>NC_069674.1:46737286-47083786 GCF_023699985.2 Odocoileus virginianus
GAGGCGGAGAGGTTTTGGGCAGCCTGCCTTGAATAGGGCAGAAATAGCTGTTTGAATGTCACCAAAATGACTAGATACTATGATATGCTTTTTAAAGTCAGCTCCACCCTTTACACAAATCAACTTAAGAGTTATGTTACCCACTCTCAGTGTGCAAAATTAGAGTCATTTCATTAATCTCCCATGCCAGGGAGAGGTGGCTATATATCACTCCAGGTTACATTGACAGGAAGACAATAACATTACATTTCCATGGTGCATCAAACAGCGTTTCTCTCAATTCATTTGCTATCAGAGTCTCTACAAAAATGCCTTATAACTAAGATATGTCTCTCTCTTAGTCTTCAACAAGACTGGCTTCAAGATAAACATTTTTTTTAATAAAAAAGGGAGAAAAGTATGGAAGCTAAACTTCAAATAACATCTGTAAACAAATAAAAAGATTAATATATATATTTTTAAGTGCTTGTCTCATTTCCACCAGGGAGAAAGAAGGGGGTGGGGGGAAGGAAAAGAAGGGAGGAAGGCTTAAACTTACAATAATTAGGATTCTGGCTTTTTTTTTTTTTTTTTTTTGCAGTATTTAGGAAATGTAAATAAGTGTCAAAAGCAAAGCTAGATAACACGATACAAAGCCTTGTTTTATCATTTCAATGCATTTTTGAAAATAAAATGGCCAAGCAAATTCAAAATTCCTTCCTATGTTTTCATTTCTTACAGCTGACATTAAATCAGCAGTACTCTTGTTAAGGATTCTAATTCTAGACCCTGGGTAATTTACAAACTATCACGGAGTGCCCCCCAACTTCCCCAATAGCGTTTATTAACAAGGAACTATCATGGTAGAGATTTCTGTAAACTGTTCTCTGAAACAGTATTCCTAAAAAGTTATTCTTAAAAGCAATTTAAAATCAATCATATTTGATAGGAGAAGGATCGTGTTTTAAAAGAGTAAGGCATGACTAAAAATAGGAACGGTATCTCAAAGAATGCATCTTAAAAAAAAAAAAATCAGAGCAAGAGATCAGCGTCACGGGCTTGTGCAATCACCATTTTACTGCTGTTTCTACAGCCCAGAAGTCCCGGTATTTGGTTCTCTCATGTCACATAACTCATTCGCTACCAGGTGTTTCTGTAACAACCTACTAAATGTTCTGCGGCTGTTTGCCGATTTTTGTGTCTGAACCCCAAGAATCAGTTTATCTCACAAGATTGTGAACATACATTTCGGTAACATTAAATATCTCTTAATTGTGCGCTGAAGAAACCATTCAGGGAGTAAAGGGCTCGCAAACAACACAACACACAAGAAAACAAAGCCCAGCTGCTTCAGGACCTGCAGCCGACACCGGCCGGGGCGGACAAAGGCACCAGCCCGGGCGGACAAAGGCAGAGAGGAGCTCCCCAGGCGCAGGGCGGGCCTGGCGCATGCGCTGTGCTGGCGGGATCAGGTGGCGCCCGCCACGAGGCTGAAACAGCACCGCCCGGACGCAGTCAGCGCGACCGGGGTGTGAGTGCTGTCCTGCTACTCACTAACTGTGTAATTTGGAGCAGGTGCCATAATCTCCCTTAGTCTTAGAATCCACCGGTAGAGTTATTGTGAGACTAAAGAGAAACACCTGCAAAGCTTCTTGGTATGTGGTAGATGCTCAATAAATGGTATTCGTTATTACCACACACCTTCACAGCTCTAATCATCATTCCAAATATGTAAGGGACGTCACCGTGCAACATCGCTGTCCCTAGACTGATCATGTAGAAACGTAAATTGAAAGACAAGTTTAAATAATACCCATCCCTCTTTTAGAATTTAGGACGTCTGAAAATGAAGTTGTCTAAGTGGATTGCCTCCTCTTGTGCTTTATCTTGCCTGTGTATTCACTGCGCCTTTCTTCTGTTCAGACAGGAACAGAAATTCAAACCTGTAGGTGTGCTAAAAGAGCACAGGTCTTTAAAAAGCAGCATGAAGTGAATGGAATCACCAAACTGTTTAGCAGCCAAAAAAAAAAGTCTATATATAGAGCCCGGAACTCAGACTACCTACTATTTCATTCTAGCCTTAACATTCTGAATTAATCAACCCATGTTCAATCCAGCTTCAGAGGCAGGCACAGAAGCCAAAGATAATGCTTCCCACATATCATCCACTTTGCAATGTTGTTCAAATATTGATGAGTGTCCAACTCACTGTGTCAATATAGATATTCATTATAGGCTACCTCTGAAAGCTAAATTTGACCCCAGGGTGAGGGGTGGGGAGAGGAAGGGTCAAAGACAGATATTTTCTGTACACATTTCCTTTCTGAAGCTATATGGGACAATCAAATAATATCACAGATTATTCATTTTACTTTTTTTCCTCCCCAGAAAAGGAAATTTCTGGGATTGTAGAAGTCTATCTACCAATTGACCTAACCTGAAGACAGCAAAAAAAAAACAAAAAACAAAAAACGTAAGAAAATTAAAATACCGTCAGTACATTCCATTGCTTCTCCAGATCCAAAAATACAACACATTTAGCTAGCCCCCCAAAAAAGAAAGGAAATTAAAAAAAAACCTTAGCCTATTGCAAAGAAAGGTATTTTCCTGGGAAAATTCTATCTCAGTGAGGATAATGGTCAGGCATTTTCCCTATCTTGCTATTCCTTAAACATGAGCCTGCCAAATACTATCCTTACCCAGTTGCAGTTACTATAAGGATACCACACACACACACACACACACACACACCTCCCTGGACACGTCTAGTCTTAGCTGGATCCTTAATAGAAGGAGTCGTGTATCTACAACCTTCACAGGAAGACTGACAACAAGGACCTGTATTTATGCTTGGTGAGGTTGGCATGGGATAAAAGAGGAAACAGCTAGGTGCAGATGATCTGGTAGGCTCAGAAACATATTTGTAATTAAGACAAGATTAAGTGTTAGTAGTTTACATTTGGAGAGGAGGTGGGTGGAAGGCTGAAAGTGATCACAAGGCGTAGAAAAGCTCAGGAAACGTAAAACAGCCCAGGAAGCACATGCCCCTTTCAGAAGACCGGCATTCTCCTCCTCTGCTCTGTCCGGGGTTCAACCAGCCTCCACCGCATACAGTACTTAAGAACCACAGAGATGTTGCAGCATCTTCCCATGGGCTCTTCGCTTGCCGAGGTAAGTGCCTGGAGTGGTTGTTACCTCAGGGAAATCTACCTAAGTAGGCCCAGGAAGTAAGTCGCCACCTCCTGCACCCAGCCCTCAGCTCATCGATCCTTTAGCTGTTAGCTCTGAACCAAGTTGGCCCCTTCAGCCTTTCTGTAAATAGCCCCCGAAGGTTCTCACAGCACATCCCCAGTAGCCCATCACTTGCCACATCCAGGCTTAGTCCAGGGGCCTTAGGAAGCCCTGGGTTCTCTGGTCAGGACCAGCCTCACTAGACATCTGTCCAAGTGTGATTTTAAGATAGTGTGAGTAGTTTCTTCCCCGACCTTCAGTGCACCTCACTCATCTTCCCAGGCTAAATGGTTCAGAAAATCTTACCTTTGAATTGCTCTGTCTAAAAGCTTCCTTTAAAAATGCAAATACATTAAGGTAAATTTTTATAAAGTACTTTAGCTAAGTTAGTTCTCTAAAGAAATGAGAGGCTGGGGGGAGAAGGAGGAAGAAAAACTACTTAGGGAAGGGTGATCTAAGTGGGGCACCCAAGGGAGGCTCCAGGCAACCCAGGAGCACAGGGAGCTTTGGGAGCTCAAAGAGTGAATTCGGGTGAAAAGTGATAAGTAGGAAATGCAAGTGTCAGAATCAGGGCAGACAGGGGAGGTCACATTTCTCCTCATCTCTTTCTTTTGTTGTTGTTTAATCACTAAGTCGTGTAAACTTAGTGACTAAAGACTATAGCCTGCCAAGCTCCTCTGTCCATGGGATTTCCCAGGCAAAAATATTGGAATACAAAAGTAGTGCCGTGGGTTGCCATTTCCTTCTCCAGGGGATCTTCCCAACCCATGGATAGAACCCGTATCAACTGCATTGGCAGGTGGATTCTTTACCGCTGAGTCACCCGGAAGCCTGTCTTCCTTATAGGCCTTAGCTAAAGTCCAGAAGAGTGAATGTCGACATTCTAGGAATCAGCGAACTAAAATGGACTGGAATGGGTGAATTTAACTCAGGTGACCATTATATCTACTACTGTGGGCAGGAATCCCTTAGAAGAAATGGAGTAGCCATCATGGTCAACAGAAGAGTCCAAAATGCAGTACTTGGATGCAATCTCAAAAATGACAGAATGATCTCTCTTTGTTTCCAAGGCAAACCATTCAATATCATGGTAATCCAAGCCTATGCCCCAACCAGTAATGCTGAAGAAGCTGAATGGTTCTATGAACACCTATAAGACCCTCTAGAACTAACACCCAAAAAAGATGTCCTTTTCATTATAGGGGACTGAAATGCAAAAGTAGGAAGTCAAGAAACACCTGGAGTAACAAGCAAATTTGGCCTTGGAGTACAGAATGAAGCAGGGCAAAGACTAATAGAGTTCTATCAAGAGAATGCACTGGTCATAGCAAACACCCTCTTCCAACCACACAAGAGAAGACTCTACACATGGACATCACCAGATGGTCAACACTGAAATCAGATCAATTATATTCTTTGCAGCCAAAGATGGAGAAGCTCTATACAGTCAGCAAAAACAAGACCGGGAGCTGACTGTGGCTCAGATCATGAACTCCTTATTGCCAAGTTCAGACTTAAATTGAAGAAAGTAGGGAAAACCACTAGACCATTCAGGTATGACCTAAATCAAATCCATTATGACTATACAGTGGAAGTGAGAAATAGATTTAAGGGACTAGAGCTGATAGACAGAGTGCCTGATGAACTATGGATGGAGGTTCGTGACATTGTACAGGAGACAGGGATCAAGACCATCCGCATGGAAAAGAAATGCAAAAAGGCAAAGTGGTTGTCTGAGGAGGCCTTACAAATAGCTGTGAAAAGAAGAGAAGTGAAAAACAAAGGAGAAAAGGAAAGATATTCCCATTTGAATGCAGAGTTCCAAAAAATAGCAAGGAGAGATAAGAAACCCTTCCTCAGGGATCAATGCAAAGAAGTAGAGGAAAATAACAGAATAGGAAAGACTAGAGATCTCTTCAAGAAAATTAAAGATACCAAGGGAACATTTCATGTAAAGATGGGTTCGATAAATGACAGAAATGGTATGGACCTAACAGAAGCAAAAGATATTGAGAAGAGGTGGCAAGAATACACAAAAGAACTGTACAAAAAAGATCTTCACGACCCAGATAATCACGATGGTGTGATCACTCACCTAGAGCCAGACATCCTGGAATGTGAAGTCAAGTGGGCCTTAGGAAGCATCACTACAAACAAAGCTAGTGGAGGTGATGGAATTCCAGTTGAGCTATTTCAAATCCTGAAAGATGATGCTGTGAAAGTGCTGCACTCAATATGCCAGCAAATTTGGAAAATTCAGCAGTGGCCACAGGACTGGAAAATGTTAGTTTTCATTCCAGTTCCTAAAAAAGGCAATGCCAAAGAACGCTCAAACTACCACACAATTGCACTCATCTCACACACTAGTAAAGTAATGCTCAAAATTCTCCAAGCCAGGCTTCAGCAATACGTGAACCATGAACTTCCAGATGTTCAAGCTGGTTTTAGAAAAGTCAGAGGAACCAGAGATCAAATTGCCAACATCTGCTGGATCATCGAAAAAGCAAGATAATTCCAGAAAAACATCTATTTCTGCTTTATTGACTATGCTAAAGCCTTCAACTGTGTGGATAACAATAAACTGTGGAAAATTCTGAAAGAGATGGGAATACCAGACCACCTGACCTGCTTCTTGAGACACCTGTATGCAGGTCAGGAAGCAACTGTTAGAACTGGACATGGAACAACAGACTGGTTCCAAATAGGAAAAGGAGTACATCAAGGCTGTATATTGTCACCCTGTTTATTTAACTTGTATGCAAAGTACATCATGAGAAACGCTGGGCTGGAAGAAGCACAAGCTGGAATCAAGATTGCGGGGAGAAATATCAATAACCTCACATATGCAGATGACACCACCCTTATGGCAGAAAGTGAAGAGGAACTAAAAAGCCTCTTGATGAAAGTGAAACAGGAGAGTGAAAAAGTTGGCTTAAAGCTTAACATTCAGAAAACTAAGATCATGGCATCTGGTCCCATCACTTCATGGCAAATAGATGGGAAGACAGTGGAAACAGTGTCAGACTTTATTTTTGGGGGCTCCAAAATCACTGCAGATGGTGATTGCAGCCATGAAATTAAAAGACATTTACTCCTTGGAAGGAAAGCTACGACCAACGTAGACAGCATACTAAAAAGCAGAGACACTGCTTTGCCAACAGAGGTCCGTCTGGTCAAGGCTATGGTTTTTCCAGCGGTCACATATGGATGTGAGACTGTGAAGAAAGCTGAGCACTGAAAAATTGATGCTTTTGAACTGTGGTGTTGGAGAAGACTCTTGAGAGTCCCTTGGACTGCAAGGAGATCCAACCAGTCCATCCTAAAGATCAGTCCTGGGTGTTCATTGGAAGGACTGATGCTGAGGCTGAAACTCCAATACTTTGGCCACCTCATGTGAAGAGTTGACTCATTGGAAAAGACCCTGATGCTGGGAGGGGGGATTGGGGGCAGGAGGAGAAGGGGACAGAGGATGAGATGGCTGGATGGCATCACCAACTCAATGGACATGGGTTTGAGTAAACTCTGGGAGTTGGTGATGGACATGGAGGCCTGGCATGCTGCGATTCATGGGTCGCAAAGAGTGGGACATGACTGAGCGACTGAACTGAACTGAACTGAAAGTCCAGAAGGTTCTAGGATAGGCTGAGCAAACCTCTAAAAAAGAGTCTCCTTTTTCTCACAAACTGGTCTGTTTGTGGGAAAGCTTTCACTATTCATAAGTTTTATTGGAATATAGTCTCATTTTTTTACATATTGTCTATGGTGGTTTTCTGTTCTCAAAACCTAAAACATTTACTATCTAGCCCTTTAAAGGGTTTTGGATCCCTGATCTATTTCGTGTTGATCTATGTCGTGCTTCAGGGCATGAGCTCTGTGGCCAGTGGTCCAGGTGGATGCACTGGCACTGATTAACTTCTCAGCTCAGTTATTTACTTTCCATAGCTGAAAAATGGGGACCAGTTCTTGTAGAGTGAGGGTAAGAACTAAACTAAGTGCTTAGCTCAGGCTCTGGTGTATAGTAAAAAGTCAATAAATGTTAGCTATTTTTGTTTTAATGTGATTAGACAGTGGCACATTATAGTATTCTTCCCTGACCTCCCTGACCTCCATTTCAGGTTAGAATACATCTTGTTCTGGAACAAGACTCTAGAAAGTCATCCAATTCGATATAGCACCACTACCAAAAGATTTCAGGAAAAGCGATTGAACAGCAGGGGTTGGCAACCGTTTTGCACCAACAACTAGCCCCTAGAAATTCAACCTTCTACTTATTTCCCATGACTTAAGTAAAAGCAAGTAAATCACCCTGTAACCACTTTAACAGACAAAGTTAAGACAGAGAAGTAATGTGACTCACGATAATTCTAACAGAGTTATACCAACTCAGGCAACATGAGCTGAAGTGAATCATCGTGTAAAGAGCTCTCTCCTTTTGGCTAAAGCAACCAGCTGGAAGTTAGGGACCTCAGGGTAGAAGCTCATTGCTTCAATTCAAGAATTTCCAGTTTTTTAAGATGCTCATTAGTGTCATCTGAGGCATATATGAAGGATTAAATTAAAGAACAAACATTGGAAGGAACATAGTTGAGAGTTCTTGCGGGTAACAAGGAAGCAGGAGAATTGTTGAGGGGTTGAAACCAAGAGTCAGCCCCTGGTGAAGGCAGCTGGGTTACACTGCCGTCGCCAGATGCTGACCTCGTTAAGAACCACCAGACACAGCAATGGAAATGAAATGGCCTTAAGTTTCTAGGATTCTAAGCTTTGGGTTAAAACAGGAGAGCATGGGGCAGAATTCCAAGGACTTGGGTCGGTTAACCAGTTTGTGAATTCTTCCAAGAAACGTGTTTAGCCTTCTGCCGAGTATTTTGTATATATTATTATATTTAACCCATGCAGTCCATGCAGGTGCGCTTCTCAGGTGGCACTAGTGGTAGAGAACCCACCTGCCACTAAGGGTAGACCTAAGAGATGCACGTTCGATCCCTGGGTCGGGAAGATTCCCCGAAAGGAGGGTATGGCAACCCACTCCAGTATTCTTGCCTGGAGAATCCCATGGACAGAGGGGACTGGCAGGCCACAGTCTATAGAGTCTCACGGAGTCAGACATGACTGAAACGACTTTAGCACATACACCGGCAATCCATTCAGATAGGCTTTCTTAGCTACATTTTACAGATGAAGAAACTGAAGATTAGGAAAATCAAACAATTTTCTAAAAATCACACCCCTAGGAAGCAATAAAAATGGAAATTTTTTAATTTAAACTTTTCAACTTAACAATACGTGCATGGGTAACTATAAGGTGTACAGTGAAAAATAATCAAATCTCCTGTCCTTTCCTCCCCCAGTGGAGGAAAGTGCTACTGCTTAGTTTCTTTGCGATTCATCCGAAGAAATTTCAAGCATTAACAAACATGCGAGCACAGGATCTCTCACTCGTACAGGGTAGCAGAGTAAATTCACTGCCCTATAGCTTGCTTCCCCCACGTTTTTTAGAGAACTTTCTATGTCCAGCTGAAACT
Organism: Odocoileus virginianus; assembly: GCF_023699985.2. Lineage (NCBI taxonomy): Eukaryota > Metazoa > Chordata > Mammalia > Artiodactyla > Cervidae > Odocoileus > Odocoileus virginianus. Next base: position 46,746,019 of record NC_069674.1, read on the forward strand.
TGAACCAGGCTACCCAGAACCCAAATCTGTTCTGATGACCATTTCGCCACATTGCCTCTGGGCACCAGTTAGGAGGGTAAGCTAAGGCCTGTGTGCCAGCCTCAGTGTCTGGACTTGTAGGAGGAAATGCTCATTGAGCATTTGTTTTTCTAGGGCATGGTGGTAATTAAAAAAAAAAAAGAGCAAGACCTACTCTTTTCATCCATGCATTTGAAGTTAAGAAGTATATAGCTGCTTTCAATCACGTAAGCAGGGAGTTACCCGGCACAGACAGAAAGTGTTATTGAGGTTCAAATGGAGAACTCTTGGAAGGTAAGAACCATTCAGAAAGAAAGGGAGGAAGCACTGTAGGAGAAGGAATGGCATGTGGAAAGGGGAGGCCAGTGTCTGGAAGGCACCCAGGGAAGGTATAGTCAGGTCAAGCAGAACCGGCTTTTCAGCCTTGGTGTGACCCCGCACTGTTGGTTGTGGGATATACTGTAAATACTTTGTTATTAATAGTGGAAAGATTCCCAGCTTTGTCTCCACTTTGAAAATACTAAACTGGCTTCCAACTGCAGTGAATTTTCAAAGGGTTGATGTCCTGCCCCCAGGACAGTTGAGGAGAGTAGAAATCATCTGAGAAGATTTTCAATTATTTTCCCCAAGACGAGAACCCCTGCCTTGCCATAGATATTCTGAAAGTGCATTGCAGGAGCGGCATACTTTAAAAGGAATTCTGCATCTAGCTCAGAGAAGCCTAACCCCGTGTCACCCTGCTTCATAAGCAGCGTGGCATGCTTCCTTGAATGCAAGCAAGAAACTGCATGGCCTATAATCTGTAGATGATTTGGGGAGATTGTGGACCCCAAAATAATTTGCAAATAATGAAGGTTAGAGCTGCAGCTTCCATCAGATTCTCAACAGAGATTCTAGATCTGCCTGGATTTTGCTCCTAAAGACCATCTATTTGATGAAATAGAACAGAAAATGTCAAAGGGCTCTCTGCTCAATGCTATGTGGCAGACTGGATGAGAGGGGAGTTTGGGGGAGAATACATACATGTCCACCTGAAACTATCACAACATTGTCAATCAGCTATACTCCAATAAAAAACAAACAATTTTTTTTTAAAAGATAGACACTGGAAAAAAAAGAAAATATCAAAGGGCAAAGATATGATGGATATATTTATCTGTTCACTGGGCATATTTATACAGGTGTATGTTTGTGTGGGGGCTTACCAGGTAGCGTTAGTGGTAAAGAATGTGCCTGTCAATGCATGAGACATGAGACACGGGTTCAATTGCTGGGTCTAAAAGATCCCCTGGAGAAGCAAACGGCTACCCACTCCAGTATTCTTGCCTGGAGAATGCCATGAACAGAGCAGCCTGGTGGGCTCCACTGGGTTGCCAAGAGTCAGACTTGACTAAAGCGACTTAGCATGCATGCATGTTTGTATGAGCCCTGAGTTTCCATATAAAGTGGGTTTCTCATATTGAGTCATGATCCAAAATCTAGAATCTGCTCTAGAAACTGCTACTTTCCAGAATGCAGCAACCTATTCCTGAGAAATCCAAGCACCCAAATCACGCCCAGATTGCAGATCTCACCTTCAAAGGAAGTTTAACCTCCTTAAGGGAGCCATGCATCATGAAGGCCAAACATAGAAGGAAAAGGCCCACTGGTGACTAAGCCCACTGAGGGAGTGCATGGGGACACCATACTTGAAGACTGGGTGACAGGGAGTTGGCATCTAACAAGGCAGCATTGGTAATCCAGGTCATCTGACAAGCCAAAACTGAATGGGGCCCTCATCCACATCTAACTTCTGTGCGGCTATAGTTGGTTTGAACTGGATATGGGTGGACCAGACTCCATGGACTGTCAACTTTAATGTGCAGGGGAGTCACCCGGGTGCTTGTCGAAGGCACGGGTTCCTGAGCCCTATTTCCAGAAACTCTGACTCAGACAGGGAAGGGAGAGAGGGAGGTGGTAGAGTTCATGGCCCACCCATACCTGGAAGCCACTGGACAAACAAAGCATTCCTTTTCCGTGATGGCAATTAGAGCAATTGCCTTTTGTTGGTAAGTATGCATTAAACAACGGTAAGGAAGTAGGAGGGTGCTGGGTGCTAAGAGTTTTTTAAAAATATGTCATAGGGACTTGTGTTAAAGAGCATGTAAGTGAACTCTGTGTGTGTGTGTGTGTGTGTGTGTGTGTGTGTGAGGGCCACTATCTGCCTGAAAACATCTGACTTAAACCATAGTTCATTCTTTTGACAGATCAAGATTAGAAAGACTTTAGAATTCATTTTACATAGAGGAACTAAAGGTCAGGGTCAGATATAGCAAATTATTTGTTCATGGCTACATGGGTGGAGCCTGGACTTAAACTCAAATCCTCTATGATGAATATATTTGACCTACACTGTTCATTCCAGGTGTGACTAGCTGGCTGGCCACATATGTAAAAATAAACAAAGCAAAGACTGGAGTGTGTACTTGGAGCACTGCAGGTGCTCCATAAATATTTGTCAAGTGCATTACTGTCTTCTTTAAAAGATACGCAATGTTGGGTCAGATGGCCATTGAAAGGCCCAAGTCTAGCACCTGATGGCGTCTTGGTAATACACAGCTGGCAATCAAATAATCAGTATTGATCCCTTATTCATGTGTCCAGAAAAATAATAACTAACACTTACCGAACACTTTCTAGGTGCTAGGCATTTGCTTTGTGTACATTAATTTAATCATTACAACTGTCCTGTGAGGCAGGAACTGTCATTATCACCATTTTACAGAGGAGGAAAACTGAGGCATAGAGAGGTGAATTAACACAGGCCCTTCACTGAACTTGTAATAAAACTTTGAGAATAAGTAACTTCTTTTATGGTTATTGGGTGGATTTCTTAGTGCAATAGGAATTTAGGATTATTAGGGTAATAGGAGTTAGTCCTTAGGCAAAATCAATTATAAGCTGTAGAGCTGGAGGAAAACTCACAGTGGAGGTGAGATTTGAGGTGCAGCTTAAAATTCAGACAAGGTTAAGAGATGGGAGAAGGGAGCATAAAGAGCAAAGGAAACAGCATAAAAGAAGGGACCAGGGTACAGAGGGAATGGTCAATGTGTGTTCCTGCCTGGGATGGAGTCTGTACATCAGGATTAGTGAGAAGCTTGGGTAATAGCAGGTGGAGCCAGGTTTAAAGGACTTACACCAGAGGAGGGAGTTTGGCTGATTACTTAAGAAGTCTGTCTTCCTGAGGAGGAACTAGCCCAGCAAGGGCTGGCTATAAAGGACATTAGCTTGGCGACAGTCTGGAAAGAATGTAGGAGAGCAGCAGCTTGAATGCCGGGAGGTCAAGATGGCAGAGGCTGCATTAAGCCAGGCCTGGAGGCAGTAGAAATGGGGAAAAGAGGACGCATCTGTGAGACCGTGTTATTAAAAAGTGAGTAACCGTGCTGAATCTTCCCTTCGGCCAGGCTCTGTGCTAAGAACCTGTGAGTTCATCTTGTGGCACCATCACAGCAACCCTGGCAGGGGGTGTTATTGTCCCCATCAAAGGAAGAGAAAACCAAGGTCCTGACTCCAGAGCTTGTGCACATAGTGACACGAACAGGCTCTGGCAACAAACAGGTGCCTCAATTTCTTAGCAAGGATGATGGCTTTAATGGGTTCAAAGCTTGTTGAGGGCAGGGAGGCTCTTGGAGGGGATAGGCTCTTGGAGGGGATTAGGCTCTTGTTTGGGGTTAGTTGGGTCTGAGCTTACAGTGCTTTTGTGCAGGCAGTTTAAAACACCAGGTGAAGAACAGAGCTCATCTCTGAGCTTGGAGGCCAGCTGAAAGATGGTGACTGTCCTAGGAGGCTGCCTGACAGCCTTTCTAGACTATGCTTAACCTTTGCATCCAAAAAGCTCATCTAATCTATATGACAGTCCTAGAAGTGAGTGTTGCTTAGTCCCCCTGGAAGTCCACCCCGAGACTTGAGAAGCCGCCCGGCAGAGATGTTGGCTTAGACCCAGGTCAAGCACTTCCTGTTCCAGAAGCTACTGGCTCAACTAGAAATCAGCAACCCCTTCTCATGGAGCTGCTCCCTTCTGGGGCTTTTCACTACAGGCTGCTGATTAAAAGGAGGCGAAAAAACAAGAGTAGACAAAAGCACACCTTTTCTGATCCTGATATAGTCAAGAGAAAGTCTTATGAAAGTGACATAGCTCAGTACAGTGTATGTGTAAATTTTATTGAACATTCTCATTCCATGATTACACAACAGCTCTTTAAAAACAGAGACAGCATGAACGGTGAGATGTGTCGCCAGGTTGCAAGTATTACCCCTTCTGGGCCTTTGAATCAACTGGAAAATAAGTCTGCTAATCTACCAGCAGATGGCTCTGTTTTTCCTGAAAGACTAGCTCTCCCTTCTCAGCCACTGCATTTCAGAAGCAATGAAAGAAAAACCCGTTCTCAGTTTATCCCCAGAGATCCCAACACACTTTTGTCTAAAAGCAGAGAAATTCCCTTCCTTTTTAATTTTTGAATAAGAAATACAGTGAGTTAGGGTCTATGTGTCCTAAAAACCAGCATTCAAGTCTCATACACCCATTTCTAGTAAATCTTATGAAAGCAGGCTTATACTAGGATATGCTATCCTCAACTTTAGTTCTTACCATAAATCCTGCTGCTGCTAAGCCACGTCAGTCGTGTCCGACTCTGTGTGACCCTATAGATGGTAGCCCACCAGGCTCCCATCCCTGGATCTCTCCAGGCAAGAACACTGGAGTGGGTTGCCATTTCCTTCTCCAGTGCCTGAAAGTGAAAGGTGAAAGTGAAGTCGCTCAGTCGTACCTGACTCTTCGCGACCCCATGGACTGCAGCCCACCAGGCTCCTCCGTCCATGGGATTTCCCAGGCAAGAGCACTGCAGTGGGGTGCCATTGCCTTCTCTGACCATATATCCTACTCATTGGCAAATTTTGCTACAACTGGCAGAAGTAGCTTAAGGAACATAGAGTCATGCAAAAGATAAAAGTTGAAATTCTAGGCGCTCAAAGTAGAAGTTTCTGAATGGACCACCTTTTGTTAATACTTTAAAAAGCCCAGCTTGAGTAGAGATGGAACACACTCTTCTGAAAGTCTCTGTAAGTAGAAGAGCTGCCTGAAAAGAATTGAACCTTATGATGGAAGTAATCTTTTTTTAAAATATTCCCAAAGTGCAATTCAGAGGTTCTATTACTTCCTTCCTGCTATGCCTTTCCCCCCTCAAGAAATCTGAATTTTCAAATTAAGTAAAAATAATATTTGCTGAGGTTTTTCTCTCTATAGGGGTCCCATGTTTAATATATCCATGAGAAACGGCTTCCCCTGTATCAAAGCAGGCCAGTCCTGCTGGAACTCTTTTCAGTAAACAGGACCCTCATGAGACAGAAAAACTTCATCCAGAACCTCCGAATGTCAAGTGCCAAATACGCAAAACCTGCCCCAGGCAAACTGTCCCCTTCAAGATTCAGGTTTCTATGGTGACACCTTCCTACATCCTGACCACTAAGCCAAACTCATCACTTAAAAACACATATCTACATAAAAAGGAGCACATTAGGGTCAGTACCCAAATGGAAATAAAGCCTCAAGGACTTCCAATAATTATTCAGAAGATCTCAAAATTCCACTTAAAATTCTAATTTAATTCAATGAGTCAACTTATATTGAAAAACACATTTTTAAAATGAAAGGCACATCAGCCCACACAAAGCTCTCTTTTTGCAGCAGCATCTTGGCCCAGCCTCTCAGTACTTACCTCTCCAGGATGCAGAAGGGAGAGTCATCCTTGGATGCGGCATTGATCCGATTAGCCTATGCTAAGCAGCCTAAATTTCACTTTTTCACAATTTACCATTCTCTTTTGTATAAAGGAGATGCAGAACACCCTCTTTCTAGCTCAAACTGTACTAATGAGTGACCAGAATTTACAGCCATGTTGGATGACAGGGCCAACTGTGCATTAGGTATTTCCTTTCACTGGAAATAACAATGAGAATGTGTCAATCAGCTGGTAATATGCCACCAATGGCATCTCACTATCACCTCCCCTTTTTTTATTTTTAGCTGTTATGTGACAGGTGAATACCATCCATCTGTTTCGAATGCTGCTCCCCTTATTGAAGCTTTTAGGGGAATTGAGAGCTGGTAAAAGGTGCTAGCAATAGAGAGGGCCACACTCACACCAGAGAGCTGGTCACAATGTCAGGACAGGCCTAAGAACTTGGCCCTGCAGACCCTCCTAGACTCTTGGAGGAAGTGGGCTGGAAGGCCTTCTAGCTCTATAGCTGTTGTACAAAAGGAACAATTTTCTCCGTAGAAATCATCACTCGTGGCCAAAGAGGGAGGGGGGCTGAAGACTCGCCAGGGAGGAACCCCGGGGAAGGCTGTGAAGTTGTGGTCCTGGGGGCCAGGCAGCTTCCCTTAGAGCCTGACTCTGTAACCTGTAACTGTGCGGCCTTCAACAAGGCACTTAAACCCTTCAAGCTCAGTTTCTTCATTTGTAAAATGGGAATAACAAAATCCATCTTGCAAGTATAACAGGAACACTGTTCTGCAGATAGTAAATGGATACATTTTTTAGTAAACATTTTAATGAAGTTTAATGTACATAGAAAAGTTGCACAAATTATAAATGCAGTGAATTTTTTCAAATCACCCCTTTTTATAAAGAAATTTATTATTTTTTTTCCATTTATTTTTATTTATTTGTAATTACTTTACAATATTGTAGTGGTTTTTGCCATACATTGACATGAATCAGCCATGGATTTACATGTGTTCCCCATCTCGATCCCCCCTCCTGCCTCCCTCTCCATTGCAACCTAGATGCCCATCAGCAGATGAATGGATAAGGAAGCTCTGGTACATATACACTATGGAATATTACTCAGCCATTAAAAAGAATTCATTTGAATCAGTTCTAATGAGATGGATGAAACTGGAGCCCATTATACAGAGTGAAGTAAGCCAGAAAGATAAAGACCAATACAGTATACTAACGCATATATATGGAATTTAAAAAGATGGCAACGATAACCCTATATGCAAAACAGAAAAAGAGAAACAGATGTACAGAAATTTATTTTTTATGCAATTTTTTAAAAACTCATTCACCACTTCATCTGAATTCTTTTTTTGTTAATATTTATTTATTTAGCTGCACCGAGTCAGTTGCAGCATGCAGGATTTTCTGATCTTTGTTGTGCATGCAGGTTCTGTTTTAGTTGAGGCGTGTGGGATCTAGTTCCCTGAACAGGGTACGAACCTGGGCCCCCCTACATTGGGAACTCAGAGTCTTAGCCACTGGACCACCAAGGAGGTCCCTTAACACAATTTTAAAGGTTGCTTTCCATTTATAGTCATTACAAAATAGTAGCTGTATTCCCCTTGTATTACAATACATCCTTGAGCCTGTCTTAACACTCAATGCTTTGTATTCTCCACTCCCACACATATTGGTAACCACTGGTTTGTTCTCTATATCTGTGAGTCTGCTTCTTTTTTTTTGTTTTTTAGTTTGTTGTATTTTTTTAGATTCTACATATAAGCGATATCATACTGTATTTGTCTTTCTCTGACTTATTTCACTAAGCACAATGCCCTCCAAGTCCATCCACGTCACTGCAGGTGGCAAAATTTCATTCTTCTTTATGGCTAAGTGGTATTCCATTGCATATACATATACCACATCTTTATTCATTCATCTGTTGACAGACACTTAGATTGTTTCCATATTTTGGCTATTATAAATAATGCCACTGTGAACTTTGGGGTACATGCATCTTTAAGAATTAGAGTTTTTGTTTTGTTCAGATATATTCTCTCAAGTTTGATTGCTGGGTCATATGGTAATTCTACATTTAGTTTCTTGAGAAACCTTCATACTGTTTTTCACAGTGACTGTGCCAATTAACAGTCCTACATGTATAAGGGGAATAACCACTATCTTGACAAATAACACCATGGACTAACTTTGCCTGATAAAAATGGAAGCATACAGTATTAGCCCACTTTGTGAACCCAGCTAGTCAGAAAATCAAACCAAGAAACCAAAGCATTTAATTTGCTGAGCTGTGTACTGGAGCAGAATGAGTTACTTGGCACTTTTCAGTTACCCAAAGACAGAGCTGGATTCAGCAGACAAGGCATCATGCCTCACTAGAGGCTCCTCAGTAAGCAATGGAATCTTGCACCACCTCACTTTTCTTCTCCATCAAATGGAGCCAATGAGGGTGTTATAAGACATAATTGCTGTTTATAGAAAACCTCAGTGTGTTAGATGAAAGGTACTAGAGGTGGGTAAAGCTTGTCCAAGACAAGCTAATGCTTTGATTAGTGGAGCCCAAGGAAGAAAAATATACCCCATGTCATCTGAGAATTATCCTGCCTGCCACGAGAAGCAAAGTTTCACTTTACAGAGGACTTGGGGGCGTTTTTGTTCTCATTTGAATAGGGTTTACAATCCTTGAATTTCACTCTAGGTCTGGAGTTAGAGGAAGTCCTCAAACACAAAGGGAAATTCAACTCATTAGAAGCATAAGGCATTCAAATCATTCCTTCTGCGTAGCCACGAGCAGAGTGAGTGCTCAGTAAATATTTACTACATGGCCCAATAAATTACTTTATTTACTCAAATCTGTCCTGACGTCCATGAAACAGGTCCCAAGGACCAGGTTGGCATAACAGTTTCAAATCACGAAAAGATGAAGAATCCTATGAAATTACATGACTGTTTTGAGTTATAGAAATTGTTCATGCTCCATTGGGAATAATTTAGAGAGCCATATTCATATTCCTTCAGGCTGAAGACAGCATGTAGGCAACAGCAAGCTGATGCATGGTTCAGATGCCATTTGCATCTAGAGAGACACTAACTACTGTGACAGATGTTTAAACAAATGCATCCAAACTTACACAGCTTCATGAGTGCAAACCTGAGAAGTCTGCCCTCTAAGGTTCCTGTATAGAACTTTATTCAGAGCTTGAGGCCTAGTCTCTTTAATATGTTACTGTGGCAAATCTTCATATTTGGAAGGTAACTTTGATTCTTTTAGAGAGGTCAAAAGCATTAGGAACAGAGCGGTGATTGAGTATTCTAGGTTAAAGCCAAAGGGGGGATGTGAAGGTGATATAGTGAGACTTAGAAATTTCTAACATAGTTGATAAACTGGCCCTGAAGCAAATCCAAAGAAGCAGGTCCAGAAATGGTCTTTGAGAGGTTGATTTGGTCAGTCTCCTCACTCCCAGACTGGGGACAAAGCTAGAACAAAGAACACATCATAAGCATCATTACTCTAGGAATATATGCCCAGGAGTGAGAATGCTGGATCATATGACCACTATATTTTTAGATTTTTGAGGAACCTCCATAGTGTTTTCCATAGTAGCTGTACCAATTTACAATCCCACAAACATTATAAGATGGTTCCCTTTTCTCCACACCTTCTTCAGCATTTGTTATTTGTAGACTTTTTAATAATGGCCATCTGACTGGTGTGAGGTAATACCTCACTGTAATTTAGATTTGCATTTTTCTAATAATTAGTGTTTTGAACACCTTTTTGTGTGTCTATGGGCCACCCATGTGTCATCTTTTTTTTGCATTAATTATGAGTGTATTTTATTTTTTAAATTAAGTATAGTTGATTTACAATATTAATTTCAGGTATACAGCATAGTGATTCAGTATTTTCACAGATTATATTTTTTTACCACTGAAGATCAGGGTCAGTGGAATATCTCCTTGATTGATTGTCCCAATAAACAGTTTTTCTGGGGAAAAAAAAAGTTATTACAAGATAATGGCTATAATCCCCTGTGTCATGTGTCTTCTTTGGAGAAATGTCTATTTAGGTCTTCTACTCATTTTTCAATTGGGTTGTTTGCTTTTTTGGTATTGAGCTGTATGAGCTATTTGTGTATTTTGGAAATTAAGCCCTTGTTGGTCACATCATTTGCAAATATTTTCTCCCATTCTGTAGGTTGTCTTTTCATTTTGCTTATGATTTCCTTTGCCGTGCAAAAGCTTGTAAGTTTGTAGGTCCCATTTGTTAATTTTTGTTTTTATTTCTATTTGCCTTGGGAGACTGACCTAAGAAAACATTGGCTTGTGTCAGAGAATGTTTTACTATGATCTCTTCTGGGAGTTTTATGGTACAAACAGGATTTTTAATTAATGAAATAAAATAGATCAAAACAAGCAGAAAATATTAGAGGACATTGCACATGGCACGGAAGTATGTGTAAAGCATGCTGCAATTACATATGTATGTCTTTGTGTCCGTGTGTGTGCGTACTGTCTCTGCAGTCGTGTCCACCTCTGCGCGGCCCAGTGGACTGCAACCCACCAGGCTTCTCTGTCCATGGGATTCTCCAGGCAAGATTGCTGGAATGGGTTGCCATGCCATCCTCTAGGGGATCTTCCCAGTCCAGGGATAGAACCCACGCCTCTTAAGTCTCCTGCATTGGCAGGCAGGTTTTTTACCACTAGCACCACCTGGGAAGCCCATGTCCATGTGTACTGGGTCTCATTGTTCAATTTATTGTTTGGTGTGGGTTTAAGGCAAACATTTAAACCAACAGATTAGATCATCTCCTAGTTTCCTGCTGGCTCTAGAATTTTGCAGTCCTAAGGAAGTCATTTTTGTAAACCATTTTTCTCTTTTATTATTGTAAAAGATCCTAGAATAAAAGTTACTGTTGCCCTACTTATAACCCCCAGCACAAGGCCCTACAGTTAGTTCAGTCCCATTAAGTGTTTCTTATATTCCAACACACCCTCAAGAACACACTCCAACATTGGTGCCATCATTGGTGCCATCTTTTAGCGCCAACGAAAGCGAAAGTCCCAGATCTGAGTGACGGTCCCAACCAGCAGGTAAACATCCTCTTGAATATCATTGCCTTTCAGCTTGAGGGAATTCCAAGAGCTCAGTAAGTGCCACAATCATGCTGACTGCAGCCTCTCAGATGTAAACATTGACAATGGGATACAGTCCTGGTTTTAGGAACAATCTGATTCAGTTTCTAGAGAGATGAGCACTCTAGTGCTAAGGAGAAAAGAATAGGAGAGGAAAAAGGGAACAGATACATTCCAGAATTAAAAACATGCACACACTAACTACACATCAGCAATGACTTCTAGGAGCATGAAACATGACAGGTCCTGGGAAACTGCTAAGGAAAAACAGGTATAATGTTATGGATTGTTGCTTTGCAAAAGCAGGATATAGAAAGCATGAAAGTTAGCAACTTTTACGTCAGAAATCACAACCAGGGAAACCTTTTGCCACAATTGTGGAACTCTAATGCCCCCTCTACAAAAAAAAAAGAAGAAGAAGAAAAAAGCTGTGCCAAAATTTTTATATAATCAAGGCTTCAAGTAAAAATTTTAGCATCCCACAAAATAAATGTCATTTCCTCATAAATCACACTTCTTTCCTCAGATTAATTCTGATATTAGCTGATAAGATGGAAACAAAGAAGGTCCAATCTTTCAAAAATTAGGAAGTGATGTTTCTTTTCCAAAATATACGAGTGGATCAGAAATGAAAACAGCATTTACTCTGAAGTCTAAACGTGGGCTACGACTGGTCACAGGACAGGCTCGTGCCCAGATGAGGCACCTGAGACCCTGGGGCCACACCCCACACAGGGGCGAGTGGTGAGAGCGGTGAAGGAAGACTGCTGGGGGTATGGGAGGGACGTGGAGGGCAGACGCAGGCTCAGGGCCGCAGGCGGTGGACTGGGCTAGTCAGGGCTTGCCCTGTCCACAGCAGGCTACGCTGACAGGACCCACAGGCCCAGGATGGGTTAGCAGCCAGGCCTCTCAGGAAGGCTGGGATCGCCACGGCCAACTGGCCACTCTGCTTTCTCCTGTCTGTTGTTGTTATTATGTCCCTCAACTCTACTTCCCTGGCGGCTCAGGTGGTAAAGCACCTGCCTACAATGCGGGAGACCTGGGTTCAGTCCCAGGTAGATTCCCAGACCTGAGTCGGGAAGATTCCCTGGAGAAGGAAAGGGAAACCCACTCCAGTTCTCTTGCCTGGAAAATCCCATGGACGGAGGAGCCTGGTAGGCTACAGTCCATGGGGTCACAAAGAGCCGGACACAACCGGACTGAGCGACTTCAGTTTCTTTCTTTCAACTCTAGATATAAGTTAAACAACTTCAAAATTAATCCCCCAAATTTACAAAACCGGCACCTAATTTCCTCACGGTCTGTGATGACACTAGACTCCAAATTCCCAAGGAAAGAACCAGCTTGTCTCCAAAATATACCTCCAGCCCAACCCGGATGGCTGTCCTTGATTCACTTATCCCACGGGCCGTGGCTGATGAGGGAAGAGCGCCCTGGGACTGGCGTGGCTCCTTAGCCAACAGGACTCAGGGCAGGTAAGCGCCACAAACCTGGTGACTCCAGCAGCCTCGGGAAGTTGGATCCCAGGGGAACAAAGAGGCAAATGCCAGCATGGATTCTGACTCAGGGGAACAATACAGGTAGCCAGCGAGTAAAACCAGGGCACCAGAGCGAGGCTTAATTACAGGAAGAAGATAGCAGTTGCCCAATGTGGGGCATACAGTGAGGGGAGGACAGGGGACACAGTTGTACAGTCGCCTCTTGCAGAGAAACCCAGCCCCAAAGCCCTGCACAGTGTAGCAAATCAATAAAGACTGACTCAGCAGCGTATTTAGCTAAAACAGATCTACCCTCCCACATCAGAATCACGTGGGAGCATGTTTAAAATGCAGATATCAGGCTCCGAAGAACCTAGAAGGAATCCTGAGCTCCAGGGCTGGACCCAGGAATCTGTACCCCGCTGTGGGCTGCAGTGCTGCGGATGTGGGCCATCTGGATCCACTCAAGAAACTGCTGCATCCTGAATCCTGTTTACCAGGAACTTCAGGTTAAAAGTAATTCTTCTCTGGTTGAACAAAATAGAAGCACTGATGGGCTTCACATAAAGGCGTCTGATGTGACTGGTCCACTGCTCAGGGGGATGTGGTCCAGGGTGGAGGTTCTCTCACTCTACCTGCACCCTGGACAGGTTTTCCCAGACTCTGTCTTACACAGAGGCCCCAGCTGCAGGGCGGGCAGTCCGAGTTTCTGCCCTAATCCCAAGAGCAGGATCTCAGCCCCACCCTCTACCCACGGCCACTGATAATTAGGTCATCCTTTCGAGACCTGATGTCGTGGGCCCAGTCAGCCCAGTTCCTAATTGTTCTCAACCCAGAGGGCCAGAAGTGAGCCCTGTGGATCCACAGACCTCTACGTCCCAGCATCTTACCCGCCTCACCATAACGACCCAGACCACAGAAATGGCTATTGCCTTCTGCTCCCTTACTAGCTTCTTTTTCTCATTGAGACCCAAATATTTATTGAGCACCCACTGTATACCAGGCACTGAGTAAGTAACCAAAGGGAAAGAGTTCTAAATTCCCTAGAGTCTTCAATTCTCCAAAAGAGTATAGGTTGTGATTTGTTCTTTTTTTTTTCCTCCAATTTTCTATCTTCATTTTGATGATAATCTTTTTTAAATTGATATTCTCTCATATAATTCAGAGCTCATATTTATATTTGTAAATATAATCTAATCAAGTGAATGCCCAATGATGCCATGTTATGATGAACAATGAAGGATCCAAAATAATTTAAATAATCTAAGTAGTTGGAATGCCAAGTGTTTTGGTGTTCAAACTGAAAGAAACCTTGGAGTAGGCAGAACTACATTCTCATTCTGTTTGCAGAGTCTATGTTGCCCCTGGCAGGTTGTAAAAGTTCATTTATTGTGAACATAGCAGTAAATGAACAATGAAGAACTTTTCTGTTCCTCACTTTTGCACTCATGTTACTAGACGCTCACTTAATGCAGACTTCCAGGATATGTCAGGGCTAACCTTACTTACAAATGAACAAGACAGTTCCGCAGAGTTATCAAGTGGCATTTCATTAGAACTGGCATTTCAGAAATGCTCAAGGGTAGACTATTAATTAACTATGAAGTCTAATTATTCTGCACTAGCAAACAAGACCAGGCTAACTGGTATTCTCTCCTTTAGCACTGAACTCCAGGGCCAAAATAAATACAGAACTGAACCTCAGACCACATCTTCCTACGGTTAAACCCAACATGACCAATTAGTTTCAGAACAATAGCATCATCTGTTACATTAAATGACTGTGACTTACTTGAATAATATTGCAGATGTGTTTGTGCTTTACTCATACGTGGTTTGTGCTTCACTCTGTTTTAAAGATAATATAATAGCTTGTACGGAGAGCTTACTGCAGCCCAGACACTGTGCTGCCTACTTTACATAGTTTAGCTCATTTAATTCTTATAACAACTCTGAGATAGGTCCTATTACCCTCATGTTACCAGTGAGCTAACTAAGGCACAAAGAGATCAATTTGCCTAATGTTACATACCAAGTAAATGGTGGCTCTAAAATTTGAATCCAAGTGGGTGTGGCTCCAGAGCCTGAGCTCTTAACCACAGCACTGTACTGTTTTATAATTGTATCATAGTGGGACTGGCATGGCATGGAATATACAACTGCCTCTTGAAGGCATCAACCCCCTACAGAGTCAAAAACCCACTTATAATTTTACAGTCAACCCTCTGCAGATTCAGCCAACCTCTGATTATGTACTGAGGAATACTAGAGTAGATAATTATTGAAAAATATCTTCATAGTGGACTTGCACAGTTCAAACTCATGTTGTTCAAGGATCACCCACATATATTTCATACATAAATATAAATATGGAATTATGTAAGCACTATAGACAAAAATTTACTTAGCTTCACATTTTTACATACTTGAGTCAGTTCAGTTCAGTCGCTCAGTTGTGTCCGACTCTTTGCGACCCCATGAATCGCAGCACGTCAGGCCTCCCTGTCCATCACCAACTCCCGGAGTTTACTCAAACTCATGTCCATCAAGTCGGTGACGCCATCCAGCCATCTCATCCTGTTGTCCCCTTCTCCTTCTGCCCCCAATCCCTCCCAGCATCAGGGTCTTTTCCAATGAGTCAGCTCTTCGCATGAGGTGGCCAAAATACTGGAGTTCCAGCTTCAGCGGAGTTCCAGCTTCAGCATCAGTCCTTCCAATGAACACCCAGGACTGATCTCCTTTAGGATGGACTGGTTGGATCTCCGTGCAGTCCAAGGGACTCTTAAGAGTCTTCTCCAACACCACAGTTCAAAAGCATCGATTTTTTGGTGCTCTGCTTTCTTCACAGTCCAACTCTCACATCCATCCATGACCACTGGAAAGTTCCTCATACTTAAATAGCTACAGTAAAAACCATTTGATCCAATACCCAACTGAGAATTCTTTGTTTCTTGAGGAATAATTGATATGTAACATTATACTGATTTCAGGTGTACAACATAATAATTCCTTATTTATATATATTGTGACCACCACAATAAATCTAGCTAACAGAATTTTTCTTGATTAAAATATATATATATATATATATATATAGTCTATCTAAGTGAAAGAAATTCTGATCTCATGGTTTCTGCTCAGGGTAACTAGCACCCAGCCTAAATCCCAGTGGTGACTTTGCAAGAGGAAGGAGCTCTGATACCCAGCTTAGCTCTGCAAGTCCCCCGTTCCCCACCTCTCCCTCTCCTCACACTCCAGCCCTCGCTCCCCCACCCCCAGGGAGGTCCTGCTAAGCAAAGACCCCTTAACTCAGCTACTTCGCCAAGTTTCTGAACATTGCAGTGTCTAGACCCCTGTGAAGGATTCTGCTGTTAGGTCAGACTTCCTGGTGTAGATGGATACTGGAATCACAGCTGAATTTAGAGCCTTTGAACCCAAGGTGTTGCTCAACCCAGCCCACCACCACCTCCACCCCCTTCTACAGGGCAGGTCCCCCACTCTCCCCCACAGTTGACGCCTGACTGTGAGTTTACTACCACAATCAGCTTCCCCACTCTCTTTCTCTCCTCCTTCCTTCCAGACTCACGATGCTGCAGTCCAGGTGCTTCTTCTCTGACTCGGTCAAAGCTCCAACCACTGCACTCCTGAAGTCTCCAGTTCACCAGGCTTCTCTCTGAAAAGTGAATTACACTATTAAAACTGCATTTCAAGGGAGTCAGAAAGATGCAAGCAATAAATGCTTCCATTCTGCTGGAGGGTCTGTGAATTACTGTCCTTCTTTGCAATACAGAAGATATGACACATAATTATAAGTTAATGAAACTGATTTTTACATGTGACCAGAGAATTATGAAATTATAGAGCTGAAAGTGTCCTCAAAGTTAGATCATTCAGTTATAAGTTACTACTTGTTTACAAATGCAAACACTTTTACTAGCAGTCATTGCTTCAAACTTAAAAACAGAAACACAGTGATCTTTATGCCCTTGGATAGAGTCCTATCCATTGTTTGATCCTCAGCTTCCTAAATGATGAGAAGTGGGCACAGTAATAGCCAAGTGGCTCCCTGGTCCCTGGGTCATAGCTGTGGCGCTGTGTTCCTGAAGTCAGGCATTCCTGTCACGGTCCAGTGGTCACCTTCCTGATGGAGGCGCACAAGGCCGGTTTGGAACTGTGTTCCCTAAACCATTCCTCCAGCCAGGAGCCTGCTGCTCTAGCCTTTCATTGATTTCTATGTTCCTAATTTCATGCATCAAATTCCTTTTCTGATTCAAATACTCAGAGTGGTTCTTATTTCCTGACAAGAGCTCTGCCTGATACACTTGCACTGATTCATGTAACAACCCTATTGTTACAGGGGGCAGTATAATTATTCCCTGCTTCCAATCTGAGGAAACTGAGGCACAGGAAGCTCATTAGGTTTGAAAGGGGCAGAACTGGGTTTCCAACTCAACCTAGCTCCAAAAACCCTACTCTGAAGGGAACACTGCCTCCTCCATCTGCTACTTTTTTTTTTTACCTTTTTCTTTTTTTTTAATTTTTATTAGTTGGAGGCTAATTACTTTACAATATTGTAGTGGTTTTTGTCATACATTGACATGAATCAACCATGGATTCCCCATCCCAATCCCCCCTTCCACCTCCCTCTCTACCCGATCCCTCTGGGTCTTCCCAGTGCACCAGGCCCGAGCACTTGTCTCATGCACCCAACCTGGGCTGGTGATCTGTTTCACCATAGATAATATAGATGTTTTGATGCTGTTCTCTCGAAACATCCCACCCTCGCCTTCTCCCACAGAGTCCAACAACTGCTACTTTAAGTAGCAGGAATTAATGGTGCATCACTGGGCTTGAATCAATTTCCTAATCTGATGCTATTTCACTTGTGATTCAAATTTGCAGAAGAGTCTAATTGGCCCACTTGGGTCTCAGATCCTGCCTCCCCTACCATCCTTGATTGACAGTTCCACCAAGACTGTGCATTTCCAGCAAGAGGGAGTCTGGTGGTGAGACAGATCACTTGCAAGTGATGAATGAGCAGCAGGACCAGTCACTCTGGGGTAAACTATAACCATGGGGGCAACCACTCATTAGGAAGCACCAAAGAGGAATCCAGCCTTGTCATGGCAGAAGCTCAATTTATTTGCTTGAAAGTACCAAGAGAAGGCCTGCCTGACTTGCTGTCTTAAATTTCTTAGCTATGTGTGCCCTTGAGCCTGGGCACTTTCCTTCTCTGTATTGGGCCATAAAGGGAAACAAGAAAATATATTTCCTCTTCTCATATCAAGATTTCAAGAACAATTTATTTTGTTACCTCTTTTTAATCTTTAAATAAAATATTCTAATGTAATGTGAATACTAAAAAGATATTTGGGGAAAACCCATCACTATCCGGAGAAGGCACTGACACCTCACTCCAGTACTCTTGCCTGGAAAATCCCATGGATGGAAGAGCCTGGTAGGCTTCAGTCCTTGGGGTCGCTAAGAGTCAGACATGACTGAGCGACTTCACTTTCACTTTTCACTTTCATGCATTGGAGAAGGAAATGGCAACCCACTCCAGTGTTCTTGCCTGGAGAATCCCAGGGATGGGGGAGCCTGGTGGGCTGCCGTCTATGGGGTCACACAGAGTTGGACACGACTGAAGCGACTTAGCAGCAGCAGCAGCAGCATCACTTTATCAAATTGCTCTACCGAGCTACCTTATCCCTCCTTCAGTTTTGCAAAGTTAAAATCATGGTGGCTGTGTGCACTGTTTGTCTGCTCTCTTTACTTATCACTTATTGTTGCTGTCTAGTCACTCAGTCATGTCCAACTCTTTTGCAACCCCATGGACTGTAGCCCACCAGGCTCCTCTGTTACCCAGGCAAAAATACTGGAGTGGGTTGCCATTTCCTTCTCCAGGGGATCTTCCCAACCCAAGGGATTGAACCCATGTCTCCTGCTTGGCAGGCAGATTCTTTACCGCTGAGCTATCTGGGAAACCCTTATGTATCATCATGGCAGGCATTTTCCCCTGTTTCAAGTGTCATAATCATAAATTTTACAAAAGCATACATCACCATATTGTTGACCCTAACTTAGTAATTCATTTTCCTTTTACTAATTCAGGTTGAAAGAGTCCCTATTAGCACAAAGCCAAAGAAGCTTCCATTTGCTGTTAAGAATGGAATTGGGAATTCTATTTGGAGAACATTAACTATATAAGCTCTATGTGACTCCTCGAGAGTGAGGCCAACTCAACCGGAATAAGTACCCACTGCAGAGGGCTTAGGGGCTTGTGGAAAATTCCAGAAGCTGAGGCTCCATGCTAGAATTGGGACCAGGGTAACAGGAGAGAGGTGCCCACCTCATGTGCAAAAAAAAAAAACAAAAAAAAAACAAAACCAAAAACCTCTACATGACAAATTTGACCCAGAATGAGTTATATTTAATATTGCTTATCTTTCACCTCTTAGTTACCAGCATTTAAACCTTTAACATGAATTAAAGGAAATTTTTGTGTGTGTGTGACCACACTACATGACTAGCTCCCTGACCAGGGGTTGAACCCAAGCAACTGCAGTGAAAGCACCTATTCCTAACCACTAGACTACCAAGGAACTCCCTTTTTTTTCTTTTGAAATAACTTTAATCATTTTTTGTTAGTTTTTTATTTCATTGAAAAAGGAATAATGCATGTGGATTTATTTTCATTGAAGCACAGAGCAGATTATCTCTTATCCCCAGACAAGTATCCTTTATCAAGAAGCAGACATTTCTAATAGCTCCTCTGCATCCTTCCAGAAATTTCCTTTGTATATATATGCATACTGATATATATGCATATGCATGTCCCTTTTTCTTGTTGAAACAAATGAGGACACACACTGTATTGTGCTTGCTGTTTTTACTTGACTTCAGATGGCAGATTGATCCATCTTGGCATATCTAATCTACTTCATTATTTTTTAAAGAGCTGAATCGTTTTCCACTATATGAAAGTGTTATAATTTATTTAACCATTTCCCCATTGAGAGGCATTTTCACAGTTTCTAGATTTTTGTTTTTGTTTTGTATGACAAGTAATGTTGTCACCATAATGTTTTTTGATAGATTCAGGGCAACCAGAAGTCTTAGATCTCCTGGGCAATTTTAATTTAATATAAACAATTATTACTTATTTATTTATTTTTCTGCACCAGGTCTTAGTTTTGCATGTGGGATCTAGTTTCCTGACCAGGGATTGAACTCAAGCCCCCTGCATTGGGAGTGCAGAGTCCCAGCCACTGGACTACCAGGGAAGCCCCTAAAAAATTATTTTCTATAAAATTATATAGATTCCAGAAAGGCATTTGATAAAACCCAACATTTTATCTCCACTTTAAAAATTCTCAGTAAAGAAAATAAAGTTTTTAAAATTTCACATTTAATAAGGAAATAATAGAAATTTTCCTATTAGAGTTACAAAACAGACAAAGATACCCACTCTCCCCACTATGGTTTAGTATTGCTCTAGAATTACTAGTTACTGCAAAAGTAAGAAATAAGAGGTTTTAAAACTGGAAATAAGGAGGTAAAATTATCCTTATCTATGATGATGAATTCCGGTAAAGTGTCTGCCTACAATGCAGGAGATCCAGGTTTGATCCCTGGGGGGGAAGATCCTCTGGAAAAGGAAATGGCAACCCATTCCAGTATTAGGAAAATCCCATGGACGGAGGAGCCTGGTAGGCTACAGTCCATGGGGTCGCAAAGAGTTGGACACGACTGAACAACTTCACACACACACACATGATGATGAATTATATAACTGGAAAAACACAGAAACAGAAAATTAACAGAAAGACTCTCAGAGCATTCTATAAGAGGACTCTCATGTATGTTCTCAGTGACTGGTAAACTGGCACAGTCCCTGGTGGGGACAGAGGGTGAAATTTGGATCATTTCTAATGGATACATTTCTTTTTACAAAATCCTTGATCAAATATATGGACAGCCTTTGTTCAATAAAGAAAAACCTACTGATTGACAGGAGAGGCAAAGAAACAATACTTTAGGTTTTTTAGTGTTTTAGGTCATTGTGCTTGCTCTTGTGGTGTTTTATTTTTTTTAATTGAGACATAATTGAGTGTTTTAAGTCTTGAGAGTTTTGAAATGTTCTGACTGTGTCTCTACTCACCAAGTGACTTTACAGGTCAATATTCTTCAAGTGCTATGTCCAGGTACCAATTCATATCATTGAACATGGTGAATTCCCCTGGGAGATAATCCAAAACTGACATAGCTTTCCCAGGGATCTTTAGGGGTTCAGTCACGTGGAGTGACACTGGCCCAAAGAGTCTAGTCCAGCAAGAGGGAGACAGAAAAGCCATCATGTGGCTGCTCCATTTGCTCAGGCTGCCTCCTCCACCCACAGTGACCATTCCCAGTGACAACATGGTTCTACTGTGAACCCGTTCACCTCCTGTAAAGTTCACTGCTAATACATGAGGGGTGCTTGGGTAATTCGAGTGAATGGTATGTGGCAAAGAAATCAGGACATATGCTGTTATCAGCAGAAAATTCTACATTTAATGTCAATAATATTTTAGCCTTAAAATTACCCAAGACTAAAAAAAAAATAAAAATAAAATTACTCAAGACTAAACTATATTGATTAGTTCCCAAACCCTAGACCATCAAGAGGGGCCTGGCTACTGCCCCCAAATCACTGGGGAACATCTTTAAATGGAAGAGTGTCCCAGCTGCACCTCCAGAGATTTTGCTTCATTGGGTCTAGGGTGAGATCTGGGAACCCGTATTTTTAAGATTTTCCCCAAGATAATTCTAATGAGCAGCCAGACTTACCAAACACAGGCATAAATTATTCAGTTACACCCAGATTATTGTGAACCATGTAGCAGTCTAATAAATTTGGATGTGACCCTTTGGGGGAAAAAAGGCCCAGGAAAAATTGCTATCATAAAAAAATTAAATTAATCCTCAAGAGTGAGTAAATTAATCCCAGTAAACACATTATAGTCACTGCATTAAGTAAAAATTTTGTCTGCCTAATCAATAATGAAATAAGCAGAAAGAGGACATTTTAAAGCCTGCAGGAGACATTATAATTCAAATACTAGCCTAGATATGCTAAATATTTTATAGACAATCAATTTTATTTCACTCTACTTGAGAGATGAATAAGGGCCTACGCTGCTATTTGGCAGCATCAGGTTTTTGAATTCACTTGGAAGCATACAAGGTTGGTTAAACTAAAGTGAATTTCTCCCTCAAGGTGAGTATTAGCAACCTCTTAACTAAGAACACCTGGGCACCTTTTCTCCCCAGGGTAGGCCACTTCAGGTGGTCTTCAGACGCTGGCTCCCAAGCACCGTGCGGATGTGCAAGCCTCTTACAGAGTCATGGTCCTGTGAGATGTCCGGCTTCTCCAAGAAGGCCACTCCTGTGGACCTCAGATGCAGATAGGGCAGGATTCTGGTCCTTCTCAATGTCCTCCTGAAGAGGACCTTGCAAAACCTCCGGTTCTTTTTCATTCATCAGATCATCAAGACCACAACAACTAACCGCAGACTGTAGGTAAGTTTATGGGAACGTATCCACACAGGGTGGAGGTTTTCCCATGGGTTTCCTCTCCCATCCTAAATTAAGCTCTTTCCTAAAGGGTAAAATTAAGTCGACCTCGGTAAACCTGGGTTTGACAAACTTACGAAGAGACTCTCATACAAACCAGGAATCTAGACTGAAAATTAGGCATTTGGGGGTCTCCGATACTGCCAAAAAATTTGGGAGAGAGCAGACCAGCTTCACGTAAAAATGTACTAAAGAAACTGCAAAAATGTACTAAAGAGTTGTTCAGAGAAAGTGACTGTCAGACTTAAGGTCAAGATTTTTTTTCTAAGAGAAACAGCGACTGTAAAACGTTTCCCCCGTTTCCCTGGCGCACTTCACCGCGGGTTGCTTAGGTTATTTCATCTGATGTCAAGGCGGAAGAGAACCTCCGCGGGATTTAACCGGCATGGCTCAGCCGGCCTCTAGAGGGCGCATTGCGTTAATGACCTTGGGCTTCCCCGGAAAAAAGGGAAGGGAGTTGTAAATCAAAGATCAAGCCCCCAGGCCCCAAGTTCCGCTTTGAAAGCTGTTCTTTTGGACACAGTGACTCCAGAAGACAGACTAAGATACAGGAAATCCGAAAGCTATATGCTGTATTTCAAGACAAAAGAGAAAGACACATGCGCGGGGTGTGTCCTGCTGCTGCCCCCAGCCCAGCCCCTTGGAACGGTGATCACGTTTAGTGCGAACTCTCCGCTGCTGTCTGAGAGAACTGTTGCTTGAAGAGAATGTCGTTCCGTTTGGGGGTGGAAAGAGGGGTCTCTGAGCAGGCTGTGTCTAGCAGAGGAGCCACAGGGCGGCAGTGACACGGAGATGCCACCCGACCTACCCAAGGAACTGTACTTGAGACCCGAAGCTGCTGGGGGTGGGGGGACGGAGTTTGGGGGGTGGGGCGGGAATGGACAAGAAAGCAATGCTTGAGACTCTTCTAAAGAAGAATTTGCAGTCAGAGACGAAAAAAGATCGGGGGACAGTTGAAGATGCTAAATCTACAAGGTTCTTTCAAAGAGTGTCCTGGAACATCAGAGTCTTGTCTGGAAGTTGTTAAAAACACGGAGCCCAGGACCCTGAGAACACCTACCTCACCTTGGGAACAACCAGGGTGTCTAAATTATTTTTTACAGCCCCCAAAAGTTTATTAGAAGTGTTTTTATTCAGTTATTGTATATAGATTGTGTCACAAATGGAGCTAACACTGCTGATCCTCTCTCCTCACAATATTATTGTTGATTTAAAATATTGTGTTAGCTTCAGGTGTACAACAAAGTAATTAAGTAATAACCTATAGTGATGATATACCATGATAGGTTATTACACGATATTGAATATTTCCCTGTGCTATACAGTAAATGCTTGTTGCTTATCTATTTTATATATGGCAGTGTGTATCTGTTAATCCCATACTTCTAATTTATCTTTCTGCCCCTTCCCTCTCCAAAGGGGTGATCATGTTTGTTTTCTATACCCGTGAGTATGTTTATGTTTTGTATATAGATTCATTTGTATTTTTTTTTCAGATTCCATATATAAGTGATATATCATTTGTCCTTCTCTTTCTGACCTACTTTAAGTACGATATTCTCTAGGTCCATCCATGTTGCTCAGTTCGGTTCAGTCGCATCCAGCTCTTTGTGACTCCATGGACTGCGGCACACCAGGCCTCCCTGTCCATCACCAACTCCCGGAGCTTGCTCAAATTCATCTCCATCGAGTGGGTGATGCCATCCAACCATCTCATCCTTTGTCATCCCCTTCTCCTCCTGCCTTCAATCTTTCCCAGCATCAAATGAGTCAGTTCTTCACATCAGGTGGCCAAAGTATTGGAGTTCCAGCAACAGTCCTTCCAATGAATATTCAGGACTGATTTCCTTTAGGATGGACTGGTTGGATCTCTTTGCAGTTCAAGGGACTCTCAAGAGTCTTCTCCAACACCATAGTTCAAAAGCATCAATTCTTCGGCGCTCAGCTTTCTTTGTAGTCCAACTCTCAGATCCATACATGACTACTGGAAAAACCATAGCCTTGACCAGACGGACCTTTGTTGGCAAAGTAATGTCTCTGCTTTTTAATATGCTGTCTAGGTTCATCATAGCTTTTCTTCCAAGGAGTAAGCGTCTTTTAATTTCATGGCCGCAGTCACCATCTGCAGTGATTTTAGAGCCCAGGAAAACAAAGTCTCACTGTTTCCATTGTTTCCTTATCTATTTGCCATGAAGTGATGGGACTAGATGCCATAATCTTTGTTTTTTGAATGCTGAGTTTTAAACCAGCTTTTTCACTCTCCTCTTTCACTTTCATCAAGAGGCTCTTTAGTTCCTCTTTGCTTTCTGCCATAAGGGTGGTGTCATCTGCATATCTGAGGTTGTTGACTCCCATCTTGGCTCCTATCTTGACTCCCTTCTCCAGGGGATCTTTCAGAGGATTGAACCCAGGTCTCCTGCATTGCAGGCAGATTCTTTACTGTCTGAGCCACCAGAGAAGCCCATATATATGTTTATATGTGGGCTTCTATATATATAACACATTTTCTTAAGGTAGTCACCTGTTGATAGATACTGGATTGTTTCCATGTCTTGTCTATTATAAATAGTGCTGCTATGAACACTGGGGTGCATTATCTTTTCAAATTAGAGTTTTTACTTTTTCCAGATATATGCTTAGGAGTAGGATCATATATACTGGATCTTATGGTAGCAGGTCTATTTTTAGGTTTCTTAAGGAACCTCAATACTGTTTTTCATAGTGACTGCATCAATTTTTATTCCCACCAATGGTGTATGAGAATTCCCTTTTCTCCATATCCTCTCCAGCATTTATTTTCTGTAGACTTTTTGATGATAGCCTTTCCGACTGGTGTGAAGTAACACCTCATTGTAGTTTTGATTTATATTTCTCTGATGATTATCAATGTTGATCATCTTTTCATGTGCCTATTGACCATCTGTATGTCTTCTTTGGAAAAATGTCTATTTAGGTTTTCTACCCATTTTTCAATTGTTTTTTTTTTTTTTTAATTGAGTTGTATGAGCTATTTGTATATTTTAGACATTAACCCCCTGTTGTTCATATCATTTGCAAATATTTTCTCTCATTCTGTAGGTTGTTGTTTTATTTGGAGTTGATTTCCTTTGCTGTGCAAAAGTTTTTAACTTTGATAAGGGGTCATTTGTTTATTTTTGCTTTTATTTCTTTTGCCTTGGGAGACTGATCTAAGAAAATTTTGCTATGGTTTATATCATAGAATGTCTTGCCTATGTTCTCTTCTAGGAGTTTTATAGTGTCATGTCTTATATTTAGGTCTTTACGCCATTCTGAATTTAGTCTTGAGTTTAGTGTGAGGGAATATTCTAATTTTGTTGATTTACATGCAGCTTTCCCTACACCACTTGCTGAAGAGACCATCTTTCACACTGTATATTCTTGCCTCCTTCATTGTCAATTCATTGATCCTAGGTATATGGGTTTATTTTGGGGTCTCTGTTCTGTTCCATTGATGCATGTCTGTTTCTGTGCCAATACCATGCAGTTTTCAGTATTGTATTTTGTGGTATTGTCTGAAGTCTGGAAGAGTTGTACTTTCAGCTTTGTTCTTTTTCCTCAGGATTGCTTTGGCAATTCTGGGTCTTTTGTGGTCTTCTGTGATTTTTCTTGTTTCCTGAGGAAGGTCTGTATCACTATGAACTTCCAGCTTAGAATTCCCTTTGCTGCAACTCATACTTTTTGTAAGGTGGTGTTTTCATTTTCATTTGTCTCAGGATATTTTCTCACTTCTTTGATTTCCTTGTTGACCCATTGGTTTCCTTAGTAGCATGCTGTTTAATCTTCATATGGTCATTCATCTCCTATTTTTCTTTCTGTGGTTGACTTCTAGTTTCATTCCAGTTGTGGTCAGAAAAGATGTTTGAAATAATTTCTATCCTCTTAAAAGTGTTGAGGCTTATTTCATGACCTATGTGGTCTAACCTAGAGAATGTATGTTCTGGGTTTTTTGGATGTAGTGTCTCATAGATCTCAATTAACTCCACTTGGACTATTATTTAGGACCTCTGTTGCCTTGTTGATTTTCTGTATGGGTAGTCTGTCTATTGATGTCAGTGGGGTGTCATAGCCTCTGAGTGTTATTGTACGATTGTCAATTTCTCCCTTTATGCCTGTATTTGTTTCATATATTTAGGTGCCCTTATATTGGGTGCATCCTCTTCTAATATTGATCCCTTTATCATTACATAGTGCCTTCTTTGCCTTTCTTACAGCCTTTGTTTTAAAGTCTATTTTGTATGATGAGTTTTTCTACCCTCGCTTTCTTGCCATTTCTACTTGCATGAAATATATTTTTATCCCCTTATTTTCAGTCTGTTTGTATCTTTTGCCCTGAAGTGAGTCTCTTCTGGGCAACATATTATAGGTTCTTGTTTTTTTTTTTTTTAATCCAACCTGCCACTCTGTGTCTTCTGATCAGATCATTTAGTCTATTGACATTTAAAATAATAATTGATAAGTATATACCTATTGCCATTTTAATCCTTGTTTTCCAGTTGTTTTTGTAGTTCTTCTTTGTTCTTTTTCCTTTGTTTTTCTTTTTTTGGTTAATTTTCCCAACAAACTTCTGAGGTATAATCTCTGTTGAATAGATAAGGTAGTTGAGGTTCAACCCCGAGAACTGTCAGGGTCACACAGCTAATAAGTGTGGGCACCTGGATTCAATATTAAATTTGTCTACCTCTAGACCTCAGCTCTCAGCTATAACACCATACACTTGCTATCTGGAATGGTCACTCCTGTTACCCTCTTGGGTACCCAAATACTAGAATTAGTTGTTTCCTTCATTGTGAGTCCTCATATCACTTCAGCTATTCCTGTATTACCACACTTACCTCATTGCATCATCAAGATTTAAATATGTGCATTCATATTTAAATATATGAGCTCTATGAGTGCATACACTTTAATCAACCAGTAGGCCAATTCCAACCACCTCATCCATACCCAGGTGCAGTTACAATACTGGACAATAAAGTACCCAAGTGTTCAGCATCAGTCTCCCTCAATACCTCATTGTTATCTCCTAATAAATAAAACAGATGCCAATAATGAAGGTGGACAAATTAACCAAGTGAGCAAACAGCTCAGAGGCAGATCAACTATATATGGGAACTTGACATATGAGATAATGGTAATGGGAAGAGGGTGGAGTCAGGACATTTGGTTATCATATTAAAAGGAACAAAATTAGACCTCTATCATACACCATACAAAAATTAATTCTTAATGGATTAAAGACTTCCATGTGAAAACAACTTTTACATATATAAAATGAGTAACTGCAATGGTAATTATGGAAATAAAAATTAAGACCATGATAAAATGATGATTTTAAAACTACTAAATTGGCGAAAGTTAAGAAATCTGGTAATAGTGTTGGAAAGGTTTGGGTCACCAGAAACTCTAAATACATTTCAGATATAGAAATAGATATAGAGATATCGCTATAAAAATGTAAATATAATACATGTAGATATATCTATATAGATATAATCTTAGGAAAAAGTTTGGCAATATCTAATAAGTATATTGTAATATATGCAGTTAAAAAAAAAGTGATCAGGTATAGTTCCTATGGAAAACAGCATAACAATTCCCCAAAACATGGAATTGACTTTCAGCAATTTGACTTTCAGGTATATACGGCATGGAAATGAAAACAGGGACTTGAGCAAATATTTGTAGAGCCGTGTTCATAGCAGCATTATTCACAGGAGCCAAAGCTGAGAGCAATCCAAGCGTCTATCTATGGATGAATGAATAACAAAATGTGCTATGTATAAATATACAGTGGAATATTACTGAGCTTTAAAAAGGAGTAAACTTCCAATACATGATAATAACACAGATGAACTTTGAAAACATTATTCTAAGTAAAATAAATCAGTAACAAAAGACAAACACTGTACAATTCCACTTACATGAGGTACTTAGAACAGTCAAATTCATAGAGACAGGAAGCAGAATAGAGTTTGCCAGAGGCTGAGGGAAATGGGACAGGGGGAGTTAATGTTTAATGGGTACTGAGTTTCAGTTTGGGAAGATGAAAAATTTCTGCTGATGGTGATGGTTGCATAACAATGTGAATGTACTTAATTCCACAAAACTGTACACTTTAACAGTTAAAATGGTACATTATATGTTATGTATATTTTACCACAATAATAAAAAAGAATGCACAATGTATCTACTCATCCACCCATCGGTGGACATTTGACATAGTTCCAGTTTGTTTGTTCATTTGTTTTTGTTGCTACTGTAGACAGTGTTACTATGTACATTCTTTTACATGTCCCCTGTGTATGTGCAAGAGATTCTATAGAGATTATACCTGAAAATGGAATTGCTGGGTCAACTTTACTATACCAAATTGTTTTCCAAAGTGGTTGTACTATTTTACATAATTTACATCATGAAGATAATAATTTGCAAAAGATGTTCAGGAAATGTTACAGTATAGTTAAAAGGAGATAGGTGAGTGTCTCGACATATCCAAACATCCAGTACACTGCCCAGAAAAGGGCACCCTACCAGACTATACCTGCCATATTCCTTTCTTTGCTAGGCATTCCTTTTAAGACCATTGGCTAATGCTGGACCTCAGGATGGTAAAACATTGGGAAACTCTGAGAGGGAGGAAAGGCTGAATGAGATGGATGCTGATCTAGAAAATGTTCATGGGCTCTTTGGAGAGTCTAGTTTAGAAGCACAGCTACTGTTCTTTGCTTGGCTGCAGCACTGCTTTCTCTCTGGGAAGTTCATTCTCTTTGATTAACTAAGCCACCCCAGAAGGATCTGGATCTACAGAATGATCCTGGAAAAGGAAAAAGCAAGTTAGAAGACACATGAGAGCTAACTTCAGCTGTTAGAAAACTTGTCTTAAAAAAAAAAAAAAAAGAAAGAAAACCTGTCTTATAGAAGTGCATTCATTCTGGAACATTCAGAGAGCAGGGTGGGTGGTTAAAGGCCACGGGGAAACTACATAAGCTTAGATCTGAACAAGCACCCATGAAGTAGGCTGCCTGTGAAGTCCTGGGCACGGTCAACCATCTAGCTTGTCAAAGATTCCAGGACTGGAAGCTGGGGAAGCTGAAGACAATAATGGCCAAGGTCCTCTCCCAACCTGTGATGATAGTTCAGATCCACCCAAATGGTTGACACCCCACCTGCCAGTAACAGTGCTCCAGTCCTAGAACTACTCAGTTGACATTTGAGTTGGGTTTTCTCTCATAACCCATTCTGATCTTACCATGAACCACATAAGCCCTTTGAACATAAGCTGTGCTCCCCCAGAGAGTTAAAACTGCTGCCAGGGCTTAGGTTTTACTATCTATTACACAGGCCATGCACTCCACTAATAAAAAGCCGCTTAAAGCAGATGCATACACTTTTTTATATGTTTCAGAAAAGTCATAGTTTGCTAGCTCTTCTATAAATGAGTCTACCATCTTTTCAAGATTTTTCTCCCACTTGCATTTTAAAACACTTCCATATTCTGCCAGCAAAGGTTCTGGAAGCTCACAAGATACCGGACTTAAAGATTCAGTAAATGGTCCCAGACAGGGCTGTCCAAGGCACAGCCATGAAGAAGGGGCCACAAATAAGCCAACTAATTACATGTCACTTTAAAACCACTGGGTGGAAACTACAGGCCACTGAAAGGTTTTGATCAATACTGACTCTGACTCGAACACCAGGAAGAATGTGAGGCATGATGCCAATGTCTTTTCCATCTGGCAATTTCTTTTCTCAGCAGTAATTAAATCAGTGAAAACTGAATATAGTCATGCGAGTTGCTCACATTTATTTTAGCAGCACCCATGAAACCCAAACCCCATTGACACTCTAAAAATCTACAACTGGTAAAATTTTAAATGTCAGGTCCTGTGAATTTATTTTGTAAGCCACTCCAGGGAAGCCAAGCAGCTGCCCAAGTCCTCCCTGTGGGCGGGAGGAAGGCTTGTCCACACAGCTGAAGGCAGACTGCCTGGGCTCTGTGTCCCTTCCCTGGCACCAGGTGGGTGGGATCACTGTGAAATTTTCTGTGGCCACTGCCAGCACCGGCAACCTGTCAAAATCCTAGTTCAATACTTCCAAGTGGGTGCTAAGGCAGAACAGGTGTAGGAATTAAGCAACTACCTTGTACCTTCATTTGCATATTGCAACTCGAGAGCAAGCTGGCTCAGGCATGCTTCCTTCTTTCTTTGGACATTGGTTTCCACACCCCAGGACAGGTTGGCTGCTGGGCACGACCTGGAGGGTTGCTTCATGGCTGATGTTTGATGCGTTTCTGACAGCATGTTTGAAGTTGTCCTTTCATTCTTGCGAGGCAACTTCTTTCTGTTGTGGAATCAGTTCTCCCCTCAGAACATACCAGCAGTTTGGGGCACTGCCTAGACGTGCCCTGAGCCCAGGACTGGAGACCCTCGAGAAAGGGGAGCAGTCATGACTTTCTTTTTTTTTTGCAGTCATGACTTTCATCTCAGGAGCATCTCACTACTTTTCTCCTCACCCAGAGTGTGAATCTGGGAAAAGAACTACAGGCCACCTTTAGAGACAGGGCTTCCCTTGTGGCTGAGCTGGTAAAGAATCTGCCTGCAGTGCGGGACACCTGGGTTTGATCCCTGGGTTGGGAAGATCCTCAGGAGAAGGGAACAGCTACCCACCCCAGTATCTTGGCCTGGAAAACCCCATGGACTATAGTCCATGGGGTCACAGAGTCAGACATGACTGAGCAACTTTCTCAACCACAGGGAAAAGACCCTGATGCTGGGAAAGACTGAAGGCAAAAGGAGAAGAGGGTGGCAGAGAAGGAGATGTTTGGATAGCATCACCGACTCAATGAACCTGAACAAACTCTGAGAGAGAGTGAAGGACAGGGAGGTCTGGCATGCCGCAGTCCATGGGGTTGCAAAGAGTCAGATACAACTGAGCAACTGTACAAGAGCAACAGGTGAAGGAAAGTTACACAGCTCAAAATAGCCTGGAGTTAAAACGCCCCTCCAGGTCCTCCCCATCATTCTACGCAAAACAAAGAACTCTTTCACCCAAAGGAAAAAAAATGGACATCAAGGTTGATTACGCCCAGCTCCTAGCCGGTCCAGCTTCCGGCCGATCTCCAGAATTCCTCGCCCCAGCCATTTAAGAGATAACTACTCCGAACAACCTTGGAGAAGAACAGGCCCCCTTAAGACAGTAGCTTTCCACATATATGCCTATATATACTCACTCTTTTCTTGGGTTGGTGCAGCAGCTCACTAATCTGACTGCTGCACCTTCTCACCTCATTAAAGGTGTTACAGATATTCCTGTAAAGTGCCAGTCCTGTTCTTTTTCCGAACATTGCCTTCTCTGACTCACATACCCTACAACAGGGACAATAAGGAGCTGACTCAGATTCACAAAGAGCTTGGCCTTGAATAGTTCAGACTTAGCATCTCCTGCTTTCTGAATGAGCAGCGCCAATTACGGACCTAACTTTTTTTTTTTTTTAACATTTACTTGGCTGCTGTGGGTCGTAGTTCTGGAGTGCAGGATCTTTAGTTGTAGCATGTGGGATCTAGTCCGCTGATGGGATCTAGTTCCCTGAACTAGGAGTCCAACCCGGGCCCCCTGCATTGACAGCAGCGAGTCTTAGCCACTGGAC
This sequence comes from Odocoileus virginianus, assembly GCF_023699985.2. Classification (NCBI taxonomy): domain Eukaryota; kingdom Metazoa; phylum Chordata; class Mammalia; order Artiodactyla; family Cervidae; genus Odocoileus; species Odocoileus virginianus. The sequence continues at coordinate 46,777,713 of NC_069674.1, forward strand.
CACCAGGGAAGTCCCTTGACTTACTTTTTAAAGTTAATGGTGATTATGAATTGGGGGTTGGCTCTCAGTCTGACCCAGGGACTGAGGCTGCTGCTGGTGTGGGAACATGAAAGTAGTGGATGGGAAACCATCAAACAGTGAAGTTTGTCCTAAATATACCAAGCTGCTGTATGATCCCACAAGAGAAAAGTGTGAACCCAGGGCTGGATCCACCAAATTGGTCCAGAGGTGGTGCCGATAGAGGGCAGAGGGACCCAGAGCAGGCAAGAGGTGGGAAGACATAGATGCCCGATATCCAGGATGCTTTCCTACCCAAGCACAGGGCTGAGGACACAGCCTAGAGAGGACATGGCAAAGGTGAGAAAAAGAGGCAGGAAGGTGCTGGCAGAGGAGAGGAAGGCAGTCAGTTGCACTGACATCCTTAAACAATTTTTAAACATAAACCAAATATATATTTTTGGAGCCCAAAGTGGAAAGGACTAAATTCTTCCAAAACAAAAATGGGAGTAGGTAGGCTTAGGAGGCAAAAGGCCTGGTAAAAGCAGTGACTTGGCCTCAGTTCAGTTCAGTTCAGTTCGGTCGCTCAGTCGTGTCCAACTCTTTGCGACCCCATGAATCGCAGCACACCAGGCCTCCCTGTCCATCACCAACTCCTTGAGTTTACCCAAACCCATGTCCATCGAGTCGGTGATGCCATCCAGCCTTTTCATCCTCTGTCATCCTCTTTTCCTGCCCCCAGTCCCTCCCAGCATCAGGGTCTTTTCCAATGAGTCAACTCTTCGCATGAGGTGGCCAAAGTATTGGAGTTTCAGCTTCAGCATCAGTCCTTCCAATGAACACCCAGGACTGATCTCCTTTAGGATGGACTGCTTGGATCTCCTTGCAGTCCAAGGGACTCTCAAGAGTCTTCTCCAACACCACAGTTCAAAAGCATCAATTTTTCAGTGCTCAGCTTTCTTCACCATTCCACTCTCACATCCATACATGACCACTGGAAAAACCATAGCCTTGACTAGACGGACCTTTCTAGTTTTAGCTAAGTATGTAATGAGATGAAACAGGTCCCATGTCACCATGGAGGGATGGAGCTGGAGTCCCCCGCCGGGCTGGCTGCTGAGGGGCTGGTTGTGAAAGCTGGGCCACTGAGCACATAAGAGGCCCCAGGCGACAGGCCAGGCAGCAGGAGCACGGGAACACAGAAGCCTCTGGACACTGTGGTGGGCAGACACTGGATTCTACTCACCTGGCCGTATCCAGGCAGTCCCCCACCCCAGCTTCACCAGGCTCTTGCCAAGAGAAAGTACAGCTGTGGTTAGTGATCCCAGGGAAGGTTTCTCTCTTCTCCTGTGTGTTTAGTCACTCAGTCATGTACGACTCCTCGCAACCCCATGAGCTGTAGCCCACCAGACTCCTCTGTCCATGGGTTTTTCCAGGCAAAAATACTGAAGTGGGTTGCCATTTCCTTCTCCATTTCTCATGTAGAAAATAAAGAGGAAAACAAGCTGAGTCATCTAGACAAACTTATAACCTGATACTAGACAGGAGAGACAACAGATACACGGGAAGCACTGGAGAGAAGGCCAGGAGGAGGCCCCGGGTAACCTAGGGACATGGATGTGAGCGTGGCCATGACCCCCTCTTTCCTAGGGAAAAAGGGGCGAACTGTGGTCTGGGCCTACTGTAGTGGAAGAGGGCACTGAAGCCTCCCCTGTTCCAACACCAGGGAAGTCTGCTGAGTTGCTGAGTCCAGGATCCAGTTCTCCCTTCACCAACTCGCCCATGTGCAGAGTCTCTTCCCTCCCTCCTTTACTCACCTGCCCTGGAGCAACCCTGCCCTGCCTCCTTATCCAGTACCCCAGCAGCTCTCAGAGCCAACAGCCTGAAATCACTGACCTGTCCTCTAGGCCCACAATTTAATCATAACAGGTAACTCTCAGCACCTTCCTATGTGCCAAGCACATAGGTGCTTTTGCATATCTTAATTCCTTTAATCCTCATAAAAGACCCTATGAGATAGATGTTGCTTTTATCCCCTCCATGGGGAGATCAAGGCACAGAGAGGTGGAGCAACTTGCCCAAGGTCACACAGCTATTGAGCAGCAGAGATAGAATTTGAACCATGGAAATCTAGCACTGACATCTGTGCTTTCAACCATTCCATTATGCTGCCTCTCAATGCCACCTGTCTGAAGATGTTTGATGCTAGGTCACGTGAGTTAGTTTTTTGGCCCTACTGGTTTAGCTAAACAGGATTTTTGACTGCACAACTTCCCGGGGGCTTTAGCACATGAGTGGGCAGTGCAGTCTGCAGCAAGGGCATCCATCATATCAGCTTTTCCCACTCTTTTTGGTCACCAGCCCTTTTCTCCCCCTTGTCTTCCCCTTGGAGGAGTACATGAGCTTTGTTGCCCAGAACAGTGCTGCTTTAATGTTAACTGAGGCTTCCATGTAAAGTAAAGTGGTTAGGCTACCTCGACCTCTATGAGAATTGTGCTGTTGGATTCCCTACTGGAATAGGCAGTGGTTTTCAGTGGTGGCTGAAATCAATAGATGAAATCAATAGATCAGAGGCCCACAGGGAATGTTACCTTATATGGATCAAGCTGAAGCCAACTGAACCCACTGATGAGTCCTAGCACCACAAAAAGAGAGGCATCTCTAGGGACTAAAACAGGCATGCCGGCAAAACGGTACACAAATGTTCACAGCATCATTATTCACAGAAGTCAAAAGGTGGGAACAACCTAAATGTCCATCAGTGGAGAAAGGCATAAATAAAATATCCACAAATGGAGCATTATCCAGCCATAAAAAGATACCTGCTATAACTTGCATGAACCTTGAAAACATTATCCTAGGTGAAAGAAGCCAGATGCAGAAGGCCATGTGTCTTATGATTCCATTCATAGGAAAAATCGAGAGAGAGCAAATGCAGATTCATGACTGCCAGGGGCTGGTGGGTGGGAGATGGGACACGACTACTTAATGGGTACAGAATTTCTTTTTGAGGTGACCGAAGAGTTCTGAAATTAGATAGTGGTGATGGTTGTACAACATTGTGAATGTACTAAATACCACTGAATTGTATTCTTTAATGTGGCTAAAATGCGAACTTGATATTATGTATATTACAAATGAAAGAGAAAGAGAAGCAGGGCATATTTCCTGATGGGGTGTAACAGGAAGTTCAAAAACTTCTCAAGAGGTCTAGGCAAAAAAAAACAACAACCAATTTGGTTACACCTCTAGAACTACCAGTTTAAAGGTGAAACAAGGGGAAAGAGGAACATATTCACAGCTCTATGGGGAGGTAGTCAGCAAAGTCCCAAATGAGGGACATCTAAGGAACCGAAGACCAAGTTTCTTCACAAATAAATGAAGAAAGAAAAAACAGCAGCAGCTGTTCACAACAGGGGGTGAATAGTCAGATCTTAAAAGATTTACAAGACCTAACACCCAAATGCAAAGTGCATGTTTGGATCCCAATTTAAACAAATCAGCTATTTTACATGTTGTTATGTCCCATTCTATTCTATTCCAACCAGGGACGGAACCCTGCCCCCTGCGTTGGTAGTGCTGGGTCTTAACCATTGGACCGCCAGGGAGGTCCCCAAATCAACGACTTTTAAAAAGCATTAAGGAGACAACCAGGAAAATTTGATGACTGACTGGATTTTTTTATGCTCTCAAGGAATTATCATTAAATTTGTAGGTGTGATAATGGTAATGTGGTAAACTAAAAAAGAAAGATTTTCTTTTCAGAGATATATACTGAGGCATTCACAGATGAAAAGATGTGTCTGAGATTTGTAAAGTAATTCAGTGTGAGGAGGGGAAGGAAAATAGACAATAATACTGGAGAAACAAGATTAGCCGTGAATTGATAATTGCTTGAAGCTGGGTGGTTCTAGCTTAATTTTGTTTTAAGCTTGAAAATACCCATAAGAAGAAGTTTTTTAGAAAATAAATTGTCAAACAGCAAATGTAAAGAACCCAGTCCTGGATATGGGATAATTTTCTAATCACCAATCCTCTTTGTAGATGGAGGATGTTAAAACTGGACCTAAAGTTGTTTGATCAGGATTTTTTTCAATATTAATGAAGTTTTTTACTTCCAGTTTTATTGAGATATAATTGACATACAGCACTTACACAGGTAAGTTTACAATACATAGCATAATGATTTGACTTACATCACGAAGTGATTATCACTTCATGTAGTTAAGTATTTAACAAACATCCATTATCTCAGATGGGTACAAAACTGAAGAAACAGAAAAGTTTTTTCTTCTTATGATTTTCTTCTTAGGATTTATTCTCTTAACAACTTTCATATATGATGAGCATGCATACTCACTCAGTTGGGTCTGACTCTACAACCCCATGGAATGTAGCCCACCAGGTTCCTCTGTCCATAGGATTTTTCGGGCAAGAGTACTGGAGTAGGTTGCCATTTCCTCCTCCAGGAGATCTTCCTGACCCAGGGATCAAAACCGTATCTCCTGTGTCTTCTGCACTGGCAGGTGGATTCTTTACCACTGAGCCACCTGGGAAGCCCAGAGGTGTTAACTGTATTTATCATGTGGTACATTACATCCCTAGTGCTTAAGTTGTCTTATAACTGGAAGTTTGTGTCTTGTGATGCCCCCTCCTCCAAACCCCCTCCCCTCACCCCTTGCCACTGGCAACCACAAATCTGATCTATAAGATCAGGATTTCTATCCTTTCTGCCATATTTTAGAATAAAAATGATCATTCTCATAAAGCAGAATAGAGGTTACCTTTAGAGTCAAGGAAAGTAAAAATCTAGAATTTTGAGTACTTACCGTGTGCAGTGTTAAGTGTCTTGTGTGCATGCTAAGTCACTTCAGTTGTGTCTGACTCTGCAACCCCATGGACTGTATCCTGCCAGGCTCCCCTGTCCATGGGATTCTCCAGGCCAGAATACTGGAGTGGGTTGCCATGCCCTCCTCCAGGGGATCTTCCTGACCCAGGGATTGAACCCACATCTCTAATGTCTCCTGCATTGGCAGGCGAGTCCTTTACCACTAACGCCACCTGACAAGTCTTAAGTGTCTTACATGTATTAATCTCTTGTTACAAGTTTCTATTGGCTTTCCATCCCACTCAGAGCAAAATACAAAACCTTCACAAGGTGTGATATCCAGCATGAGTTGGTACCTGACACTGCTCTCCCTCATACCACACAGCCGCCACCCCCCCCACACCCATTCCTTGAACATAGTTGGTGCTCTCCTGCCTCAGAGCCTGGGAACGTGCTATTCTGCCTTCCTGAAGTTCTCCTTCCCCCAACTGAACTCCCTCACCTCCTGCAGGTCAGACTTTCCATATCTCCCTCCTTATGTAATGTGTACCTGAACACCCAATTTGCTCCCTGCAGGCCTTCCCCCCTGTTTTATTTATTTATCATTAGCATATATCAACACCTGACAAACTATTTGTTTATGGTCTGTCTGCTCCCAATGGATGAAAAGTGAAAGTGCTGGTCATTCAGTTGTATCTGACTCTTTGCGATCCCACGGACTGTAGCCCGCCAGGCTCCTCTCTCTGCCCATGGAATTCTCCAGGCAAGAATACTGGAGTGGGTAGCCATTCCCTTCTCCAGGGGATCTTCCCACCCAGGGATCAAACCCAGGTCTCTTGCATTGCAGGCAGATTCTTTACCATCTGAGCTACCAGGTACAAACCCCAATAAACCTGAGGTTTTATTCACAGAAACATGTTCTCAGAACAAAGCCTGATGCAGAGTAATATTCATTAAGTATTTATTGAATGAATGCATGCACTTAATCCATGTAAAAATCCATTAGATAAACATACCCATGTATCTTTAGGGGATGAAATATATGTTTCTATAGTGGCCAAGACCTTCCTGGATTAGCTGGATCTAGTGAACCTGGGCCAAGATGCCCAAGATGCAGAGCAATATGGGAAGATCTGCCCTCCTGGTCCATTCCAGCCTGCAGTAGGGACAGCTAGTGGGGGTGGCCTATGGCCCTCTTGAAGTCAGGATAGCTACTGTTTTCCTGAGAAGAACAAAAATAGATGAAGGTCCTGCCGAGGGCTGGCAGCATCTGCTGGAAATAAACTTGGAAGAAATGCCAGAGCTGAATGGTGTGTTTGGGGATCACAAGAATTTTGTGGACTCAGGCTCTACAGATGGTTCAAGATTCCTAAATGAATGTATTCTCTGGGGAGAGCTGGACAACACACAGATGAATTGACATTCTCAGTGGCAAACATCCCACTGAGCACTACTCTGGAGGAGGAGGACCAGGCCCTGAGAGCCATCTAATGTATTTTGAAGGATTTCACTCAGACCCAAGATGATGTCTTGAATTACTCTTCAGGTTTCTGCATGGGAATCTGGGTTTTCTCCAAGGGAAGTCAGGTAGCCAGGTTCCCTAAGGAACCTAAGTCAGGCAACTAATGGTATTTCAGAAGCGGGGCTCTGTGTCTTATGCCTCCCCTCTAAAACTGCAACAGAACTGAGCTTCCATATGTCATAGAAGAAAGTAGGAGGCTTATTTGCTTAAGAAACAGCATGGCTGAAATAATCGAACTCTAAGAAGGAAATTGTGTCTCATCTTACCAGCTGCTCATATCCTGAAAAACTATACAAGAAAATGACATGTTCATGATCTGAATGTTTCCATCAGCTAGGTGATCCTGCTGATTCAAAGATTCCTATGGGAAATATTTTGGTAAGCAACCCTTGGTTTAGAGTTTCAAACATGAACCACATTTCTATACTTTCTGGTTTACCCATAGTAAAGCCTCTCTTTACGTCAGCCAGTTTCAGCTCTGAAAGCCACCTTGCGGAATTTCAGTGTCAGTTATGCCAAGTAACCATCTCTTGGCTGTGAAATGGCTTTCTGGCAGGCTTTCAAAGACAAGGACAGATGGCATTCCATGGGGGTACTCCCAGCTCTTTGTTTTAGCAAATATTGACACTTCTGTAGGAAACAAATCCAGATACTGTTTCTTCCTAACTCATCTTGGCAATCCTGAAGGTTTGGAGAGATATAGGGCAGCAGAACTGGGAAAGTGCACTTGCCACTGATTTAAGAAAGACATACATCAGGGAGAGTCATGTTCACAGTTAATTGATGCTTGTAAAAGGCACCAAGTAGTAAACAACACATTGATCACAAAGCACTTTCAAACAGAAATAAGACAGGGAAAGAGGACACAACTGAAGGAAAATGCTCTCCAAAAACAGTCCAATTACTGTGTGAAACTGTTTGTTTTTCTTTAAGATTCTTTCTAATCTAGATGTCAGTAACAGCAAGGCTATGATAGTTTTACTCAGAAAATCAGGAGATATTTGCTGTAATTCAAAATTAGGATATACTGGTAAAAAGCACTGAAGGTCCATCATACACTGTCCTTTATAGAAGGCAATTGGCAGAATATGTCTAATTCCTCCAAAAGTTTATATTCTTTCACTCTAAAATTTGGGAGAATTTATGCTATGCAAATAATCTGATGCATGCCCAAAATTATATATAAAAGAAGTCTATCATGAAGTAGTTTATAATAGAATATAACAACAACCTAAGCAATCTATTTATCAGTAGAAACTATTTAAATTAAGGTACATCTGTATTCTGAGATATTTTGCACCCTGTAAAGATGACAGTATAGAACTATATTTATTTATATGGAAGATAAATAAGTGGTGTAAGCATTATAAGTCATTTTTATAAAGCAGTTACCAAAAAAATTGTTACCAAAACAAATTATTTTTATAAAAATTGTTATATAACTTACATATGGTAAGTTATATAAATTATAAAAATTATTTTATAAAAATAATATAAATACAGGTGTGGGTATTACATTAAAAAAGTAATTTTATCTTGGGTGGTGAAATTCTAGGTGATTTTAAGTTCCTATTGCCCTTCTGTATTATCTATTGGTATTGTTTAACAAGGAACATATATCACTTTTATCAGCAGGAGAAAAACTAAAAAATATTTCAAGTTGTAGAAAGGAAGTCACTGCTAAGTTTTATCCACTTCTCTTACAAAAGCCCAACACTGTTTGGCTGGGACCTCCCAGCAGGTGAGAGGTAGGGGACAGGACAAGGGTCAGTGCAGATGGAACCTTGAAGGTAAGACGCGAGGCACAGGGTTCAGGTGTCTTCCCAGACAAGCCCCCCACCTGTCTGGCCTAACCTGAGCAGGCCTCCAGAGTGCTGACGTCATTGTTGTCACTCCTGTTCCACAACACGCCTTCCTTTACCTCGGCTCTGAGTTTGCCAGTAACTCGGCAGCACCCAGAGTATCACAATCTTTACTCAGGAAAAAATACAGTTCTTACATAATAACAAGAACAAAACAAAAACAGAAGGAAAATTGAAAAATATCTGTATTACTTTCCTAGAAATGCCCTAACAAGTTACCACACAAAAACTTGGTGGCTTAAAACAACAGAAGGTGTTTCTGTCACAGTTCCAGAAACCAGAAAGCCTGACATCAAAGGGCGGGCAGGGCCATGCGCTCTGCATGCAGAGAACCCTTCCGAGCTTCCTCCAGCTGCCAGTGGCTCGTCACTCCAATCTCTGCCTCCATATTCACATTGCCTTCTTCTCTGTAGGGCCGTGTGTCCTTGTCTGTTTTCGGATTCAGCACATCCCACCTAATCCAGTATGCTCCACCTCAGTCCTGACCTGCAAAGACCCCATTTCCAAAAAAGGTCACATTCTGAGGTCTGGGTATGGTGACATGGGGCTTCCCTTGTGGCCTAGATGGTAAAGCGTCTGCCTGCAGTGTGGGAGACCCGGGTTCAATCCCCGGCTTGGGAAGATCCCCTGGAGAAGGAAATGGCAACCCACTCCAGTACTCTTGCCTGGAAAATTCCTATGGACTGAGGAGCCTGGTAGGCTACAGTCCCATGGGGTAGCAAAGAATCGGACACAACTGAGCGACTTCACTTCATGGTGACATCAATTAGGAGGGTCTAATGGCAACCCACTCCAGTACTCTTGCCCAGAGAATCCCATGGACAGAACAGCCTGGTGGACTACAATCCATAGGGTCACAAAGAGTTGGACGCAACTGAAGCAACTTAGCACGCATGCACATTCGACCCACTACAATTATCATAAACAAGATTTGGTCAGCAAGCAGAAACTATGACTAGTATTTATCTTTTAAAAAGGTGAGTGAAGGGACTTAGCTAGTGGTCCAGTGGTTAAGAATCTGCCTTGCAATGCAGGGAACTTGGGTTCTAACCCTAATCGGGGAACTAACATCCCACATGCCATGAGGTACTGAACCTGTGTGCCACAAGGAAAGATCCCAAGTGACACAGAAAAGACTCCATGTGTCCCAACTAAGACCTGATGCAGTCAAATAAATAAATATTAAAATTATCACTTTTTTAAAAAGGTGGGTAAAGGCAGTCAGAGTTTGGCGGGGGTTCAGAAGCAGATCTAAATGGCCCAGGAAGGCCTGCCTTCTGTTCTTGTAGTTTGGCAATCAGAAAGATGCTGCTAAGTTAAGATCAGATGGAGATTCCAGAATTCGGGAAGATAAAGCTACTAATTAGAAAAACCCAGCAAGGACAAAGAAACAGGCATGACTTGGTTAATGATGTGAATTAGTAAAGAGAATAGTATAGCTGTGATCAAAAATACAAATATGCTTGAGAAATGATTAAGCAAATGAGAGACTTCAGGTGCTAAACTAAACCTCTGTTAGATAATTTAAAAAACCATCAACCTTATTAAATAACGATCAGAGTCGTTTTGCCTCAAAACAAGCTTCTTATTAACAGAAGGGCAGTAAATCGGTCCTCGGCAAACTGCACTTATATGAATTCTCAGTGGTGGTTGCTTGGGTTTCCTACCTTGTGGATGACCAGTGACTTTTCCCTACAATCCACCTTATCTGCTGCTTCCCTCATCAAATAGTGTAAAGTTGGAGAGTGAAGATCAATGTGAGTGTTAGACTTTCAAAATGTCATCAGGCAGGGGCATGTGCAAAAAATAAGGAGGATGAAGCACAAAGATGGAAAGCTGTCAGAGAGGATGCTGTTCAGATTCTTATTACAGTTGGAGATTATTAAGAATTATTTTCTAAAGCTGTGTGGTGGTGTCATTGGACTGAAAGCCTCATCGTTAAGTAAGAACATGAATTTGGTTGTAATCTAACATAACTCCTCATTGGTCACCATGACTTTCAGAGACACTCAAGGTGAGAAACCTGTCCAGTTCAAGTTCTGACTGTACAGCCAAGAGGCACCGGGTCCAGAGATGTAGGTGCCCTTCCCAAGATGAGTTGCTTGGGGCAAGTTAGGATTAAACTGAAGAATCCCAAGCTCTCCCCACATATGTACCCTAGGCTATGATCAATCTGATCAGGCAGCTCTTTTTTTCTTATTATTTTTATTTTATTGATGTTTAGTCAATTTACAATGTTTTGTTAATTTCTGCTATACAACAAACTGATTCAGTTATATATGTACGTTCTTTTTTATATTCTTTTCCATTATGGTTTATCCCAGGATATTGAATATAGTTCCCTATGCTGCACAGTAGGATCTTCTTGTTTATCCATTCTGTAAATAATAGTTGGCATCTGCTAACTCCAAACTCCCAATCCAATGCCAAGTTCCCAATAGTTTGCATCTACTAATCCCAAACTCGCAATGCCAAGTTCCCCCTTGGCAACTACAAGCCTGTTCTCCATGTCTGTGAGTCTGTTTCTGTTTCATAGATAAAGTAGTCTGTTTCATAGTCTACCTCTATGTCACATTTTAATGAAAGAGGAGAATGAAAAAGTTGGCTTAAAGCTTAACATTCAGAGAACTAAGATCATGGCATCTGGTCCCATCACCTCATGGGAAATAGATGGGGAGACAGTGGAAACAGTGTCAGACTTCATTTTTTTGGGCTCCAAAATCACTGGGATGGTGATTGCAGCCATGAAATTAAAAGACGCTTACTCCTTGGAAGGAAAGTTATGACCAACCTAGATAGCATATTAAAAAGCAGAGACATTACTTTGCCAACAAAGGTCCGTCTGGTCAAGGCTATGGTTTTTCCAGTGGCCATGTATGGATGTGAGAATTGGACAGTGAAGAAAGCTGAGAGCCGAAAAATTGATGCTTCTGAACTGTGGTGTTGGAGAAGACTCTTGAGAGTCCCTTGGACTGCAAGGAGATCCAACCAGTCCATCCTAAAGGAGATCAGTCCTGGGTGTTCATTGGAAGGACTGATGCTGAAACTCCAGTACTTTGGTCACCTCATATGAAGAGTTGACTCATTGGAAAAGACCCTGATGCTGGGAGGGATTGGGGGCAGGAGGAGCATGGGGCGACAGAGGATGAGATGGCTGGATGGCATCACCGACTCGATGGGCGTGAGTTTGAGTAAACTCCGGGAGTTGGTGATGGACAGAGAGGCTTGGCGTGCTGGGATTCATGGGGTCGCAAAGTGTCGGACATGACTGAGTGACTGGACTGGACTGAACTGATGTCACATTTTGGATTCCACATATAAATGATATCATATAATATTTGTCTTTCTCAGTCTGACTTACTTCACTCAGTATGATCATCTCTAGGTCCATCCATATTGTTTCAGGCAGCATTTCCTAAATACTCAGACTGTCAGTGTGAAGTGCTGCTCTACTTTGAACAAACCATTCTGATTTTACATTTGTATGTTAATTCACTATGAGTGGCTAAAATAATATTTTAGTCAAAAAGAGCTAGATACCCAGTAGTACTGAATAAATAGTTTCTGAATGAGTAGAATACAAAAATCAGACCAAGGGGCAGCAGCTCACCAGATGTGCCAAAGACAGATATCCACCCTCTCCACCCTGGTCTTGGGAAGACCATTAGCCCCATCTTCCAGCCTCCTCTGCACTTAGGTGATGCCACATGGCTGAGTTCTGGACAATGCCATGTGAGCGGAAGTCATGGGGGCCACTTCCAGGTTTGGCCCATAAAATCCTCCCAACTGGGCTTGATCTTCACTCTCTCCATCTGCCAGCTGAATGGAGAGAAGGCTGAGGACCTAAAGGAGGATAGAACCAATGAGAAGAGGGCCTGTGTCCTCAAATGACCCCAAAGAGCACAGACTTCCCTTATTGTAAACCCCTTTCTGGACTGTGAAATAAAAAAGCAAAGTTTCATTGGGTTAGGTCACTGAGTCTGGGGGTTGTTTATGATAGTGGTTAGCTACCCTGACTAGTTTGTGTGACTGGTTAGACAGAACAGGCCCACAATAGTTTAGGGACCCACCATTCATAGACAAGACCAAGGCTGGTTATGGCCATTTCCCTTTACTCTCACGTGTCTCTATTGCAAACTGTTGTAGATTCTCATTCCCTGCTGACTGGCCTCACTCCAGTGTTTCCTAGACTTCTTTTCCTAATTCCCTTTGTGTCCCTGCAATCCCCTTACACACACACACACACACAAACACACACACAGCACCTGCAAACTCTGGAAACTATATCTGACTTTTAAGAATTCCAATTCGCATACAGAGACAAGGTGTGTGTTGGGGTGGGGGGGTGGGCAGCAAAGCTACTTAGCTTGTTGAGTTCCTGGCAGAAGCCTGGCCTTACACAAGCATACTTCTCATAGGAGGAGCCTTAGGTGCCCTGATCAGTGGCAGCATTTTGCCCCGTTCACATCCTGCTTCCCTAATAGGACTGTGAGCTCTTGTCCTCCCCTACTTTGTATCCCAATGACTGTCACCAATGGGTGCCTACTGTGTTGCTGATAGTAATTGAGGCTGACATGGACGAATAGGAGTCAAAACAGTGTAGGGATCACCAAAGAGCCACACCACACAGGCTGCTGTAAAAACAGGGCTGGTTATTTTTGTGTAAAAGATCAAGAAGGACGGAGCAATGTACTGAGAGACAAAAACAGTACTTCATTTCCCTTGAAACTTTGCAGAGAAGACAAGATGTGAGCAGATATTACACCTTCAAAAGCCGTGGGAAGAACGCGGTGATTGAGAAAGGGCATCCTCTCCTGCAGGAAGAGGAGGATGAGTCAGGGGTAAACAAGGGACAGCACAGAGGCGGTGCAGACTGTGGTGGAAAGTGGAGAGACTGAATTCTGACTCTGGCATTGACCAAGGGCATGTCCATGGTCACGACCCTGAAACTCAGGTTCCTTGTCTAGACAATACAAGACAGAGGTAGTACCTACTTCATAGAGTTGCTGTGAGGAGTAAATGAGCCTTTCCAGAAAGGTCCCAGAAGAGTGGGGCTCAGGACATCGCAGCTCCTCTAATGAAAGCCACGTGTGAGCATGGCTCACAGATGGTAATCATCACCATCCCAATGTCCAAAGCAACTTTCAGAAGATTATAGACTAACAATAGAGCAAGAATAAAGCTCCTCTTCATGAAGTATCGTTGATTCATCAAGACTGGTAGATATTAGACTGCAAATTAGGTCATTCATGAACGTATTTTGCAGAAGCCTTTGGCAAAATGTCTCAACAATTGCAGACTCATTTAAATTCCTGTGACTATGCCTGTTACGAAACTAGCTATGCTTAATACGTCCTCCTAGATAATATGATTTATATCTTAATTTATATCTTAGATTTTAAATATACTATTAATCCTGGAAATTATTTTGCTTAACCGTGGAATTTTTACCACGAATTTATATTTCTTGTGGCTCACATTAGCAGAAATTTTTTAAAAGAAGGATAGAAGGTTTTGACCAGTTCTCTTTCCTACTAATTTCGGATAGATAAATTGCCATGAGAAAAAAATACTTGTGTTCGTCTCACACCAGAAATGTTTCAGTGATCTCTTTCATGTCAAGTTACAATCTTACATTTACAGGGGTAAGCCAGATTCTTGCATGAAGGGCTCAGAATGTACTACTGTAATGTTACTTCGCAGTCATAAATTATTCACGGAATATTTCACTAACCATACTGCACAACTGCAGTTGCAGTCTTAAATTTTCCTTCCACTTGTCTGATGTCCTCTTCTGACGCAGATTGTGTTAGTTAACGAGGCTGCGTAACAAATTACCCCACAATTTAGTGGCTTGAAGCAACATTTATTATCTTAGAGTCATTTCTGAGTTGGAATCTATGTGCAGCTTATCTTTAGACTTGGGGATCTTTCACAAGGCTGTGATCAAGGAGTTTGCTAGGGCTACCATCATCTCAAACCTCAAGCATGGAAGAACCTGCTTTAAGCTTGTTTAAGTGGCTGTGGCAGGCCTCGGATCCTCACCGGCTGTTGAAGATACCAATACCTTGCCATGTGAGCTTCTTCTTTTTTTTTAAATTTCTTAATCGGAGGACGACTGTTTTACAATGTTGTATTAGTTTCCGCCTCACAACGACACAAATCAATGATAATTATCTATATAACCCCTCTGTCTTGAGCCTCCCTAGCCCCTCCCATCATACCCCTCTAGGTCGTCACAGAGCACCAGGCTGGGGTCCCCTGTGTTACAAAGCAGCTTCCCACTAGCAGTCAATTTTGCACAGCCACATGAGCTTCTATATAGGGCTACTCTCCAAGAGGGAGAGAGCAACAGATGCACAGAGAAGGTAAGGGGTGTGGTCTGAATGCTTGTCTCCCCCCAAATCCATGTGTTGACACCTAACCCCTAAGGTGATGGTATTCGAAAGTGGGGCCTTTGGAAGGTGATTAGGCGATGAGGCCCCTTAAGAAAGCTGTTGAGGGGTTTCTTTGGTGGTTCAGTGGTAATGAGCTCTCCTGCTGATGTGGTTAGATCCCTGGTCTGGGAAAATCCCACATGCCACAGGGCAACTAAGCCAGCACACCATAACTACTGAACCTGCGCTCGAGCCCCAGGGAACCGCAACTAATGAGCCCCCAAGCCACAACTACTGAAGCCCGAGAGCCCTAGGGCCCATGCTCTGCAACAAGAGAAGCCACCACAATGACAAACGAAAAGGAACCCCCAATCGCCACAACTAGAGAAGAGCCCACGAAGAAAGGAAGACCCAGCACAACCAAAAATAAATAATTAATTTTTAAAAGCCACTTAGAAAGCCCCCTTGTTCCTTCCACTCTGTGAGGATACAAGAAGCCGGCTATTTGCAACCCAGACGAGGGCTCTCACCAGACTAACCATGCCGGCATCCTGACCTTGTTCTTTCAGCTTCCAAGACTGTAAGCAATAAACTTCTGCTGTTTATAAGTTACCCAGTTCTATAGTATTTTGTTATAGCAGCCCGAACAGACTAGTCTAAGACACAGTCTTTTTATAACCTAATCTTGGAAATGACATTGCATCACTTTGGCCATACTCTATTCGTTAGAATCAAGTAACCATGATCAGCCCACACCCGAGGGAAGGGGAGGACAGGAAGTCATCTCAGAACTTGTCTGCCTCACAAGAATGCATTTAAAGCAGTGCTTCTCAAACTAATCCTGGTCATAGATCAGTTTTCTTTCCCCAGTTATAGGTCGATACTTTTGTACAATAAAAAAATTCATTTCTAGAAAAATTAAGCAACTACAGTATATAAAAGCAAACCCATTGATCATGGCTTGGTTGTTACAACAATGTCAAAAGACTGTAAACATTTCTAAACATTCAATTCTATTACTTACCTCATCTGGACCAGAAACAGTTTATGGACTAATCTCAGTTATGGACCATCCTTTGAGTGGCACTGGTTTAAAGATTCGAATAAACACAGATGACTTTCCAAGGCTTTTACAAGTCAGCGATCTGTACTTTTCACTTGGCTATTCCTGGGAAGAGGGATTCTAGAAAAAAAATTTTTTAAATCTCAAACAAACAAAAAACCCATTCTCCACTCTCTCTGACTTCCTAAAAATGGGATCTTTCGTTATGTTGAAGGTCAAAGGTATGTAGGATTGATTATGAGTCCCCTGTTTAATATTTGACCTCAAGGTCCTTTCTGTGCCTCATTCTCACCAGTCTGTAAGCCACAGATTTGAATTGTGCAGTCTGACTCAACATTAAAAAACTAAGATCATGACATCTGATCCCATCACTTTATAGAAAATAGAAGGGGAAAAAGTGGAAGCAGTGACAGATTTTATTTTCTTGGGCTCCAAAATCACTGCAGACAGTGACTGCAGCCATGAAATTAAAAGATGCTTGATTCTTGGAAGGAAAGCTATGACAAACCTAGACAGTGTATTAAAAAGTAGAGATATCACTTTACCAACAAAGATCCATATAGTCAAAGCTATGGTTTTTCCAATAATCATGTATGGATGTGAGAATTGGACTATAAAGAAGGCTAAGTGCTGAAGATTTAATGCTTTTGAATTGTGGTGCTAGAGAAGACTCTTGAATGTCCCTTGGACCGTGAGGAGATCAAACCAGTCAATCGTAAAGGAAATTAACCCTGAATATTCATTGGAAGGACTGATGCTGAAGCTGAAACTCCAATATTTTGGCCACCTGATTCGACGAGTCAACTCACTGGAAAAGACCCAAATGCTGGGAAAGATGAAGGCAAAAGGAGAAGGGGCGGCAGAAGAGGATGAGATGGTTAATAGCATCACCGACCCAACGGACACAAATCTGAGCAAACTCTGGAAGAGAGTGAAGAACAGAGGAGCCTGATGGCTGTAGTCTGTGGGGTCTCAAAGATTCAGATGCAACTTAGTGACTGAACTACAAGTCTGACAGATACTATCATTATCAGCTCACATTTTACAGGTGAGGAGTCAGCCCCTTCCCCAACTATATCAGGAAGTTTGAAGGTCCTTCCTCTTGTTCATCTATTCGGATCCTTCAAAACACATCTCAAGTGTAAAAGATTCAATTCCACTGGAAAACAGTATGTTTTGAGTACCGACTGAGTGCAAGTTTCTGAGAGATACTACCCTGAAGAAGGTACCACCTCTGTCCTCATCTGGTTTACGGCACTTACTTTATGGTCATTTACATCTCCAAAATATTTAGGCATTCGAGAACATTCTTTCGCTCCCCAATGAGACCATAAACTTACAGAGCAAATGTACTCCCTTTCCTAACCTTCACAACATCAGGCAGTTCAGTGGGTCCTCAGAAAACACTGAGCTAGATGTCTGAATTCAGCAGATGTTAACCAAGCCCCAGAACCCGAATACCTGTCCAGGGACTAAGTGTCCCAAACCTCACTAACCTGGCAGAGCACCTCTCTTCCAGCCTCTTCACACCTGATAACCCACTCTCCAGGGCTTTAAGTAGAAGCCGCCTTTTCAGAGGTCTGCTTCTGCTACCCTGGTTCTCATAGAGCAAACTGGTGTCTGGTGTGGAGTTCTCATTACATTAGCCCCAAGACAGAGGAGAAAACACAACTGCCAACCCTCAGCTGGGCATGCCCACCCACTCCCTCCCTGCCCCCTCCCCAGGAAGGGAGTGAGTTAGCAAAACTTACAATGGCAAGGCCCAGTGCTGAGCACTAAGGTAAGCCAAACAGGTTTTTTTTGCCCTCAAGAATGTATAATGGACAAATCAGGTCAATTTCAACTACAATGCAAAGTGAAATGTGCCAAATGTTGCAATGTTGGCATATGGAGAAATCACTGTGGGAGAACAGATGGGGGAAGAGAATGCC
Organism: Odocoileus virginianus; assembly: GCF_023699985.2. Classification (NCBI taxonomy): domain Eukaryota; kingdom Metazoa; phylum Chordata; class Mammalia; order Artiodactyla; family Cervidae; genus Odocoileus; species Odocoileus virginianus. Next base: position 46,795,293 of record NC_069674.1, read on the forward strand.
AAATGGTGAAAATTCAAAGGATATATCTTTGGGTTAAGCCTTGGAGGATGGGTAATACAAATGATGGATAACACTCTGAGGCCACTTCCTGTCTACCCAGTGCTGTGGTTGGTATACACACCTCATTTAGGGGTCACAACAGTTGTCCTGAAGGGGTGCTCTCATTAGTCACACTTCACAGTGAGGAAACACGTACTGAGAGTGACCGATTTGTCCAAGGTCCACGCTAGTAAGCAGTAGAGGGGGGATTTGGACGCCTACAGGGTAACGATAGAGCACTGCTCTTAACTCTCACTTAAGGAGCAAAGGAGATGGTGAGGGAAGGCCTAGCCTCTGGCAGGGCAAGCCCGGGGGAGGCGGGAGGGAACAGACAACAGTTCTGTTTGATCCTTATGGCAACTTTGGAATCTATATGTCAAACTGTCGGCTTTACAATACATTGTCTCTGATCTCCCCACATCCTATTGAACAGGTACTTTTACCCCCATTTTACAGATAAGAAAACTGAGGCACAGAGAAGTAACTTTTCAAGGTCACACGACTGGTATAGTGGCGCTGAGATATGAACCTACTGTGCCGGCTGAGTGTTCTCACGTGGGTGGAAGCCCTCTGCATGCCGCCCAGTGCCTCGACTTTCCGCCCTCCCCCCTCCCCCGCCCCAGTCTATACAGTCGGTCCCTTCCTACCCACCTTTACCCCGGACCCCCTACTTCCACCCCGCGGTTTCAGCCACAACCGCCCAGCCCATGACCACAGGATTGGAGGCCACTTCGCGCCCAGAACTACTTCTGCTCCCAGGAAGCTTTGCGTTCCCCCGGAATAAAGAGCCTTTGAGCGCGGGGGCCCCGCCCCGCGCGGGCCCCTCCCACGGGCGGCCGTGGGCGTGTCCCCGGCGGCGGCGCCCGAGGCCCGGGGCGGAGCCTGGCTGCAGCTTGGGGCTGCAGGGCAGCCCGAGAGGGCGAGTTCTGACCGCAGGTGGCTCCTCCTCCGCCGGCCCGCAGCCGCAGGTACCCAGCCGGCTGCGGTGGGGCCGCCTTTGTGCCCTGCTCCGGGGGCCCGCGACGGCCGCTGCGCGCCCAGGTCCATTGTTTCGCCGCTCTCTCTTCCGGACAGGTGCCGGCGGCGCGCGGGGCCCCCACGTGCCAGAGCTGCGGCCTGAGCGCTGGGATCAGCGGGCGCCCGCCGGGGCGTCCTCTGACGCGCGGCGGGGGATGAAGTACTTGAAGCCGTGGTGGTCGGACGGCGGCGGCCTTCTTCACTTCACCATCCTGCTGAGCTTGGCGGAGCTCCGCCTGGACCTGGACCTGGACCTAGACCTAGACCTCTACCTGCTGTTTGCGCCGCGCACTCTGCTTGGAGATGAGCTGCTGCTCCGGAACGGCCAGACGAGGCACATCTCCGCGCTCAGTCCTTTCCCGGCCTCGGGAGGGTGGGGGCGCGCGGAACTGCTGCACCCCAAGTGCTGGGAGCGGGACCCTGCGGCGCCGCCAGAAGGCCGGCTGCTCCGGGAGGTGCGCGCGTTGGGGGTCCCCTTTATCCCCAGCACTCGAGTGGACGCGTGGCTGGTGCACAGCGTGGCTGCAGGCGACGCCGACGGGACGCACGCGCTGCTCGGCGCCACAGCCGCCTCGTCTGCCGGGGGAGTGGGTGCCGGCGTGGACGGCGTTAGCCAGGCTGCTCCGGGTGGCGGCGGGGGTCCGCGAGCGGTTCAGAGTAGCCCGTTGGCCGCCGGGGAGGAGGAAAAGGCACCTGCGGAACCGACGGCTCAAGTGTCGGACGCCGGCGGACACGCGAGCGAGGTAACAGGAGAGCGGGACGCGAGCGGATGCTGGGGGACCTGACCCGGAGCCCTGGTTGTGGCGGGTAGAGCTGGGGCGGGGGGGGGGGGGGGGGGCACGCCTGCGCACCTCCACCCTGCGTCCCCGGGGCGGTGGGGTTTGCAGGTTTGCGGACCACTGTGAGCCTCTCCTTTTTGTGAATTCGACCGAAGAAGGCTTAGTGCTGTCGCTGTGGCTTAGGCTTTTGGGAACGAAATAGGTGAAGTCATCAGTTATAAAGAACACCTGTCCTCTGTTTGACGGCGATCAAGGGTAGTAGTTCGGGGGTGGAGAGGGAGGACGGTATGCTGGAAATTTTCTGGCCCACTGTCTTCGTTCAGTACCTCGTGTAAAGTGACATGTCTTTTTCCGGAACCGAAGGCGGCCTTGGGCTCCGGGAGGATGCACGTTTTTCTTAACCGCGCTCCCCGGCCCAACGCGCTCACACCTCCTTCGGATTTTAACCCATTGCAGTTCGTTTTTTGATGCTTCTCTGAATTGAGGGGCTGTGGTCAGTGTCCACTCCGAGGCCCGCAGACAGACCGATCTGCTCTTACCTAACGATTCTCCACACCTAACAATTCACCTCCCCCCAGAACTTGTGTGACCCCTTAGCATAAAGAACACGGGTCACCTAGTGACTAACAAGTTTCCTTTGGTTCCTGGTTCAAACCTTTCAGTTTAACTTCCTCTTAAAACAAAGTTCATCAGAATCTGTTGACTGAAGTGTCTGGTGCTCCCAACGGCGAGTTGGTGTCTACAGACACAGCATAGCAATTTCCAAAAAATCGCCTTATACGAAGTTCCTCCAAAGGGACCTCTGTAATGGGCCCAAACCTCAGTGTTAGCAATTGGTATTGATCAGCAAGAGTTCCTTGGACGTTGTTTTTGTGGAGTGCAATCTTATGCAAAAGGGGGCCAGACTGGTTTGTTTGCTGCTCTTCAGAATTGCCCTGTTTGTGTAGGCAGTTGCCAGACGAGCTTCTCCGCCCTCTCCTGGAGGGGTCATTGTGCCCAAGTGCCGGGTGATTCAGTGTTAAACGTATCCGATCCCTGCCTCTTCCTGGGGCCGGAACTAATGGGATGGGGGTGGGGGAGTCTCTGTGGGCTGGAACAAACGGAGGGTAGGGGTGGGTAAGTCCTTTCTGCTCGCTCCTCCAGTCTCCGCTCTGGTGGGTGGTCTCACCTGAGCCCCTCCCCCTGCAGGGGTGGAGCGTTCCGTGACGCTCCCCTTCCCGATTCCGTGCCACCCTGGGATGAAACCCAGTGTTGGATGCTGTCCCAGATGGCACCCTGCCCCCATCACTGCTCTGTGCCAACCGGCCTGCGAGGTGTGCGAGGACCTGGAGGCACAGGAGGCTGCTCTTCAAGGACTTCGCTCCCTTGCCCAGGCTCTCCTGGTTGATATCTCTTTAGACTAGCGAGGCTGCCATGGGGGAAAGCTCTGGGGACCTAGGCAGAGCCAGACTTTGGATGCCCTGAGCCCAGATTTCCTAAGGGAGAGGGTGAGGTTCACCCCAGGCCATTCTCCTGCTATCACCTACCCCAGCTGGCATGTGCCGGCCTGCGGGACTGTGGTAGCTGCCGGGATGACCTGGTTTCGTTCATTCTGGCGATGATTAGCTGTCGAGCACCTTACAGTTTTCACAGCCAGTTCACCTGTATTGGTAACACCTTTTACATGCCCCTTGTGAGGTCCACGGACCAGGCATCCTTATATCCAATTTATACTTGGACAACAGAGATCCAGTGAGGTTAAGGGGCTTGGCTAAACCAGCACAGTTAATTAGTACCAGATGTGGATCTAGACCCTGAGCCCCCCTGACCCCCAGGGTGGCACATTAAGCATCTCCACTGCACTCTGGTTTTCTGTGCAAGCGTGCAGCTGGAATGGGCATGACCCCCATTCCTGACCCCAGCACCATTGCTCTCCACTGCTGGATTGACTTTAAAAAGCAAATTGTACCATCCGCAATGCCGAAGTTACAGTGGGAAACTGTGACTCTGGAGAAAATGGGCTGAAGAAACAAAACAGCTCTGGTTTTTGCAATCAGCAAACCTGGGTGTGGGGGCCTCACATAATCATGTGCCCTCATACGGACTACCTTAACCCCTCCAGGCCTCAGCGTCTCATCTGTCGAGTGGGAGAGTAATGCTTCCCTCGGCTGCTGTGCCCATTAAGTGGGAAAAGCATGTGTGAAGTGCCAGCCTAGTGCCTGGGATGTGATTGTTTTCTTCTTTTGCCCCCATCCTCAACACACCCTCCTTAACCCGCCCCACTCAACATTTTGTCTTGTTTGTCTCTGTGTCTAGCTTGATTGGCTGTCTGTTGAGGAGGTGGGGTGGGTTGGAACCAGACTGCCTGGTTTGGGATCCTAGTTCCACCATGCATTGCTCTGTGACCTTGGGCTATTTCTGAACCTATCTGTACTTTATTCTCACCTGCACAATAGGAATAATATAGGTTATTATTAACCTGCCTACTGCAGGGGGTTGTTGTGAGAATTAAACAATTCATATCATGGAATAGGCTTAGAACTGTGTCTGTCCCGTCTTAAACACTCAAGGTTAACTTCAAAGAGAGGGAGTGCTGTGACTTAAGAACATCTTAAGTTTGTTATAGATAATTCTGGTGGCTTACATTTGAGTTGTAGGAGATTCTGGTTTTATAGTATAACTTTCCATAATTTTTGTACATGTGCAAAAATATTTTGGAGTAGGGGATTTTCCAAGTTATCAAAGGAAGTACAGCTTTGGTTTCATTTCTTAGTGAGGCTAATCATTAGTTGCAAACAGTATGTGGAATTCCCCAGGGCGGACAAGCTTCCCTTCCTAACCGCAACCATTCACTCACAACTTATGAGGCACATGTTCTTCAAAGTCATGCACTGGTTAAACAAAGAAATCAACAGTAGTTGCAGAATTGAATGCGTGAGCATATTTTGCCACTTTAAAACTGAGAGGACTTGTGGTCATCTTGATGTGGTTTCATAACGTGGGACATGACGTGGGACAGATGGGGACCTTCTGCTGGTTGAGGGGTCCAGCAGGACCTCTGACCTTTGGAGTTGGTTTCTTCAGGTCACAGGAAGAATCTAATACAGTCAATATTTGCTTCTAAGAATACATAAAGGGAAGAGAAAGTAGGTCCTTGATTGTTAAAGTTGGTTTTTGTTTCAAAATCAAAGATAGTCCCTGATGCCTGGGCAGTTGGAGATAGATGAAATTTCAAACACTTACCTGTTTTCAACTTACAACCATGATACAGAAATAATCTTTTGTGTAATGATATGCATTGCAGTACAGTGTTTCACGGTAGACTTTTTACTTAAATATGCAGTGAAGATGTACCTATGATCTTATGGGGAGAATAGCATGGGTCACTGTATTAGTGTTGTTGCTGTTTAGTTGCTCAGTCATGTCGGACTCTTTGCTGCCCTATGGACTGTGGCCCGCCAGGCTCCTATGTCCATGGGATTTCCTAGAATACTGGAGTGGGTTGCCATTTCCTTCTTCAGGGGATCTTCCTGACCAGGGATCGAGCCCATGTCTCCTGCATTGGCAGAGGGATTCTTTGCCACTGAGCCTCCTGGGAAGCCCATTAGTGTCTTAGGGCTGCTGCGACAAAGTAGCATGAACCAGGCGACTTAACAGAAGTTTCCTGTCTCACAGTTCTGGAGGGAAAAAGGTGGAGATAGGGTCTCAGCAGTTCTGAGGTTCCAGGCTGTGATGGTGAGGCTGAAGGTTGTGAGGGTGAGGTTCCAGGCCTCACTCCTGGTTTCTGGTCAATTGCTTGCAGTCTTCGGCAGCCCTTGCTTTTTACTGCATCAGCCCAGTCTCTGCCTTCTTCACATGGCCTTGTCCCTGTAAGCATGCCTGTAGCCAGATTTCCCTCTTTATAGGACACCAGTCATATAGGATTAGGGGCCCATCTTCTCATCCTAACCAATTACATCAACAACGGCCCAGTTTCCAAATAAGGTCACATTCTGCGGTACTGAGGGTTCTGACTTGGAACACATCAATTTTGAGGGACTCAGCTCAATCCACTATGCTGTCACCATCTCCCCTTTCTGGGAACTCTTGGGGGTGTTCCACTTGCTTACCAACTAGGTACCAGTTGTTGCAAGTCCGCAGTATCTAGAAGCAGCTGGACTACGCGTGGGACCATTTGCAGAAGGACTTGGTGTAAGTTCTTGAGCAAAGCTGGTTTTTGGCTGTCTTGTTGTGCCACAACCCCAAGGAACCCCAGACTTCTTCCAGTCAGCCCTTGACCTGAAGTGGTAGGTTACAGAGACATCATCTCTACGCTGTATGAGTCTCCCCTTTGCTCGCCCTACTTCTCAGCCTCACTCAGAGGAGCGCGGAGCCCAGGCCTGCCGCTCTCGTGGTCAGTGTGCTGGCCCCGGAGCTTCACTGCTGCCTGCTTATGTGATCGGAGCACACTTGTTAACCTCTCTGTGCCTTGGCTCCCTTATCTGTGAAATGGGTTGGTAAGAGTCCCTTCAGGAGGATTAAAGAGATCACACGTGTTCTTTGGGGTCGGCACTTGGTAAGCCCTCCATGTTAGCAGCTGCTAAGTCAGCGGGGGCTGGAGGCACGCCAGTGCCCCTTCCTAACTTACTCCTCTGTGCTTGGTCTCCAGAGCATGCCTTGTTCTTTCCCGTTTTCATCTGGGAAGCCCCCCCGGGGCTCCTCATTGCCTACCAGTTTGCTGCTTTGTTGTTCAAGGCTCCCCATCTGATGCAGCTCCCCGTTCTGAGTTCATCTCTCCAGCCGGCCCACACCTGGAGCCTACTTTGCTACTTTGACTTTCTCCCTTCCTCTTCCCCAAATAGTGGGTTCTTTCCTGCCTTTGACTCGGCTACCTTTGCCCAGAATGCATCCCTTCATTTCTTTCAAGTCATTTGCTGTTGAGTTCTAACTCCTCTCCACTGTTACCTCAAGCATTTCCTGTTCTTTCCTTTGTGCCCTACTGCACTTTGTGACATTTCTTCTATGGGACTTGTGTTCTCTACTTAGGACTGCAGCGCCTTAAGTGTGAGAACTGGGTCTTCACTCTGATGTGCAAGTGGCACCCGGGGACAGGATTAGGAGCAGAAGCCCGGCAATCAGCGTGTGGTGAGCTCCTCACTCATCCTCCACGCTGACTCTGCAGAGCTTCTCGGCTGCTGAGAGCTGACATGTCTTGAGACCTTCCAGGCCAGAGTCCCAACCAGAAACATACAAAATATACGAAATCCTGATGAGCTATCTGACCACTTAACGCCAGTTTGAGTGGATGGGGCAGTGGAAAGCAGACTTTCAGGTTGGCATATAATTAACCAGGTGGTGAAACTCAGGATTGCCTAAAGTATGATCTTGCCCAGAATAGACAGGTTACTATTCTTAAGTGCTGAGGGAGACTATGCCACTCCCCTCGCCCCCCCCCCCACTAAAAAATTGAAATGTAAAAACAAGTTCCTCACATTTGTGATAGCCTTTCAATCTGAATAGTTTATTCTCAAAATCTAATTAAAGATGTATAGTAATATTCAAATACATTTCTGGGCAGCTGAAGCAGGCTGAGGCTCCGGCACACACATGGGTGGTTTTTGGTTGAGTTGCAGCTGGTGCAGATCATGGTCAGTGTTGTAGAGGCAAGGAAGGCATGGCCTTTTGTGATTGGGTGCAACTGGGTTCCCTGGCTTTGCCAGGGTTCTCCAGGGAACAGAGTCAGAATGTGTGTGTGTGTGTGTATGTGTGTATGCTAAGTAGCTCCAGTCGTGACCAACTCTTTGTGACCCAATGGACTGTAGCCCACCAGGCTCCTCTGTCCATGGGATCTCCCAGGCAAGAATACTCGAGTGGGTTACCATGTCCTCCTCCAGGGGATCTTCCCAACCAAGGGATCAAACCCATGTCTCCTGATGCAGGTTTAAGGCAAAATTTCTTTCCCAGGGAGACTTTAGTTTTGTTCCATTTTGCCCTGAAAGACTTTCAGTTGATTGGATGAGGCCCACTTGGATTATCAAAGACACTCTCTTTTACTCAGTCACCTGGTTGGGTGCCACTGTTAACCCACATCTGCACAGTACCTCAGTACCTCCACAGCAACACTGGGTTAGCATCTGATGGCATTCTGGGTCCTGTCGCCTGGCCACACTGACATGTAAAACCAGTCATCACCCCATCCCAGCTCCATCTCCTCCTGGGCAACCTCCATGAGGCTTAGTGTCCAAATGGTAACAGGTGAATATTAACTTCTTTCTGGGAAAGTTCTTTGAGCATTAAATCATACTGTTTGTTAAAGGGCTAGTGCAAGTTTTAGCATAGTAACAGATATCCAGCAAGTGATTTGCTCTCATTGCTCCAGAGCTAGGAATGTCAAACTCCCAGGAAACCCCTGACATCTGGAGGAAATGGCGGATGACTGTGAGGTCTTGCAGGAGGCCTTGGGCTTGTTGAGGAGGCAGAATCCTTACGGCTCATCTGAAAGAAGAGCTGCTTAGCCTTACTTTAGAGCTGGGTTTCTCATCCCAGTGACTGTGTCAGTTACCTGGTTGCTTGATACAATGTAAATTTCAGGGCCCACCTGAAACTGGCTGAATCAGAGCCTCTCAGATGGGGCTTGGGATGGATCTGCAGTTTCTCAGGCATCCACATGATTCTTCTGCCACCCCATCTTGATCTCAGCCATGGTGTTACTGCCTTAGGGCTTTTTGATTCCCAGCAATGTAGGAATGGAGGGTGGAGGGGTGTGGGCAGGGGACAGTGCCTGGTTGAAAACTATCCTTCTGAATTTAAAGCCCAAAAGAGCTCATAGACTGAGCCAAAGTACCTGCTTGGGCAGCAGGACCTGGGCTAGAGCCCTGGTTTGCCAGGTGTTGTTTTAAAGTTAAAGCCTGACCTGTGTAGTTTCTTGCTGGGAATGAGGAACTAACTTGCAAAATTAACTAATAATGAATGCAGAACTAACTTGCAAATAAATGCAGTTTAAAACTAACTCATGCTTAAGTTCTAGAATAGGTGAAGCTAGGGTACAAATATGAGAACTTTCTGGGAGTGTCTGAGAACTTTAAATGTTCTCTCTCACAGTTGAGGTACAAGTTAAATGGGTGCCTGCATTTGTCAGAATTGTGCAGTTAAGGTTTATACAGTTCTGGCCAGGTATACCCTACCTAAAAACTATGAGAGAATAATTGAGTAGTGGGGAGGGGAGGGGTGGTGGGATTAGTGATATAAGAACAACAGGTAAGGGACTTCCCTGGTGGCCCAGTGGTTAAGACTGCACTTCCAACGCAGGGGGCTTGGGTTCGGTCCCCAATCTCTTCCTGGCCTCAATCCCTGGTTGGGGATTAAGATCCCATACCTCAGGGCGCAGCCAAAAAACAAAACCAAAAAAGAATGGCAGGAAATTGTTGATCATTTTTGAAACTGGATGATGGGTTCATGGAGGGCTTGCTTTATTATTTTCTGTTTATTTTATGTGTTTGAAATTTTCCATTGTGAAGAAAATACAAAAACATCATGCATGTTGAAGGCTGCTTGGCCTGTCCTGCCTGCTGGAGTGATGTAGCATTACATGAATCTCTCCTGCTCCCCCCTCCCCACCTCTCCTCTGCTCTGCCCTGCCCTCTCCTGGTCCCTCTGCTCCCCCCTGCCCTCCCCTCTCCAAGGCCCTCAGCCTGCACCTGGGGATTACTTGTGGGAGAAGCAGCTCCTTTTAAAATCAAAGCCTGCAGGTTGGAGTTCATGCCCTTGTGTCCCAGGTGTTGAACCTCCTGTTTGGAAACACTGGTTGTTTTCATACCCGGCTTCTCCTGGTGGGCAGTCACATTGAATGGCTTAGTTTCAGCCTTGTGGAGGATGCTTGCCAATTTTTTTAGCTGCTTCCTCTAGGAGCCTTCAGAAATGAGTTTAGTCTCTAGCACATGTTAGGGTGAGCAGTTTCCAGCCCGTAATAGCAAATGGAGAGAATGGATAATGGAGTCCCATCCCTCGTCCCTGTCACCAGCTTAACAATCACCAGTGCAGGGCCAGTCTTGGCTCATCTGTCACTCCCCTTGTCCCTCCCGCCATTAGTTTGAAACAAATTCCAGACATCATTTCTTGTGATTCTTGTGCCAGCTCTTTGCAGGGACTTAGTCAAGAGAAGAAAAAAGCCTGGATTTTTTCCTTTCCTGTTCTTCCCACTACCTTTATCAACTCAGAAAATCTTCTATAAATATTTTAGGGTGTATCCCTAAAGGACCCTTCTAAACATCAACACAATGCCAAGACCATACCTAAAAAAAATCAGCAAAAATTTGTTATCACTGAATGTCCAGTTTGTATTCAACCCCAGTTATGATAAATTTTTTCACAGTTGGTTTGTTGGACTCGCAATCCAAGTAAGATCAGTACCATGCACTGTAGCCAGCTGTTCTGCTTGATATTCAGAGAGGGACTTGCTTTATTTATACAGAGCGAACTCTTCCCATGTCTGCAGTTCTTATCTGTGTGATGCAAGTGGGAGCCATCGCGGGTCGTGGTGCAGTTGGCTTTCCTGTAGGAAGAGGGAACCCTTCTTCCTACAGAAGAGGAAATGAGTCTTCGGTGAATGACTTCTCACAGCAGCAACAGGGGTGTTGGGACACCCAGCGACTACCAGTGGAAGGTGGAGCCCCGGGTAGGGGGAGAAATGTTCAGGCCTCTCCTGTTTCCCCCATCTCCCCCTCCAGCCTCCTACTGTACCCTCCCACCAGTGAATCCTGCTGGGAGCCCCAGAGTGTGCAGGGCTCAGCTTCTGGGGGACACATGGGGACCTGGGGGGGGGGGCAAACTGCTCAGGACAGTGTCCATGAGCAGGCTGTCAAGTAAAAACACCTGCAGCCACACTCTTTTAAGTCATTTACCAGGTCTGTGACTTAACAGCAAGTTGCTTAACCGCTCTGTGCCTCAGTTTCCCCCTTCATAAGAGCAGAAAGGAGGAGTACCTGGGATGCCAGGCAACTTCAGTGAGATCATGATTGTGGTGCCTGGCCCAGAGTGAGTGCTCAATCAGTGTGAGCTATAATTATTATAAACTGCTGCAGCAAACCACCCAAGCCAGACAGGACAGTCTCTCTTTATCTGGCTCCTTGTTTCTCTCCAGACCTGATGACTCCAGCTTACTTCCAGCCTAGAGCCAGGGCCTCAGAATTCTTTGGCCGTCATCCCTCTCCTTCTGATGCCATCCTTCTCGTAGGCTCCACACTGTTCTTTGCCTTTGAAGGTCCTTCCAACCCTAAAGGTCACAGCAGGTCTCAGTCCCTCCCCCCTCAGATGACTAAATGAAAGGCCCAGCCAGCGAAGCCAGCCAGAACTGTTCACAGAGTGTTTTCAGGGTCAAATTCTCCATCTTCCTCTTCCGGTCCCAACACAGGATAGTTGGTACCAAGTCAGAAATCATGCTGCCAGATCCCAGAACTTCCAAGACTCAGCAAAGAGAAGAGTCCGGCTTTGCTTCTTTCTCCCCTCTCCACTATCCTTCATTGTCTCTGAAAACCTTCCTTTGAGGCTCAGCTCTGCTCCCTAACTCACCTGTGGTGGCACAGATGAGTTAACAGCCGGAGGACAGGTGTCAGAAGGGTACAACCCTCCTTACCAGCAGGGAAGGATGTGGGAGAGGGGTAGTTAGGAAGTTTGGGATTGATACGTTCACACTGCTGCAGTTGAAATAGACAACCAACAAGGACCTACTGTATATAGCACAAGGATATTGTTTAGTTGCTCGATATTCTGTAATAACCTAAATGGGAGAAGAATCTGAGAATGAATAAACACATGTATGTAAAAAGTGAAAGTGTTAGTTGCTCAGTCATGTCTGACTCTTTGCGACCCTCCAGGCTTTCTGTCCATTGGATTCTCGAGGCAAGAATGCTGGAGTGGGTTGTCATGCCCTTCTCCAGGGAATCTTACCGACCCAGGGGGATACATGTATATGTCTCACTGCCACCTGAAACTAAGACAACATTATTAATCAACTAAACTCCAGTATAAAATAAAAATTTAAAAATTATTTACAGCCCAGTAGGAAAGAAAGGACCCAAATAATTGTAATTTTACATAGAATAGAAGGCATGTCATAGGAGAAACCCTGTAGGTCATGGGATTTTTGAGACAGAAGAACCCAGTTTTAACTAAGGGGCCCAAACCGAGAAGGTTTGGATCCATGCGGAGGATGGGGTGGCTAGGCTCCCAGCGGTCAGGGCTGTGGTGGGAGGGCCTGCCTTTTCACCAGCTGCCAGTTCAGTGCAAGTCCCTGGGTGGTGTTGAGCACCCCAGCTCACAAGTTTACGATGGTTTCCTGTGGTGAGCATGGAAACTTTCTTCTCCTTTTTTTTTTTTAAAATTGAGTCCCAGCCTGAGAGTAAAAATCACCTACCTACACACAAATAAAAAGTAACTTAATGATGGGTTTTGCTTACCCATTCTTTGAGAGCATGGACCATAAATCTCCAGTATATACAACAGTGCTTGTAAAACACTTGTACTGTCTTTTTCAGCTCCTTGTCATTGAGTTGAGGAAAACAGGAAAAGAAGAAAGCAAAGAGATAGTAATTACTGGCTACTAGGGGCTGGGGTCACTTTCTCTTGGGGTTCTGATTGAGTTGTCAGCAGTTAGTCATTAATTACAACTCTTCAGAATCAAAAAGCAGTAGAAAGGACTGATTAATGTTTGCATAGTATCTTAAAATGTATAAAGTGCTTTTCCTCAACCAATTCCTTAAAATATGAATTAGAACTCTTCCCCTTCATGTCCAGACAAGGAGACTGAGAGCCTGAGGGGCCCAAGGTCACAGCTGGTAGGATTAGGAGTGGCCTCTTTTACGCAGCTGTTTTTGGACATGAGCCTTCCTAGCCAGGGGGCTTTTGTGGGACCTTGTGGACTGCGCAGAGTAGACAAGTACAATAGCCCTTTCTCACTTTCTAAACAGAAATAATATTGGACCTTCCTCCCCTCCTTGTCTTGGGTTCCTGGTGTCTCCACCACCCCCCGCTTAACTGTCACAAATCCCTGGGAAGAGGACTCTCTCTGAGCCCAAGTTTAGTGGGCAGGATGTTTCTAAGGGAGCACCTTTTGAATTTGCAGCTGTGGAAGGGAATACAAGAAAGCAAGTTTGCACGGAAGCAGGAGTCAAGCTGTGGAGCAGGTAGGCAGTGCCAGGAGCTCTGGGGCTTATGTGGCCCTTCACAGTGGTCCCATGATGGCTGAGGTGGCCAGGCCTTTGTGCTCTGTCTGCCCAGTCCTGGGATGTAGGTGCCCCAGGAAGGCTGTGACCTTAGGTGAGGGGGCCCTAGGTAGGCGAGGCATTCTGTAAAGGCCCAGCTGGAGGCTCTTTGCTCCCAGGTCAAGGAGAATTCTTTCCAACTTTCCAGTGAGGAGTTCTGATGTTCCATAAAGCTTCCCAATTCTTTTTTCTTCGAAACCAGCACGACAATGATACCAAAAAAGAAAAAGAAAGAATCCAGGAATTACTCTTATGATATTCCTGCAAAACATTAAATAAAATGTTAGCAAGTTACACAGAAACATAGGTGCATAAAGCATTTTTTTAAATGGATGTGTTAGTTATCCATTGCTGCAGAGCAGATTGTTCTAAAACTTAATGACTTAATACCACATTTATTATCCCATTTATTATGTGAGTCAGAAATTCTGGAGTGACTTAGCTGGGTGGTTCTCCTTCCTGGTTTCAAGAGGCTGTAGTGAAGATGGTGATTGGAGTGCATTTATCCGAAGGCTGAACTGGGGCTGAAAGATCCAGTTCCAAGGTGGACCACTGACAACTGTGGTCAGGAGGCCGCAACTCTATGCCAAGTAGAGTTGGAGAGGCCAAGGCCTCTCCATAGAAAGCTTGAATGTCTCTGCAACACGAGTGCTGGCTTTCACCAGGACAAGTGATCAGAGGGAGAGCAAAGAGGAAGCCACAGGGCTGAACCATGACGCCCACCTAATAATACTCCTTTTGTCAAAAACAACTCATTAAGTCTGGCCCCAACCCTGGAGGGGGATTAATCTTTACTTCTTGAAGAAGAAGGAAAGAGTGTTACATATAATTTGTGGATATTTTTGAAACACCTTAATATTCAGTATCCATTTCTACTTTTAAAAATGCCCTTCAAAAATAAGGATAGAGCTTCATACTACCAAATCCTCAGATACAGTCTTGTATCCGCTTTCTACTCCTTATCCTGAAATGAAGGCTTTATTTTTCTTTCTTTCAAACTCAGTCCTGCCATTTGTCCTTTGGAGTCTTTATCTACAGCTTTCTGAATGTTATCCTTTCTTCTCAGTCATTGCCTTACAAACATATTCCAGCATCTCATCTTTAAAATATTGCTCTGACCCACTTCTCCACTCACTTCATAGCCAAAATTCTTGAAAGAATGGTCTGTATACTGTTTCCAATTTGTATTCTCCCATTTACTTTTCAACACAGTATCATTGGGCTTCTACCCTAAATTTTTCGAAGGCCACCCACTGCTTTCTTATTGCCAAATCCATTGGATACTTTTCTGTCCTTACTATGTGCAACCTCCAAGCAGCACTCAACACAGTCAGCCACTCCATTCTTATTGAAACAGTTTTGGATTCTGAGACACTGCTATTCTGTCTTCCCCTGCAACTCATTTCTTGTCTGCTTCAGTCTTTTCTCACCAGCTTTTCTGCTTGACCTCTGAATGTTTCAGTCCCGCAGAACCCTGTCCTGAGCCCCTTCTTGCTTTGTGCTCACTTGTTGGAATCTCACTAGTTCCTGTGTGTGTGTTTATGTTGATGTGTTCCCAGTTTTTACTTCCAGTTCAAACCTTTGCTCTAAATTCCAGATTCTCATCTCAGTAGTGTAATAGATATTTCTGCTTGACTTTTTACGTCTCAAATTTGACATTTCAAAAATGGAAGACCTCTCAGTTTCCCTTTTTAATGGTTCTGTTTGTAACTATCCACCATCTTTATTCAAACCGGAAATCTAGGTGTCATTCTGAATTTTCTTCCCTTTCGTCCATCAACAAGCCCTCTCTCATTTTCCACGGTGTATCATGGATTCTTCCGCTTCTCTGTCACCACCACCTTTTTCCAGACTGCTATTTCTGTGTGTGTGTGCTAAAGTCACTTTAGTCATGTCCAGCTCTCTGCAGCCCCGTGGACTATAGCCCGCCAGGCTTCTCTGCCCATGGGATTCTCCAGACAAGAATACTGGAGTGGGTTGCCATACCTTTCTCCAGGGAATCTTCCCAACCCAGGGATCGAATCCGGGTCTCTTATGTCTCCTGCATTGGCCAGCAGATTCTTTACCACTAGGCCATCTGGGAAGACTGTTGCCTACTGTCAATTAATTATTGTAGTAATCTCCTAACTGGTCTCCCCACTTCCACTCTTGGATTTTCTCTGTGGTTGCAGAGGAAGAAGAAATAACTGTAGCTCAGATTCCTACTCTAACTGTGACTTTTCCTGCCTTGGCCCTTTTGCTCCACATGCCTCTGTCCTTAGGGGAACTCAGGCTTTCTCTCGTCTCGAGTCTCTCCCCTACTCCTGTCAAGGACTCTTCCCCTACTGTCTTCATAGTCACCACTTGTTTCATACATACACTGATCGGAGGCTGAATGGGAGAAGGTGAGTAAAAATGCTACTACTGTTCATTAGTAGACCCCAGTAGAAAACCCAGTAGAAAAGACCCCAGAAGAAAAATGGACAGAGACCACAAAGAGTTAACAGAAAAGGAAATACAAATGCTTTTACACTTGTGAAAGCTGTTCAACCTCACTCATAAGAAGAGAAATAGAAATTAAAACTACAGCAAGATGCCAATTTTCATCTATCACATTGGCACGTTTACTGGTAGGAGTCTAAGTTAATTACCACAAACATTTTTTAGAGAGCCATTGGTTAGAATCCATCAAATAAAAAAATCCATGTATCTGTTGACCTAGCATACATTCTAGGAATTTATTTTACTTAACACATGTGTGCAAAGAAGTATGCATAAGGACATTTTCATTCTTTTTCTTTCTTTTTAAGAAATGATTGGAGACAAATATCCATCATTAAGAACCTAATCAAATCCATTGTGGTAACAGGAATGTATTGGTTTCTCTCCTCTGTACACCACTCTTTCTCTTTTTAGATCTCAGCTAAAATATCACTCCCTTGAGAGGTCTTCCCTAACCAGTCTTTCTAAAGGTGGGCCCCCCTTCTCTTTCACTTGCCATAATTTGCAGTAATTTTCTTAGTTCACTTGTATTTTGGGCTTCCTCTCCCTTCAAATGTAAGCTCTGAAGAGGCAATCTAGACTTTTTTTCCACTGTTGTATCCCCAGCATCCAGTATACTATTTGGCATTTAATATGTATTGATTGAATGAGTGAATGAATAAGGAAAGCTGTGTGATATCCTTATTGATGAAACATTATGAATAAAAAATAAGAATGGCAGGTGTGATAATGTGATGTAATACGTATTTAGTTCTCATCTGCCCCCACCTCCCGACCCCTATGTGGCAGAGTTCCCAAAGACCTTGGAATTTCCTAAACATGAGAGCAATGGGAGCATCTTTTGTTATAATATTTGGTCTCTCAGTCCTCAGTTCCTGAAATAGTTCTCGAGCCCTGAAGGTGAAAGGAAACTTTTCCTATTTATAATATGTGGTTATAACATAACCACACCTGATTTATGGGGTTGTTTTTTGTTTGTTTATTTATTTGGCTGTGCCAGGTCTTTTTTTAAAATATATGTGCCAGTCTTAATTGCAGCATATGGGATCTAGTTCCCTGACCATAGATTGAACCTGACCCCTTGCATTGGGATTGTGGAATATTAACCACTGGACCACCAGGGAAGTCTCTTCATTCTGTTGATGAGGTAGCTTTGAGAGAGCCCCCTAAAGATGGGGGCTGGTTGCCAGGGGAACCAACCACATGATGAGAGGATTAGAACTTTAACCCCCCCTCCCCCACCAGACCTCTGGGGAAGGGAGAGCAGCTGTAGATTGAGTTTAGTCACCAACAGCCAGTGATCGATCAACCATGCTTGTGTAGTGATGCCTCCATAAAAAGCCAGAAGGAGGACGTTGGAGATCTTCCAGCTTGGTGGCCACATGGTGGTGCTGGGAGAGTGGCGCAGGCGTGCCAGCTTGTGACCTTTCCACAGTCCTTACCTTTAGGCATCTGTTTGTTTCGGAGTTGTGTCCTTTTGTAATAAAATGGTAATCTAGTGAGTTAAATGTTTTCCTGAGATCTGTGAGCCATTCTAGCAAACTAATCACAACAGAGGAGGAGGAGGGTTATGGGGACCTTTAATTTATAGGCACTTGGTGGGAAGCACAGGTGACCACCTGGACTTGGAACTGACCTCTGGAGGGAGAGGCAGCAGTTTTGAGACTGAGCCTTTGACCTGTGGGATCTGATGCTACCTCTAGGTAGATAGTGTCAGAACTGAATTAAGTTATAGAACACACAGGTGGTGTCACAGAACTGCCAGGTGTGTGAAAAGCCCACACGCCTGGTGCCAGAAGTGAAGTAGCAGACCATTGAGAATGGAGGGACGACACTGTTTTCCTTTACATCAGATATCATTATTATTGAGCAGTATTCTGAAAGCATGAGCAAAGCAATTAGACAAGAAAATGAAATAAATTTAAATCATGAGAAAGAAGAGGTGAAAAAGAATTAGTAAAGCAGTCGACATGACTGTATATACTTTGGGGAGAAAATACAGATTAACAGGAATTATAATGGAAGAATAGTTTTTCTGAGACTACCTTCTGTGGTTGCCTTGGACAAAATGATTTTGCCATGTAGGAATTTTAGGGGATAACTTTAGTTAGATATAATTTCAAACTTTAAAAAAAGTTGTGAGAATAGTATATATATTTACTCAGATTTGCCTGTTGTTTACATTTGGCCCCATTTGAGTTACCTGTATATAATTACATCTATATACACATACAGTTCTTTCATTCTGAAACATCTAAGAATGAATTGCAGCCATTATGTATAGTACTTGCTAGTATGATCTATAACCAGTTAACCAGAATCAGGAAAATTTAACATGAATCTAAAACTATAATCTATTATCCATACTCAAATTTTATCTATTGCCCCAGTAATATCCTATGTAGCTACTTTTTCTCCTGGGTCTGTGTCTAACCCAGGAGCACACATTGCATTTACTTGTCAAATCTCTTAAATCACCTTTAACATGGAAAAGTTCTTTCAGTTCTTGACCTTTAGATTTTGGAAGAATATCAGCCAATTATTTTGTAAAGTGGCTCCCAATTTTGACTTGTCTGATGTTTCCTCATTACGTTAGGATTATGAACACCACAGAAATGGTATTGTATCCTTCATATTGTGTCAGGAGGCATCTTGGTTTATCGCCATATGGTGATGATAGATTTGACCACTGCTTTATTTATTTTTCTTTTGAACGTATCTTGTGTTGGGGTGCAGCCAATTAACAGTGTTGTGATAGTTTCAGATAAACAGCACAGGGACTCAGCCACACACATGCATTCTTCCCCCAAACACCCCATGCCCCCATCCAGGCTGCCACAGAATGTTTGACTACTTGGTTTAGATGGTGTTTGCCAGGTTTCTCCTGAAGGGTTGTTATTTTTCTCTTTGTAATTAAAAAGTAATCTGGGGTGATACTTTGAGGCTACTTAAAATATTATTCATCAAGTTTTTATTCCCTAGTTTCAGCATTCATTCATGATTTTCTAACTCCATCATTCTCCTTCTATATTTATTAGTTGCATTCTACTGTAAGGGAGATATTTCCCTTTTTCCTCATTTACTTGTTTATACTGAAGTGAACTCATTGGTCCTTTTATTTAACACATTTATTGAGTTATGATCCATTATTATATAATAGGGTTTTTAACCTATTTTCTTGCCATGTGATTTGTGGTCATACAGAATTTCTCTGTCTTCCGTTCTTCTCCCGAGTTTTAAGGCAGGCCATCTTACAGACTTTTGTTACCAAACTCATACACTCTGAAAGTTTCCTTATGGGCTTGATGTAGTTAGGTATTCGCCACTGGTTTCCTCTTACTGTTTATTTATGTATTGTTATAGATAACATTCTCATGTTTGCAAGTTTATGTGTCTCTCTTACATGTGTTCTATTTATTCTGATATTACAGACTAAGGGGACCTTGCTTCATGGTTCTAAAATAGATCCTGTGATTTCGAGGTTAGAAGCTCGTATGCCCACCAGCAGCAAATTTATTTGTAAACAAAGTTAACTGCCTCAGGAATCTAGAATTTTGAATTAGATTCTCTTAAGGCTTAACAAAAGAAACCTTCTCTTGGCAAAAGATTGAGGTTAAAAGAGTGTTGACCAGTCTTATCTTTTCCCTTCTTCCCTGAATTTAGATGGGAATCAGTGTTTCAGTTGCAGAAAAGAGCCAGACTATGGAATCTCATCAGAAATCACATACAAACTCTTAGGATGTTGTATATAGGAGTTCATCTGTTCAGCAACTATCCTTAAGGGTCTGCTGTGTGCCAGGCTGTGGTGTAGGCAGAGGGCATACAGCAGGAATCGAGCAGAGTCCCTGCCCTCAGGAAACTTGCATTCTAGTGGGACAGATTAGACAACAAATAAATACAATAACATCTTCAATTCAGTCGCTTAGTCAGGTCCAACTCTTTGCAAGCCCATGGACTGGAGCACCCAGGCCTCCCAGCCCATTGCCAACTCCCAGAGTTTACCCAAACTCATGTCCATTGAGTTGGTGATGCCATCCAACCATCTCATCCTCTGTCGTCCCCTTCTCCTTCTGCCTTCAGTCTTCCCAGAATCAGGGTCTTTTCAAATGAGTCAGTACTGAGCATCAGGTGGCCAAAGTATTGGAGTTTCAGTTTTAGCATCAGTCCCTCCAATGAATACTCAGGACTGATTTCCTTTAGGATGGACTGGTTATATCTCCTTGCAGTCCAAGGGACTCTCAAGAGTCTTCTCCAACACCACAGTTCAAAAGCATCAATTCTTCGATGTTCAGCTTTCTTTATAGTCCAACTCTCACATCCATACATAACTACTGGAAAAACCAATAGCTTTAACTTGATGGACCTTTGTTGGCAAAGTAATGTCTCTGCTTTTTAATACGCTGTCTAGGTTGGTCATAACTTTCCATCCAAGGAGCAAGCGTCTTTTAATGGCTGCTGTCATCATCTGCAGTGATTTTGGAGCCCAAGAAAATAAAGTCTGTCACTGTTTCTCCATCTATTTGCCATGAAGTGATGGGACCGGATGCCATTATCTTAGTTTTCTGAATGTTGAGCTTTAAGCCAACTTTTCCACTCTCCTCTTTCACTTTCATCAAGAGGGTCTTTATTTCTTCTTCACTTTCTGCCATAAGGGTAGTGTCATCTGCATATCTGAGGTTATTGATATTTCTCCCAGCAATCTTGATTCCAGCTTGTGTTTCATCCAGCCTGGTATTTCTCATGATGTACTCTGCATATAAGTTAAATAAGCAAGGTGACAATATATAGCCTTGATGTACTTTCTCTATTTGGAACCAGTCTGCCTGTTCCATGTCCCATTCTGTTACTTCCTGACCTGCATACAGATTTATCAAGAGGCAGGTCAGGTGGTCTGGTATTCCCGTCTCTTTCAGAATTTTCCAGAGTTTGTTGTGATCCCCACAGTCAAAGGCTTTGGCACAGTCAATAAAGCAGATGTTTTTCTGAAACTCTCTTGCTTTTTCCATGATCCAGCAGATGTAGGTGTTAGATACTGTGTGTTGGAAGGCTGGCGGGAATTATCCAATAGACAAGGAAATATTGTTGATGCAGAAAAGAGGATAGGGTAGCAGAAGCAATGTCTTCAAGCACATGAGCTGCTTGTGATGGAGGACATGAATAAGAGATCATTGAGGTAGGAAGACCAACATCCACAGTGTCAAGAATTTGGTACAGTGAACAGAGAAGCAAGTAAAACCAAGTGAGCCATCAGCACATTAGCCTCCTTTTTCTTCTGCTCTTGCTTTGATTTCTCTCCTTGTTTTAGCATCTGTGTATTTACATTTCTTTGACTTTTATTTTCTTTTTAAAGATTAACATTCCTATGGTTTAGAGTAGGGGGCAGTAATGCTGTCCTTGAGTTAGTCCAGTGTGTTTTGTTGCTGGAAGAGTGAAATTAAAAACAGATCCTTGGGAAGAATTTAAGAGGCCTTGATGTTATGTTAGTGGGGAAACAGTATACAGAGAAGTTTTAATATAATTGGAAGTATCAGAATATATATTATATGCTAAATGACAACTGTCTGAATGTTCAGAAGAATTCTCTAGCCTTTTAATTATCTGTCTCCTAAGATAAAGTTGAAGGACTCATCTGTATAAATAAGCATGGTTGAAAATATCAATGGAGATGTTAGTTTAAGCTTTATCATTAACTTTTTTTCAAAATAAATATTTACCTTTTTCCTGATTGTAAAAGAAATACATGTTTGTGGTAAAACATTCAAACAGTATAGAACTGTATAAAATGAAGTCAACTCTCTTTAACCTCCCTGAAGTCAGGGGGTTTATAAATGCAAATAATTTACATTATCCAGATCAGAACAGCCTGTCTCACTGAGTTTTTGAAAAGGACAAGACACAAAACTGACCTTTGTTTCAGAATTAAAATGTTTCTTTGATACCAAAATAATGAAATGTCAGTCTTAGCTTTCAACTTGGGTTTTCCTGATCACTGAGCAGTAAGTATAAAACAGTTTTAAAGATTTTACTTATTTGATGAAATGTGGATTTGTACTTAGCACATTTTGGGGTCGGTCCTTTTTATAGGAGAATGAGGTATTAAAAGGTGTGGGCCACAGTCCCCAGCATGAAGAAAATGACCAAAGATCATCAACCCAAAAGGAAAAATCACTACAGCAGAAGAATGAAGATGAAACTAAAGTAGCAGATAAGCCTGCCTGGGAGGCAGAAAAAAACACTGAATCTAGAAGTGAGGTAAGCATGTCGGAATATTCCAACCATACTATTTTGGCTTTAAGGTAGATTTTATGACTTGACAATTTGTGTTGAGAATGGATTTTATATATGTGTGCCTTACTAGAAGTAAATGTGATATATGAAAATACCTATTTTTTAAAATTGTGGATGTGGTTATTTGGTTTACAAAGGAATCAGCCATAAACCATTATATCTGGTTAAACTCACACACACCCGTCCAGAAACCCGCTAACAGGTTTTGTTGTGTTTGCAAGGGATGTAGAGATGGTTGGCATCCTGAACCCAGGAATCCTCAATCAAAACCAGCCACTTTCAGAAGTAGTAGACAGGTTGGCTAGTTCTGGGAAAGTGAGGAGAGGACCCTATAGGGACATCACCCTCAATCTGGTTGGAACTTGGGCTCACATTCTTGCTCAGTCTCCTGGTGCACCATGCTCACTGGGCATCCATGAGCCCATTTTGCATCTTTGGCCTAGGTAGAGTCGGATAGCCTCATTGACTCCTTGCAACTAATAACCACACTCGTTGAGTAGTGGAGAGAGTTGGAGAAGGGTGAACTCCAGGAGCCAGGCTGAACTCCTTCCTTCTTTAACATGGGACCTAATCTGGGTTCTACTCAGCAGTGGTCCAGACAGGTCTGTAATTCCACAGGCCTTTAATCACTTGGTACTTCCCCTAGAAGGTGGTACCCTTGCAGGTCTTGCCCTGAAGGGGCTCCCAGCCCTGCATTGCCCCAGGTGGAATTTGGGGCTGTGCCTTGAACACCCATGGAGGGTAGAGAGTACTATGCCTTGGCCCTTCTCAGGCAGCCCATCATCACTGTAGCCTTGACTTTCTAACATCACCCTGAACATAACATGATTGACAGAATGAAGTCTGAAAACAGTTCTGCTCCCTCTGCCCACTCACCACTCCCCCGCCCCTCCAGCCTGTTCTAACCTGTTTTGGGGAACTAGTTCTTCCCTGCATGCTGGGTGAAATCTAGGACAGGCCCTGTGCTAGATAATCAGACCAAAAACCTCTCTGCTCATCCCAGTGCAGCAGCTGGTAGACCGAAGCAGTGTAAATTCTCAACAAGTCTGTAGTTTCTCCATTCCTATCCCTGCTGCAGCCTCAAAGCATGGCGGGGTGGAAAAGGTGTGTGTAGCCAGCTTCTTGGGTTTCTCCAGTTCTTCTTCCCTTGTTTGTTCAGCCATCTTCTCTGAAGCTGAGGGTGTGATGGGTGGGAAGAGCTCAGAAGAGGTGTTCCTTGACTGTTGCCAGTCTGAAACTGGTTTCCCTGGACTGTAGAATGTATTTAAAACCACTGCTCTGTTGGTTAGGCACTTTCATTTTGCAGGTTCTTCGGAGACCCCTACTGGAGTCCCCTACAGCTGGGAGTCTCTCACTGTCCTTCTCAAGGCCCTGTGCACCTCCACCTCCAGGGGGCCTCTCAAGCACCTGCTGGTCCCGGAGACCTGCCCCTCACCTCCTTTGTCAGTCATCTCTCTAGCTGCAGCCCATGCTTGGCCTCTTGCCCTTCTTTTTCAGGCAAGCTCTGGATGCTCATCTGTTGTGTTCCCTAAACAAACCATGTTTCTAAGAGGTCTCTTTGAGTCCTTTTTTGCTAGTCTTTAGAAAATGTGGCGTTCACCCCAAGGAACCCCTTCCCATTTTCATTTTACCTCAGGCTATTCAACCCTTTTATGAGCTACAGTTAAATGAGATCCCACTGCAGCCTGGCATTTCACTGTGACATGCAGACGTATGCCCAGCTGCCTCCACTTTTACCCACTGGTATTCTCCCCAGGCTTGTGTTCCTTTGTAATTCATGTACCTTGCTATGGCTTTACCACCTCCTTATGCACACGCACGCGCGCACACACACACACACACACACACACACAAATGCCAGAGAATTGTCACATCAATGCCAGTGAGTGCTGCAATAACCAGGTCTGTTTTGAAGGAGACATTTCAGGTCACTTCACTGAGTGCCTCACAAACCATCTTTTTTGAGGCAAAAAAATGTTCTTAAACCAGTCTTACTGTCACTTCATTGTGTATAGATTTATGCTGTTGATTCATTTTTTTCCTGGGTATGTCTTTGCAATTATACCCCTTCACAAAGCTTCCCAGAAAAGTAGGACCTTATTTTCCACTTTTTTTGAACTGCCTATAGTAACTCACTCACTGCTAGGTAACAGACACTCATTGAAGTGATAGATCAATTAGGGAGCTTCCTTGGAGAATTTAAAATATTTCACTGCAGACGGACAAGTTTGGACAAAACTGTCTAGAAACACAATCACTTAAGAGTGTGGCATTTGTGCCTTGGTTCTTAATTATCAGACTCAGCTCCTTTTTTGTAGGTCCATGTCTCTGTTTTGCGCCAGTGTTTAAATTACACTTCTTAAAAAAAATAAATTACACTTCTTATAGGAGCTTCTAATGATAAAGCAGAAAGGAGTTATCTGTGACCACAGTGAATCACTGGCATTTGAGAATATTTAGGATGACCAACATAATTTACTCATTAGCAGTGACTTCCTTTTAGCTGCACTGCAAGCCTAAACTGCTATTAATAAAAACTAAAGGTGGGAGAGGGGATCGGGATGGGGAATACATGTAAATCCGTGGCTGATTCATGTCAATGTATGACAAAAACCACTACAATATTGTGAAGTAGTTAGCCTCCAACTAATAAAAATAAATGGAAAAAAAAACTAAATACACAAATATATACAGGTTAACTGGTTTGAAAATACGTTCTTCTCACTAAAGACAAGTTGAATTTATGTATTGTTGCATGTTTTTAAAGGTAGAAAATGTGTCCTTTTTTTTTAACATTCCTAGTGATCTCTGTTCAAAATGCAGTGAATTCTTAGCCAAAAACGGAAATGATTAGGAAGGAGGACTTTTATGTGAAGATTTAGGACTACAGTCATGTAGTCCAGAGTTTAGGCCCTCAAGTAAAAGGTACAAGCCGAGGGGTTTCTGAAGAGAACGGATGGGATTTTCTTTGTAATAGAAATAAGGGCAGGCTTAAGGGCAATACCAAGAAATAGGGAGACCCCGTAGACAAGCAACTACCTGAACCCAAAACCACCCTCAGAGCATAAAGGAGCCTGGGGAAAAACACAGCTCAGTGAGAGTGAACATAAGAGGTGGTAAGGACATAAGAGTGAGGTAACGGGTGTCTAAGGGACCCTGTCACTTCTTCCTTCCATCTCCCCATCTCTTGCGGAGTCAACCAGAATGCTGGTTGTAAGCAGTTAGCTCCTCAGCCTCCATCGACAGGGGCACTGAAGAGGAAGAAACAGGTAAAAAAGATCTAATGAGACATATCTTTGAATAGCCTGAAGGATCAGTCCATAATTCATTTTAAAGAGAATGATCTTCATACCCGTATTTCCATGTTTTAAATGTTAAGGCTTTCTTTTCTGCAAAGTGTTATTTACCCATAATTAAGGGCTGTTTTTGTGGGAATGAATATAGATTTGTGCTGTTACCCATTCTCACACACTTGTGACCATCAGGCAAATTTTGGTCAATGGTTGGCCAGGACGAATGAATCAAGCTTCTGAAATGTCTTAGTATCTTTCTTGATATCATTTAGAATATCATTTAAAATCTTCACCAACTGAAGTTTACTACCCACTAAGGATGCATAATTTCCAGTTAAAGAACAAAAAATACTATCCACCAGCTTATCTTAAATGTCTTATAACATCCAGAGAAATAGACACAGAAAGCCTTGAAAACATGGCAAACCCAAGTATTTGTACCACATACACAAAATCAAAAGATGCTTGCTCCTTGGAAGAAAAGCTACGACAAACCTAGACCACGTATTAAAAAGTAGAGACATTACTTTGCCAGCAAAGGGCTGTCTAGTCAAAACTATGGTTTTTCCAGTAGTCATGTATGGATGTGAGAGTTGGACCATGAAGAAGGCTGAGTACCAAAAAATTTATGCTTTTGAACTGTGGTGTTGGAGAAGATTCTTGTGAGTCCTGTGGACTGCAAGGAGATCCAACCAGTCCATCCTAAAGATCAGTCCTGAATATTCATTGGAAGGACTGATGCTGAAGCTCCAATACTTTGGCCACCTGATGCAAAGAACTGACTCATTGGAAAAGACCCTGATGCTGGGAAAGAGTGAAGGCAGGAGGAGGAGACAAGAGAGGATGAATTGGTTAGATGACATCATCGATTCAATAGACATGAGTTCGAGTAAACTCTGGGAGTTGGCAATGGGCCAGGAGGCCTGGCATGCTGCAGTCCGTGGGGTCGCCAAAAGTCAAGACATGACTGAGTGAGTCACCACCACCACCACAAAATCAGTCCAGCTGATCTGAATCTTCAAAAAAGAAAACCCTAGAGTAAAAAGTTATGGGTGGGAGTTACACACAGCACAAGTCACGAATGTGAATTTACTAACACGTAAAGACACCCCTTTGACACACCAGATAGTATCCATTATGCCTCATCCAAGATTTCTATCTTCAAATCAGGCACAAAAGCTGAAGATATACAGATGCCATGACAGAGGCTGGGATTGAGTAGATCTCCAGTCCATGCTTGTGGGTACCTGAGTTCCCTATTTTAAAGCTCAATGTTTAAAGGCTCTTCTTGTTTAGGAAATGACAGCTAGGACACTTCTAGCCATGAGCTAGGAGACAGAGCAAGGAAGCTGTCGATCCAACTTTTAGAAATCAGAACACCAAGTGGCGTGGATTCAGACTACCATCACCATCAGGAATCTTGTCAAAAAAAGGTGTAGAAAATGATAGAAAAACTGATCCTTGAAGAGAAAAATATAAAACTGAGTTGGTAAACACTTGGTATGTGGCATTCCTATAGAAAACAGCTCTCAAAGATGAGCTTTTGCATTAAAAAGAGACAATGATAGAATAAGAAAATCTAAATTACTTCTAGGAGTCAGTCCTAGGAGAGACTGGGAAGTATGAAGAAGCAGTATTCAAAGTTTATGCCAAAATATTTCCAAAATTAAAATGATCTTATGACTTAAGATTAAAGGGATACACAGAATCCCAAGCAGAGTAAATAAAAAATTAAGTTTCAGACCTAACACAGTGAAATGACAGGGCAACAAAAACTAAGAAAATAAAACTACCCAAGGGGGGAAATGGGCGAGTTTAACTCAGTTGACCATTATATCTACTATTGTGGGCAAGAATCCCTTACAAGAAATGGAGTAGCCATCATAGTCAACAAGAGTCTGAAATGTAGTACATGGATGCAATCTCAAAAACGACAGAATGATCTCCGTTCATTTCCAAGGCAAACCATTCAATATCACAGTGATCCAAGTCTATGCTCCAACCAGTAATGCTAAAGAAGCTGAACGGTTCTATAAATACCTGCAAGACCTTCTAGAACTAACCCCCCTCCCTCCCAAAAAAAGATGTCCTTTTCATTATAGGGGACAGGAATTCAAAAGCAGGAAGTCAAGAAATACCTGGAGTAACAAGCAAATTTGGCCGTGGAGTACCAGAATGAAGCAGGGCAAAGGCTAATACAGTTCTGCCAAGAGAACACACTGGTCACAGCAAACACCCTCTTCCAACAACACAAGAGAAGACTCTACACATGGACATCACCAGATGGTCAACACCGAAATCAGACTGATTATATTCTTTGCAGCCAAAGATGGAGAAGCTTTATACACAGTCAGCAAAAACAAGACTGGGAGCTGACTGTGGCTCAGATCATGAACTCCTTATTGCCAAATTCAGACTGAAATGACCTAAATCAACCCCCTTATGATTGTACAGTGGAAATGACAGATAGATTCAAGGGATTAGATCTGGTAAGAGTGCCTGAAGAACTATGGATGGAGGTTCATGACATTGTGTAGGAGGCAGTGGGCAAGACCATCCCCAAGAAAAGTAAAAAGGTTGTCTGAGGAGGCCTTACAAATAGCTGAGAAAAGAGACATGAAAGGCAAAGGATAAAAGAAAGGATTATACCCATTTGAATGCAGAGTTCCAAAGAATAGCAAGGAGAGATAAGAAAGCCTTCCTCAGAGGTCAATGCAAAGAAATAGAGGGAAACAATAGAATGGGAAAGACTAGAGATCTTTTCAAGAAAATCAGAGATACCAAGGGAACATTTCATGTAAAGATGGGCTCCATAAAGGACAGAAATGGTATGGACCCAACAGCAACAGACGATATTAAGATGAGATGGCAAGAATACACAGAAAAAATGAAGTCACTCAGTCTTGTCCGACTCTTTGCGACCCCATGGACTGTAGCCTACCAGGATCCTCAATCCATGGGATTTTCCAGGGAAGAACACTGGAGTGGGTTGCCATTTCTTTCTCCAGGGGATCTTCCCGACCCAGGGATCAAACCCAGGTCTCCCGCATTGTAGGCAGATACTTTACCGTCTGAGCTAGACAACCGTCTTGACCTAGATAACCACGATGGTGTTATCACTCATCTAAAGCCAGACATCCTGGAGTATGAAGTCAAGCAGACCTTACGAAGCATCACTATGAACAAAGCTAGATGGAATTTGAGCTGAAATATTTCAAATCCTAAATGATGATGCTGTGAAAGTGCTGCACTCAATATGCCAGCAAATTTGGAAAACTCAGCAGTGGCCACAGAACTGAAAAAGGTCAGTTTTCATTCAAACCCCAAAGGGCAATGCCGAAGAATGCGTAAACTACCGCACAACTGTACTCATCTCACACGCTAGGGAAGTAATGCTCAAAATTCTCCAGGCCAGGCTTCAACAGTATGTGAGCCATGAACTTCCAGATGTTCAAGCTGGGATTAGAAAAGGCAGAGGAACCAGAGATCAAATTGCCAACATTCGTTAGATCATCGAAAAAAAAAGCAAGAGAATTCCAGAAAAACATCTACTTCTGCTTTATTGATTGCATCAAAGCCTTAAGTTGTGTGGATCACAACTGTGGAAAATCCTGAGAGATGAGAATACCAGACCACCTGACCTGCCTCTTGAGAAACCTGTATGCAGGTCAGGAAGCAACAGTTAGAACTGGACATGGAATAACAGACTGGTTCCAATTAGGAAAAGGAGTACATCAAGGCTATATATTGTCACCCTGCTTACTTAACTCATATGCAGAGTACATCAGGAGAAACGCTGGGCTGGAAGAAGCACAAACTGAAATCAAGATTGCAGGGAGAAATATCAATAACCTCAGATATGCAGATGATACCACCCTTATGGCAAAAAGTGAAGAACTAAAGAAAGTTTCTCTTGAAAGAGAAAGAGAATAAAAAAGCTGGTTTAAACCTCAACATTCAGAAAACTAAGATCATGGCATCTGGTCCCATCACTTCATGGCAAATAGATAAGGGAAACAGTGTAAACAGTGACAGACTTTTGGGGGCTCCAAAATCACTGCAGATGGTGACTGCAGCCATGAAATTAAAAGATGCCTGCTCCTTGGAAAAAAGTTACGACCTAGACAGCATATTAAAAAGCAGAGACATTACTCTGCCAACAAAGTGTCCGTCTAGTCAAAGCTATGATTTTTCCAGTAGTCATATATGGATGTGAGAGTTGGACTGTGAGGAAGGCTGATCGCCAATGAATTGATGCTTTTGAATTGTGGTGTTAAGACTCGAGAGTCCCTTGGACTGCAAGGAGATCAAATCAGTCCATCCTAAAGGAAATCAATCCTGAATATTCATTGAAGGACTGATGTTGAAGCTGAAACTCCAATACTTTGGCCACCTGATGCGAAGATCTGACTCATTGGAAAAGACCCTGATGCTAGGAAAGACTGAAGGCGGGAGGAGAAGGGGACGGCAGAGGATGAGATAGTTGGATGGCATCACTGACTCAATGGACATGAGTTTAAGTAAACTCTGGGAGTTGGCAATGGGCTGGGAGGCCTGGCGTGCTGCAGTCCACTGGCTTTCAAGGAGTCAGACACAACAGTTGAACTTAACTGGGGGGGAGGGAAGGGGGGAGATTAGTTATGTTTACTATAGGTCTGTCATTTTATAACTGAATGCCACAAGACAGTGCTGAGGGAAGAAAACATTAAGCCTGACCTAAGTATGAAGGCAAAATAATTCCAAATTGCAAAGACTATAAAGAGTTCATGAAGCCACTCTAAAAAACTATCAAATCATTTCAACAAGAAACTTAAACCCTTAGGAAGGCAGGAGATGAAGCAATAGTGAATAAAGAGGTTGATAAAACTTTGGTAACTTTAAATACGTATTTGAAAATTCCAATATCCCCTAATCACTCTGGAAGGTTGGCTGGGGAGGGATAAGATAATGTGGAACTAAGAACACAAGCCAAAAAAAATCAATGGAAAATGATTAGGGCAGGAATGGAGGAGTTGTTGAGTTAAATGTTCTTGTTGAAAGCAGGATATTAAAATACTGAGTACTAAAAAAAGAATATAAAAAATCCAAAATAAAGATTAAAAATTCAGCTTGGATATGACTTGGTTATCCTTTCTGGATTAAGTCTAAAAAGTCCCAGGCAACCACTTTAACCTTTTAAATGATTTTTTCTACAGAGATATCAAAATGGAACAGAAGCATTTTTCTCTCTGGAAGACTTATTTCAATTGCTTTCATCGCAGCCTGAAAATCTACTGGAGGTAATTGGCTTTTATCCTTGCAGGAAAATATCTGCACTGACCTCTTTGTGAGTATATGTAACATTTTAACCTGGGATATACAGCTTTAGTACTTAATAGTTCCTAGTGCATTATAACCCCATCGACTGTGGCTCACTAGGCTCCTCTGTACACATAGTTCCCCCTTCCAAATAATCACAAAGGTATAATCAAATTCATAAAATCCATGTTGAATCAATATGACAGTACATACTTGACAAAATAAGGCACACCTTAAGTTTTTCTGGTAGCACTGTAGTTCCATGACAGTCTACAGAGTGAATTTAGCTTAGCTTAAACAGCTAGGATAAGTAATAAGTAACAGGAAAATATCAGATATAAGACCAGCTTTTATATTGACAATCTATTTTAAAATTTTCTGTGATGTTCAAAGACCTAATCTTTCCCCCATTATACCATAGTCTCATCTGAGCTCACATTGTGTAGTCAGTTGCCTGCATTTAAGGGAAGTTACTCATAGCCAACAGCATATCCTTAATTGTATAAAGGAGCTAACAAAGAGAACTAGAAATACTGCTTTGTGTATTAGATCTGGTGTTGAAATAGTTCATGTATTTACAGCACTTTTCCTTTCGTTTTTCAGGGAGTCTCACTGGGAGATATTACTCCTCTCCCCGGAAGTATCAATGATGGCATGAATTCCCCCACACATTATAATGTAAATTTTAGCCAAGCTGTAAGTCATGATGTAAGTCTCCACGAGGCCATGTTGCTATGTTCTGACAATACATTTAGAAGGGATCCAGTAGCAAGGACTTCACAGCCACAAGAACAAATTCTACAGTTATGTTCTCCTACTACCAATACTGAACAGACCTTTCCTGGAACTAATTTGACAGGATTTCTTCCGTTTATTGACAATCAGATGAGGAATCTAAGCCAAGACCATCTGTATGACCTTGATATAAACATATTTGATGAGATAAACTTAATGTCTTTGGCCACAGAAGGTTTTGATCCAATGGAAGTTTCTTGGCTGCTTGAAGAACCAGGTTATGATTCTGGGCTTTCCTTAGACTCAAGTAACAATAGCACCTCTGTTATCAAGTCTAATTCTTCTCACTCTATATGTGAAGGTGCTACAGGTTCTAGCAGTGACCTTTCCCACCATGACCTAGAAGGGGCTGTAGGAGGATACTGTCCAGAGCCCAGTAAGCTTTGTCACATGAATGACAGGAGTGATTGTCATTTTCATGGGGACTTTGCATTTCAATACGTATCACATAACCACACTTACCACTTACAGCCAAGTGCACTAGAATCCACTTCAGCATCTTTTTCATGGCCTGGGAAGTCACAGAAAATAAGTAGATACCTGAATGACACAGACAGAAACTTAAGCCGTGATGAACGACGTGCTAAAGCTTTGCATATCCCTTTTTCTGTGGATGAAATTATCCGCATGCCTGTAGATTCTTTCAACAGCATGTTAAGCAGGCACTATCTAACAGATTTACAACTGTCGCTCATCCGTGACATTAGACGAAGAGGGAAAAATAAAGTTGCTGCTCAGAACTGCCGAAAGCGTAAACTGGATGTAATTTTGAACCTGGAAGATGATGTATGTAGCTTGCAAGCAAAGAAGGAAACCCTTAAAAGAGAGCAATCCCAGTGTCACAAAGCTATAAACATAATGAAACAGAAACTGCACCACCTCTACCGTGATGTTTTTAGTAGGTTAAGAGATGATCAAGGTAGACCAATCAGTCCAAACCAGTATGCTCTTCAGTGCACCCATGATGGAAGTGTTTTGATTGTACCCAAGGAATTAATGATCCCAGGCCAGAAAAAGGAAAACCAAAAGGGAAAACGAAAAAATGAGAGAAAAAATTGAAGATGGATTCCACCAATACACATAAGCAGTTAGAAACTGATAAAGGACCACAAATCTGCTTCCAAGTTTAGCTCGTGTTAACTTTTAAGTACTGCAGCTTGAATCACTCAGGATGTTTTCAAGCTTATGTGGACAAGTTTAGTTATCAGTATCAGACCTGAGGCAGAAGCCACAACTTCATGAAGTCCTAATAGTATGTACAAACAATGTGACATGAAAACAGCCTACTTTGGTAGCCATTTCTTAAAGATGGTCTTTTTAAAAGAACACTGGATGCAGTTATATTCAAAACATGTTTTTTTGACTTAGAACACAATTTAACCTTAAGGTTTTTTTCAGTTAGCACTGAAGTTTAGTGACTTTTCAAGAGCCTTTTAGCTTAATTTTTATGAATACTTAACTTATACAGCTTTTTCTGTGGAAATAAACTTTATATTTGATTTTAAAAAGTGCTCACTTTTGCCTTTTATAGATTCTAAGCAAATTTATAGTTCTCCAAAATACCCACATTCAAAAACCCAGTTGAATATCCAGCAAATAGGACAGCAATAGTATTAAATTACAAATTGATCAGACTCTAGCCAAACTGAAGTCAGTATGCTGAACTGACAATATTAGCCTCCCAAACTAACATAGAACATGACATGAAATAGACCAGGTTCTACTCTAGGATGCAGCACCATCACCCCACCCCCAATAATCCACGAGCTTTCAAAATACTACACTACATTTAGGCTTTAATGTCTGAGGACAGAGAGCCTCCCCCGCCACGTTAACTACCTGCATATGGGAAACTGGAACTCCCTGGCAGTAAAGCCAGCCTGTAGGGATGGCTGCCTTATCTAGGAAATTGACAAGTTCACACCAAAAAAAAAAAAAACCCACCAACTTGCTTAAATGTGAAAACGTTATCAATCATACAAAAACTCAAGACTTACACAAAGGGATAAATCAGTAAATGAGCAGACTGAATAAAAGCAAAATGAAACATTCTCAAATAGGCAAAAAAATGATTTCATAAAAAGGACAAAGGAGACTTGAAAACTTGGTCAGGTCCTAGAATATGACAGCTGTCCAAACTGTGGTTTGAGAATAGTAACAGATCTGTCTAGTCTGTCTGATAGAGCTCCCTGAATGGTGCTAGTGTTAAGAATTTACCTACCAATCCAAGAGATGCCAACTTTGATCCCTGGAACAAGTGGCTGCCCATTTCAGAGTCGGGCACAACTGAACACCTACACACACAGTATCTGATTAGTAAAATATAAGGTTAGATATTAAAATCTTCACTACCTAGTATCATATCGGTTATTTTAGCTTACTGAAGTAGAGTGAGTTATAGAAAACTCCCATTTTAAACTGAACCTAGGCATGTTTCAAAGCATAATGCCAAAGTTCAGCTCTTCTGACTAGTTCTGTACAATGCCCACTTCAGTGTTGACTGGCTTTTTTTGCAAGACAACACACCTCATGCATTCTGGTTTCTTAGAGGCAGGACCACAAGTTATTTCAAGTTTGTAACAATGTCCATAAAACCAATTTACTTGTGAAAGTTTCTGCAACTGCAGATATATCCCGGTTTGCTCAATGAATGTCCTTTTCAGGTTCACCATCTTCCCCAGTCCCTGAAAACATCACAACACAGAACTATAGAATATCAAATGGGGAAGAAAGGGATACAGTTCAATAGTTGTAAACACTCACAGTAAAATTTAAACATTTGAAGATCTAAGGTATTTGGTGCACTGTCCCCAAAGGCGCATTAATGGAGCTATCACCAGCCAGTTCAATCTCATTTGCCATGGGCTTGTCTGGACTTTGTACAATACACACATTGGACTCTGGTACAATACTGAAGCTGCTTACTCTCCAGTGGTTATCAGCAGTCAAAGCCTCATCCCAGTATTGTTGTTCCCTACTTACCAATTCATACCCCAAGACTGACCAGACTGTTCTAGTTCTGAGGTCTTCCTGAGTTCAGACTGACCCAAACATTTCATTCTGAACTGCTCTTAACATGAAAGTAGTCCCTTTCCTATAGAACATATTGGTCCTGAAACCATCCCTTTGTGATAAAATTACATCAGTTGAAAATAAGGTGAAATCTGGTTCAACCACTTTTTTTCCCCCTATTAAAAGCTCACATCCCCCTTCTGGTACCTGAACAGGCCATGATATTCCCAGGTGAAATTAAGTTACTACTGTAATTCAAGCAATGCATGTGTTAATAAGTCAGTCATCTCTTTTAACCCCATGGCCTTGCTGAGATCCTGTGGAACTCTGGGGAAAAAGAGTGGGTAGCCATTCCCTTCTCCACCCAGGGATCAGATTTCCAGCACTGCAGGTGTATTCTTTCCTGAGCCATCAGGCAGTTCAAACAATGGGTACTCAGTAAGATCTGGGTATTTGGGGTCCATTTCAAGGCTGGCTCCAGTTCAGCACTGACCTGACCCTTAGCAGTAGAAAGCCTAAATGCCAGAATTCCTACCCCAGAAAGTATTCCTATGGAACATGAATCATTGACAATTTTAACATATTTCACTTAAATGTTAAAATACCTGAATTAGTCTCCCTTCACCCATCATCTTCAAAGATCTGAATTTGCTTCTTTTATTACTTTCAGTAACAGCAGAGCAGCATTAAAATCATTGGGTATATACTACCTGAGAACATGTTTCAAATTTTGAAGACATGTTTAAGTGAAACCCAAGACAAAACTAAACATGCACTTCAGGTATACTGAAATCAGTGATATTTTCTGCCTCCTGCAAAGGCACCATATACCCCCCCACTTGAACAGTAACTGGATACAATTCGAGTTTGAGACCAACTTTAACTTGTACTCACACACTTACTTGGGATAGTGAAAACCAAAGAATATCCAGTTTCAAAACATTTCACCAGAGAAGCAGACACCAGGGGTGGGAGCCACCCCCCCAAGATGGCTCCCAGTAATGCTTGCCTTTTGGTTATCACATGAGCCAACCCCCCCCCCACACCCACCCGCCACATGTGATCACAGGACAACTTTCAAACATGGGTTGCATTTTTAAGAATCTGTTGCTTCACTATGGGTGAAGGAAATAGCCAGCACCTATCTTCAACTCCTATCATTAGGCCATTTTGGATTCAAATTTTCAAGCCCCAATCACATTTTCAAGCTCAGGTTATACAACCCTGAGCTAGAATCAGTTAAGCTGTTTCCAAAAGCTTTATGTATAAATACACTGTGAAGTGAATATATTTAACAGTACTAATTTCCGTCTTTACGCACACTTTCTTAAACCTCATTTTAGAAAATTAGCAGCTCAACACAAGACACGCCAACATTTCAGATTACCTATTTCAAAATAAGTTCATTTCAGGCTGTTCATACATATTAAAATGTCTTCCCCCCATTTGTGCTGGTGTTAAACACTGGGTGTTCTAGGATTGTATTATACCAACTTGATTTATCTTCAAAGTTTAACTTCTTCACAGAGCTGGACGTTTTTAAGATCTTATTTTTCCTAATAAATCCACAGCCAGATATTAACAAGTTTATAGCTAATAACGGATGCAGATTTTAAACAAAGCTCATCTTCTGTTAGCCATTAGTTTGACTTACCTGTGAGATACCTCATTAAGAACCAAAACAGTAAAGTCAACTTTACTTTGTCCCCTTTGGTTTTTCATTGTTTCAAGTGAACATCCAAGTAACAGTCTTTGCTCACTATACCATCATGTTTAACCCTTCAAGACAACCATGATGCCAAGTATAATACAACAAAACAAAGCTAATTCATAGATTTTATGTCTCCATGCATTTGCATAGCCGCCTCTCTTGGACTTCAGCTGGCTAAAATCTGTATTTTATAACCACCACCAGCAACGTTGAACATACAAGGCAAAGCCAGAAATCTATAGCATTATTCAAACGCTGAATATACAGTGTATAAAGAATGGCATTTTATTAGGGACAGCCAGTAATGTCCACAATGCTTTTCTCATTTGTCTATCAATATTGAAAGGAAAATGGCAATATGCATTTGCTTTGTGAAACTGCTTTAAAAACCTAGGGGATGGCAATCCTTTAGACAACTTAATGTTCATAGAACAAGATTCACATTTTATGTGTAAACATTACACCAAGTATTTGAATACAAAAGTATTTATTTTATAACTTTATATTTAAAATAGAATTTTAATCTGTCTACTCACAAAACCTAATTCAAAACATAACATTTATCTCTCTGACTTGATGTTTACTCTTTTACAAACAATACTCAATTTGTAATTGTTTTATATTAAGACCCTGTAACTAAATGAAGTCTGTTTTATCAGAAAACATTTCCCTTTAATCTTAAAGAGTGCTTTTTTAAAATGAAGGCACCAACAAGAACTACTTTCAGATGGTACAGAATTTCTTATTTCTTGAAGACTCTGTGGTTGACCACTTCTTCATTAGTTACCTGCAGCAAGACACCTTCCTGCCAAAGGAAAAAAAAAGTATCTGAAGAAGTTTATCATGTTTGTCCAAAGAACCTAAATAACTTCAGTGGTGGTCTTAGGATCAAAGAAAGACTCACAGGTGCATACAGTAGAATATGCCCTGATTATCACATTCCTGAAAAGGCAATAAAGCCAGGCAATCAATCTCTGATGACATCTAAGAAATGAAATTTCAGCAGCCAACCTATATCTCTCCTATAGGGTAGGGGATTGGGAAAGAATTACTGCATTTAAACCCAAGTATTTAGAATTGGATATGTACAGATTTATAATGTAGACACTTTATTCATAAATACATATTATCTGAAAGTAGATCCAACCATCTTGCCCTACCTTTTCCTTAGCCTGATCCTGATATGCATGTAAAGCTAGAACAGTATCAAAATAAAAAAAAGGTCTTTATTTAAAAAAAAAAAAAAACAAAAACCTAGTTCACTCAAAATGCTTGATCCAAGAAATGTGAATACAGAAGGGTGTAACGATGGGAAATTTCATGATTTATTGAACTTGCAGCCTAACTTTTACCTACCATTTTACTACCAACACCACTGAAGGAACCAAGAAAAGCTTTATTAATGATCACTTGGCTTGCCTCAGCTGTTGAAATGAAGCACTTTACAGTCTTTGTGGCAGCAGAATATACTTGTCCATGGTTCATATCAATGCTAAAATTCCAGCAGGGAAAAAAATGATATGTTAAGCACCTGAATCTTCATAGAGGGGGAGGGGGTGGGAAAGAAGGAAAAAAAGGGGGAAAAAAAAACAACCAAAATAATATAAGTAAAATGACAGATTGGAAAACAGGGTTTATAAAATTATTCTCTTGAGTTTATAAAATTGTTAAACTCAATTTAATTTATAGCTATGTTATACTACATAAGAACCAACTATACTGAAAGACCATTGAAGAGTATTAGTTTATCTTTGGGGGAGGAAAATTAAGAAAGGAAAAGTAAATGAGATCTTACCTAAAGAAGTTTAACTGAAGCTTAGAACTATTTTGCTCTACACCCTCAGCTTTCGTTGGCATCCTTAAAAACTACTGTAGTTAAAGCTTTGTAGAAAACAGTTTCTTAAGACTGGCTGACCTTAGTAGCCGTCAAAGAGTTCTCTTGTACTAGACCTGTATCCCTGAAGAGTACCTCGCTGGGGTTATTTTCCTTTCCTTGCATTGAAGCAGCAGCATCTAAAAGATCTAAAAAGGTGTTTCTCCTTGCAGAGATATCCCTTAAGTTATCTAGATAATTTAATCCTCATGAATTGCAGACAACACACTTACATCTGACCAGCATTTATCTTACACAAATATAACAACAGCTTTGCAATAGACCTTAATTATACTACCCACTCCTTAACTTATTTAAAATAAAAAGTCTATAATTACACAATTTCCTTTAGAATTATTTTATTAAATCATAAATGTACAACGGCTTCTTAACTCTACACACACACTTAAATTTTTTTAAAGAAAAAACATTATGTCTTATTACACTATGATCCTGGCTAATAGCTTTTCAAAACTTTGAGAAAAATCTTAAAAAAGGTTTCACATGTCACCTGAAACTTACAAATTTAACATTATCAAAGAAGGAATGCTTCTACACTCTTACAAAGACCACTAGAAAGAAACAACAATTAAAAAGCTAAGAAACTGTCTCAAAGGCATTTTTTTTTTTACAATCCTTCCTCCACAGTAAGGTAATGTTATTAAATAATCCAATCCATTCACAAAATGGCTCTCTGCATCTGCTCTGGTGTCTTCTGCCATATCACTGCATATTTATGCATGACTGAGATAAGATTTTCCTTAACATTGTTATTTCGATAACCTGAAGCTGTTCTGTTACCTCTGGGCTCTCATCCTCTCCTATTTATACAGTGAAGCCTGTTTCAACAGAAGTAAAGAGTAAAAAAAAAATAGGTTATGAAATTATCCATCTAACCAGATTTTAAGGAAAGATAACATGATCCTAAAAAGCTTTTAACTCCTGGCAGCTAGGTCTCCCAAGACATTAACAATGTGAAACTTAAAAGCTACTTACCCATGGCAAATAGGAAGAAGCTCAGTATCTGCTTCTCCCTCCATAACCCCCACTTCCTCCACTGCCTCCTGGACCATAGTTTCCTAAAGTTAATAGAATAAGAGAAAGCAAACTTAATTTCCCAAATTATTTTATAACCACTCTTTAAAAACAAGCAGATCACAGACCATTACTTGTTTCTAGTTAACCTTTTTACTCAAGACACAAATTTCCAGATTCATATATTACCACTGCTATTCTTTTAGAGGGCTCTTTTCCATAATCATACAAGTTAAGAGATTTTGAGGTATATCCAGCGTAAGAAAATGTAAAAAAATCTAAACTTTCTCAAGAATAACAACAATTTAAACTAAAAATTCAGATTTACTAAGCTAGCTTTCAAAGATACAGTTATACAAAATTTATACCACTTGCAAAGTGCTCTCACAGCAAATTTGACTTTTTTCTTAGTCAGCCAAAAGGAAAAATCCCACTGAAAACATGTAATTCATAGATTTTACACTATTGGATATCTCCCAAAGTGATGCCGCATTCTTATTTTCCCACAACTCTAATCTCCATAACACTTTGTATTTGGTGGGACGTGTTACCCAAACATAAATAACGAACAATTGCCATCTTCAAGTCATGAAAAGTTAATTGACATTTCATCACTTATCTGAAAAATCTAATTACCTCCACCATATGGTCCCCCCATGTTCCTGCTACCACCAAAATTTCCACTCTTCATTGGACCATAGTTAGAAGGTTGTTGATTATAATTTCCAAAATCATTGTAATTTCCACTCCCGTAATTTCCTGTAAAAAAATTTGGACATTTTTGCACAATGAACCTCATACAATCAAGTATTAAACCGATGATACATGCTAAGTATCTTAGACAAATTTCCCACAAAATCAAATCAGAATGGAAAACACCTATCTACAGTTCTACATTTTTAAAGACAACTGTTGACAACAATGAAATGAAATTAAAAGATTTTTAAATAAGCCATTTATTTAAAGCCATTAATTCCAATCCAAATTCCCACATAAAGGTTGCAGGTGAATTTATTACCTCCTCCATAGTTGTCATAACCACCTCCGTAGCCCCCACCCTGGTTGCCATATCCAGGTCCTCCACCACCATATCCTCCTCTTCCTCCTCCATAACCAGGGCTACCTCCAAAATTGCCACCTATTATAAAATAAGCCTTTAAGTAATTAGTATTTTCAATGCCATTTGAACTGTCTTATTACATCCATTTCCAGCTTTCTAAAACAACTCAATTTTATAAGTAAAAAAGATTCTTTCTATAACATCTCCTCTAAAATAGCCTCAAGGGCAGATTCTGAATATCTACCTTGGTGAACAGTTGCCAGTGGGGAAGGCCTACCCACAAACCAACTGGATAAAACCTTTACAAATAATCTGTAATGCCACCGGTCTCCCCCAAAACTAAAGATACTATGGATTCTTCTTGATGGTATCTTGAAATACTAGTTTTATTTGTGTAAGATTATGGGGTAAGGTGGGACAGACAAGATGTGTGGACTAATGTGAATTACCTACCATTTCTCTTAAATAAAATGCCCACCATACCTTTCTCTTCAGTAGAAATGTGTGTGTGTGGGGGGGGACAGACCAGAAATTAGCAAACCTGCACTGACTCCTTAAACGGTAGTTTCAGATTGCTTGCAGTTAAGTGTAAAAAGTCATCTTTCTCATAAATCTAAATCAATATTTGGATTTCAAAGCAAAGCTAGATATAGTGACATGTAGGATTAACTTAAGTTATGCCTAATCAGTGCAAAACCAGAAATGAGGTCTATCCCCAGCTCAGTTTCAAACCTTTTTTATGAGGTTTGTCAGTAGGTACCTATCTTTTCCGTACTTCAACAAAACACATGAACTAATACTTAACAGTGGCTTAAAACCTTAGCTGGACATAGAAGTACACTAGGTATGTTCTGGAAAAATTCTCTTGGGGGCTTTTGGGACATTGTCCTGGTAGATTCATTCTGCTAAGAGATGAGACAACACAGTGCTCCTACAGACACTATCCTGTCATAGTGTTCATCTTGCTCATAACCACTTTTTAAGTTTTAGGGAAAACACTATACAAAATATCACTATCTCTCTCCAATTCTTTTGCTTGAGAAACAATTGGGCATCTTTTAAATTCTCATTTAAAATCTACCCAATTGATGGTGCAGCAGTATACCACCACCTGCAAGTAATTTTTTTGCTAATTTTAAATAGTTAAGATGAAAATTTAGAAGAGACATTTCATGTTTATGCTCACATGGACAGCACACAGTGTGATTAAGATTTTAGACATGTATTATCAAAAAGTAGAAAAAACTGACCTCCAGGTCCTCCTCCATACCCATTATAGCCATCTCCAAATCCACGGCCACTTCCGTATCCATCTGTTAAAGGCAGAAGAAAAGGAGGATTATTTTATTCTGGTTCATGTCACTCAATTTTTTAGCCTCTACTTCCTCCAGGTTGTCCACTTATAAAAAGCAGTTAACAATGGACAGTGGCAGTTTTTCTACTTACTACATAACTGAGATTAACCCATATATAAAGCCTAAAACAAACTTTTAGATCTCTTCAAACCTCTACACTATTTCCACTATTCGTAAAATGTCTCCTAAATTTAAAATGGCTACAATGTCCTTTTAACTCTTCCAGAAACTGAAGACCATAAAACAATCTCTGCAATTATCTGTCCTTGATTAGAGCTATACAACTCTGATTTCAAATGTTACCTCTTGCCAACCAAATTAGAATATCCCATTAGGACAGATCTCACTT
Organism: Odocoileus virginianus; assembly: GCF_023699985.2. Lineage (NCBI taxonomy): Eukaryota > Metazoa > Chordata > Mammalia > Artiodactyla > Cervidae > Odocoileus > Odocoileus virginianus. The sequence continues at coordinate 46,836,894 of NC_069674.1, forward strand.
TAAGTCTTACAGATAACAAAGTAGGTTGGACTTCCTAGATTCCAATCAAAACTGTTTTTCAAGCACATTCAACCCTCCTAAGCTTAGAAGGTGGACTTACCAGACCCTCCTCTAAAGTTACTTCCTGGTCCCGGTCCAAAATTTCCACCGCCACCACGAGAATCTCCAAAACCAAAGTTGCCTAGAATAAACACCCTGGTTAGTAACTAACATTTATACAAATAAATCTTAAGAAAAAAATGGAATTACAAGTTACCTCCTCTTCCACTTCTAGAACTTTGGACTTCTTGCATTTCTTGTCTAGACAAAGCCTTTCTTACTTCTGCATTATGACCATTGATAGTATGGTATTTTTGCACTGGAATGAAAAGTTCAGAGTCCATTAAGTCAGCATCCTGTAATAAGCTAAGCTTTTTTAAACAAAGTTGTAAGTGTTAACATACCCCAAACCTAAAACTTAAGAGCCACAATCCTACCACTTATGGACACTTACACACAATCTTATCCACAGGATCATGGTCATCAAAAGTAACAAATCCAAAGCCTCTTTTCTTTCCAGACTGCCTGTCAGTAATTATCTCAATGGTATCAATTTTTCCATATTCCTCAAAGTAATCTCTAAGATGATGTTCCTCAGTATCTTCCTTAATTCCACCAACAAACAGTTTCTTCACAGTTACATGAGCCCCTGGCTTTCCAGACTCCTGAAATAAGAGGGAAAAAAAAGTCATCCTGACAGAAAAACCACAAACAGGAGTAAGAGCACACCAGGTAATAAGTATGGCTTCTATCTTATGGCCAAATACTAAGTAAGGCACCTTTATGATAAAAAACCTAGCCTTATACAGGTAGCGTTTTTTTCTTTGAAAAGCCACTAACTGTGAAACAGAATTTCGGCCCAAATTGTTTATTGAACAAACAAGTTGCCTATTTGCTCACCTCTCTTGCAACAGCACGTTTTGGCTCAACCACTCTCCCATCAATTGAATGAGGTCTTGCAGCCATGGCAGCATCAACTTCAGCCATGGAAGAAAAAGTTACAAAACCAAAACCTCTTGATCTTTTGCTTGCAGGATCCCTCATTACCTTGAAATACAAAGCAGTGATGTTACCATTTAATCTCATTACTTACAGCATTTTAAAATAATGAACATGAATTTAAGCGATTTTTTTCTAAGTCACTTAACATCTTTAACAGAGAAATCCAACAGTTGAAGGACTAGTATCCCTAAGCACTTCCACAATTAACGTACCACACAATCTGTAAGTTTTCCCCATTGCTCGTAGTAGTTCCTCAAACTTTCTTCTGTAGTTTCAAAGCTCAAGCCACCAATAAAGAGTTTACGGAATTGTTCCTTTTCTCTCTGCAAAGGAAAACAGCATTTCAATTTTTATTTACATTTCCTCTTTGTATGCTGGAAATAAAATTCTTAAATATGAGGTGACCTGCTGGCAGAGTACCTTTTTCCTCTCCAAAGGAACAGTTTCTAAAGTTTTCTGGGGGGAAAAAAAAAACTTACATCAAATTTAAACCATATGTTAAACTGCATATTAGCTGTGTTACACCAAAAAAAAAAAAAAAAAATTGCCTCAGCCAAACTACACGTTTCAAAATCATTATGCTTGATATAAATTTACTTGACATTAAGTGAGTTTAAACAAATATAGCATCACTCAGTTTAAAAAAACATCTTTCTGAAGAAAACAGCAAATCTATTCCCTGGTGACTGTAAAGTTAAAAAATTCTTATCAACATCTGCATTCGATCCTATAGCATCAGAACAGAGACGTTCACTTTTACATATTCAAATACAAATTTTAAAAATATAACTTTTGCTTTATAACCCACAGTTCCATTTTTGGATTTAGCATTTAAAAAATGAAGTTTCCCTTCATTGCTCCCTCTGGTGGTGATTATAATGTAACTCAATTTTCAACACCCTGAAAAACTTACTACCAACTCTCCAGAGAAAATCTTAAACATATATGTGGCAAAAATAGCCTCAAAATATATCTTTTCTGACCAAAGTAAAATGACTTTTATGACTTACGATGTCTAAAGCACATAGTTTTAACATAGCTGGTTTTGTTGACGGCACAATATTACTGAACCAAAAGACAAATACAGTAAAAGACTCTGTAATCACCTCACTTTTCAAAAACCATAAAAATATTTAAATTACCACTGTGACTATCCCCTCTAGTTACAAGGTATCACTACTACCATTTACACTTCACCATGTAAAACTCAGTGGTCTTCTGGCAAATTACAAAGCATAAAACAACTTTCACGTGAAAAGAGCCTGAGCTGAAATCTCAATCCTTACAAACCAGCACGCATGTAAGTTACATTAATAGCTCTGTATTTTGGGCTATCAGTTACGGAAGCTTGGATCATTGTATTTGGTTCTCAGTTAACTAGGTTAAATAACATTCAGAAACGAAAGTTAGCCACCAAGTGGATGTACTTAAATTTATTAAATAGACCACAACACTCAACCCATAGTTCCATGAAGTTTTTCTCTCCATGCACGAAATTCTCCCAATAGTTCAGAAAACAGTGATAATTGACTTCTATGCCTAAGATTCTGAAATTTTTGAAAAGACAAATTCTCAAACTAGCTTAGGAAACACTTAAAGAACAATTAAAACGGTAACTTGGCATACTGGTATTTTGGACACTCACTTAAGCATATTTTATTTATTCCAAACACTTGTCAGTTAACTGGCCTTTAAAAACCCAAATAAATTATAGAGACTAAAATACATCTACAACATTACAAATCACTAACAAAAGGCAAAAACTCATTACTTACCTCATTTTCCAAACTTACCCGCTGTCCACTATCGATTACAAACAAAGTTATTTTATAAGCGTGCTTAGGGTCAATGAAAATACCCAGGCAGACCCCCTTCGCTTGAGACCTTATGCTTATCAAATGTAATCATCAACCATGATTGCAAACATAAACGAGAAAAGCAAGTGACAAAGTTCAAAAACATAGTGGCTCAGCCTAATAAAAGTTTTGTATACAGCAGAACACGCATTGAGGAACCGAGCCATGTTTAATCAGAGTATAACTAAACTCATAATTTCAAGTATATCACTAAAAAACACCCGTGGCCTTACCCAGTAAAGATTAAATTCCCCGGTAAAAATACTACTTAAAATACAAATAAATCATACCATTAAAAAAGAATCCGTCAGGAAAATAAAGGATTCTCAACAGAACACCGCCCCCCGCCAAAGACCACCTTCCCCACGGCCTCCCGCAAAATCGACAATAATATTCTCTAAATTTTTTCATTTTAAGTTTCCTACGAGTCAACTGTCTTTTCAATCACCGCAAACTCAGGTAAAACTGTTACTCAAACAAGGACTGAAAAACAAAATGTGGGGTCTTTATACCGTGGCTCGCTTGAAACCGGGCCCAACACCCTAGAGGGTTTTACCTCCTAAGCCGAGCGAAACCGCCCAGGAGAACGCCGCCCCTCCCCCCGCCCATCGGTGCGGCTCCTGAACGCAATGGCGCCATTTCATCGAGGGGAAGGGAGCGAGCCTCTAATGAGGTGCGCAGGACTTTAAAGCTCCAAGCTCCCTAAACACTCGGAATCCACCTCGAAACAGCATGGAAACAGTCCGAAAAGAGAAATAATTACCCACTTCCACTCCTCACTGATAAAAAGTCAAGCTAGTCAAATTTAGAGAGTTAAAAAGAAATCGCTGCGAGGAAGGAGAGAAATGAAAATGGCGGCCGCCAAATCCGGTTCCCGGGAGGGGGGAGGGGAAGCTCCGCAGCCCGGTTCACTAGAACCCGAAACCCGCCGAAACGCTCCAACGCGGGGACGCCGAGACCCCCAAACCACCCTTCTTTAAAAACGGAGTAGGAATTCCTGCCTCCGCGCCCCACTTTCAGTAAAGTGGGGCTGCGTCCGCCATGTGGAAGCTTCCCATCCCCCACCCCCAGCAAAGGGAAATGGCGCCGTGAGGCTGAGGGTGGGGAAGGTGCTGTACAATTAGGCCTCTGCTAACGACCCCTCTCCCAAAATATCCTGAGACCAACCGCTTATGAAGTGGCCCAGTTTCGCTGCCGCTCTCCCACGGAGGCGGATGGCCGACTTCCAATAAGGCGCCAACGGCCTCGCCATGCCCTTTCCAACAACTCATTGATTTCAAACCCGTTACCTCCATCGCGGACTCAGTCGCTTCAGCCCGATTTCCCGCAGCCGAGCGAGATGAGAGAGATCTCCGCGGACGAACACGAACCGGACTCGTCCTGGCGCTGTAGTGAGAACTGCCGCTGCTCGAGAAACAACACCGCTGGAGCACCTCCACTCCAGACCCGGCGCTGCTGCTACTGCCGCTAGAGCCGCTGCCGCCGCTTTTCTAGAACCTTCCCCCCGACTAACGCGTCTTCCCCTACGTCAGGCCGTTGCGTAAACGTCCTAACCGCCGCCAATGGCGGGAACGCTCTACGACCTCCTAGCGCCAAGTACGTGCCCCTCCCCCCTTAAGGCCAGCACTGGTGCTGGACGTCAGTTGCGTAAAATGGCTCTGTAAATTGCGGAAAGCTCGAGTCCTGCGTATTTCTGCCTCTCGGAATTGGAGCCTGCCCCCGCAAGGCCGGTGAGAAACGGTCGCGCAGTTTGAAATTAACGCTGTTGGGAGGAGCTTAATCCTCAACCCAAAGGTCCAGCCCCCTCAACCCGGGAGGTGGTCCTTACAGCCACGCTTTGATAGCTTTTCCCCGGCCTCCAGTTAAAAAAATCTTTGTAGCCTCTTCCACTGTGTTTTCCCTCCCCCACCTTCTCCTATCCTCCCCTCTCTGCGCGGAGGGCCGACTTGCCCCTTCCGGAAACACCCGAAGCGACTTCTAGTCAACAAATTACACTTAACGATCCACCACCCTAACCCTGGCCAGTGTTTTGGGGGGTCCACATTTCGGGTAGTCGCAAGTGGTGCTCGTTCTTAGTTCCCGATTCCTCCCACCCACCCCCAGCGTTTGGAGGCACCCAACCCCAGGGGCGAGGAAGTGGGCGGAGTCCTGTTTTGGCGCCAGTCACTAAGGCTGCAGCAAAGCAGGAAACACCTCCGCCGAGTAGACTTACGTCGCGGCCCTCAGGCCCCTCTCGCCCTCCCCTCCGGGGACCACCAGGCGCCACGCCACGAACTCTTTGAGAGCCGCTGTCACCTCCCCCACCTTTCCACCCCCCCACCCCCTTGGGCCCGGGCTCGGGCTCCCGGCGGGCACTGCGCGGCGCGCGGCCCCACCCCCCCGGGGCGCGCGCCCACCCCGCCTCACAAGGCTGCCTGGCGTGGGCGGCGCCACCTTCCCCTCCCCCTGGCGGCGGCCCCGCGCGCAGCGCTGCTCCCCAGCCCCCCTCCCCCTCGAATGTGACCAGAGCTTGAGGCGCGCAGGGCCGGAGACGCCGCAGACCCGGGACTCGGAGCAGCTCAGAGGCGGTGAAGTCGGTGTCTTTCTTTCTCTCTAGCTTTCACTCCGTGGTGTTGCTTAAGATACCACATAAGCCCCAGAGACCCCCATTTCCCCGCTTCCTATCCTTTCTCGCCGGACCCCGAGTCAGGAGCTGGCGGGAAGGAAAGGAGAAGCGAACAGAGACCCCGCGGCGGGCCTGGCTCCGGGCCGGCGTCTGTAGTTGGTTTAGGGGACGAGACTTCACAAGGTTGAAAGCTGTATTGCCACTCGCCTTATTTCTAGACAAAGCGCATTTTTCCCCTCCCCCATCCCGGACGAGGTTGAGGGGGCCTTCCTTCCCGTCCCGTGCCTGGTCGGCGACTTGGGCCTCCAGGGAGGGCGGTTCTTTCTCCCGCATTCGCGCAGGCGAGTGTCCGCAGACTGCGGCGGGCGCTCCGTTACGTGGCCGCCGCCGGGTGGGGAGAGGCGCTGGCCCCGTGGCGCAGTGCCCTTGAGCCCCCGCGCCACGGCCTTTGTTTCTCCCCGCGGATGCGCTGACCACGAGGCCGGCTCTCGTGTGGCGGGGGTGGGGGCCGGGCGCTATAAGGCCTCTTTAAGCCGGGTGGGGTAAGGGTTTAAGGGGAGCGGATGAAAGTGCAAAAATAGCTGATTTGTTTTCAAAAGTGGCACGAAATGTAACTGGAGCATCTCGGTGTGTTTTAGTTTTTCGACTAGTGATTGGGAAGGTCTCTAAGAAGAAACCAAGTTGGAATTAAATTACATAGACGACTCTTCGGACTGTTAATAAGTATAGAGGAAAAATTCACACTAATTATTGTAATCGATTGGGCAGTTGTCTGGTTTTGAACCAAGTTATTTTGCTCGTTTTTTAAAAGGCTGACTATGGTTTAAATGGGATTTGGATTGAGGAAAAAAAAAATTTGTCAAATTTTTACCCTGTAAAGCTTTCGCGGATACTATGTCCTCAGTAAGGTTGTATGGATAAGTCACAGCACTAATACACTCTCAGGCACGTATCCCTAGTTTACACAGAATCTTAAAACTGCTTGTCATAGGGACTTGTATATACGTTTGATGACATGAGCTACCTAGGTGGGGGTTGGAATCCAAACAAAACTTGTGTGTAGCTATCTTTTTATGTCTTACAAACATCTTAACTGTCATGCATTTTTCTAGTAATAGCTCTTCAAGTCTGCAATAAAAAATGGCCTCCAATAAAACTACATTGGTAAGTTAATGAAAACCTAAAGTATTTAAGGATCTAACTCCCAACTTTTTTCCTCCAGAAATTTTAACTTTGCATCTCTGTGGTTGGGAAATTACACCCATATATAGTTCCAAGTCCCCTTTCCTCCACAGCTGTTAGGGGGAGAAGTTAGGAGCGAAAAAGGAAATTATTACATTCACTTCATAGTGTTTCGATTCATTTAAAAGAAACCTAATTTTGGGAGGGTAGCACAATGTGAATTTTGCCAAGTATTTTTATCTTGGAAATTTATGTGACATGGAAGAAGGTTACAAGCATAGACAAGGCAATAAAACCTTGTTGATTGGTATACTGTTCTCTAAGTTACTCTATACTGAATTCTAGAGAAAGCAGGTATTTTCAGTATTGCCCTGTTTAAAGAATGGATATCTTGTACATTGAGACGAAAGTCATTGTGTCTTTAGAATTGTTTTGGTCACTGTCATGTTTCAAACGTGCTTATTCTAAAATACAGAAGGGCCTTAAATTTAAACCATTGCAGTTCAGTTTTTTTAAATACTCAAGCATGAAAAACATCACACATATGTCCAGAAAAGAGAGAAGACTAGATCTTCTGAGCAGTTTTTTTCCTCTCCAGCAGTTTCTTAAACCCACAGTTTGCATTCTTAGATTTCATTAACAGTTCTACAAATATGTTGACATGTGTATTCAGCCATGTTAAGCTACAAATTTTAACATAAGCATTGAAATATTTACATAGAAATCACGAAATTCAAAGTTATGGTTCCCACAGTATGTAATTCTAATACATTGCATTAATAATTGCAAGTATATGAAGGTTAGTGTTTTAAACATTTAAATGAGCAAAACATTTCATTTTGGTTTGTGAATTCTCCCCTTGGGTTTCACAACTAAAAGGGCAAGTTGGTGGGCTTTTTTGTTTCATCATTAGATTGCACTTTTAAGTCAGACATCCTGAGAAATGTTTAAATATGAAATATAAAGCCTGTCTGGTGGCATTATTTATTCCCAGTCACCGATGGGGAAAGCTCAAAGCATCTTCCAACACTTTCTCAGGAATGAACTCTCCTTCAAATTTCATAATCAGTAAACCAAAATATAGATAATTAAATTGGCTTTACATTCACCGTTATCCTTAAAGTATTGGATGGAAAAGGAGCTACCTGTCCGAGACTGTGGGAATGAATAATATATAGATACAGAAAGCAAATAGATGTTTCTGTTAAAGTTAAATTGCTCCTGCTTACAGTTTGATAGTCTTCCGTATCTACCTTTCATTTTAAAATTTTGTTAGTGTTGTGAGGTAATGTGTGCTTTAAATGGGAAAGTGAGTGGATTTTCTCTTGAAAAAGATGAGCATTTGAAACTAGCTTATGAGTGCTATAGTAGTAAATACTTTTTCTCTGCTAAATTTTTTATCTTTTAATTTTCTGTGTTTATTTTTGTCTCTTTACTCCATTAGCCTCTTAACTTTCTTGGACATAGTTTTGCTTTTCGTTTAGGATCAGTATTTAGTAAGTTTTTGTCTATGTTAATTTTTCTTCATTCTTCCCACTACCACTATCTTTGTTGTACTGTACAGAGGCAGAAAGTTATTGGACTGAGTACAATACCCAAGTATCTTGACTCATGAAAGTTGTACGGCTTAACATGGAGAATGATATCCAGCAAAATCAGATGCTTGCTGCATTATTTAAATTTCACAGGATTTTTATTTCTTTCACAGGATTTTATTTCACAGGATATTTATTTAGAAGTGTGTATACACTTCTAAATGATTACATACTTTTTAATGTCCTTTGTAATCTTGAGGCATTGGTGTTAATTTCCCTGCTTTCGTGCAATGTGAGGGATGACTTTAGTAATTGGACAGTTAATTTTTTTTTTTTAATAACACCTGTTTTAAGGTGAAATGATTCCAAGGTGAGCATAATGTGGGGTTTCCCCCCTTGGTGTCCATTTTGAGTTACTGGAAAGTAGATTGGAGAGGATCTTGGTGTCCTGCTTCTCTCTCAGTAGTGTTACACACACACAGACGCAGTTAAAACCTGGTTTTAAGTGAATTTCATTGACCAATTTAGAGTCTTTCTCTCGAGAAACCAAGAAAAAAGGATTTTTTTTCTCATTAGAGAATTTAAATGATCCAGCATTTTGGCCTCTTGAAGTAACAGTGTTACACATTTGTTTCAAGTGGTCAGTAATGTCTACGGAAATTATGGGGAAACAATTTTGTCCTCCTTAACCTATTTATGGTCTCCTTGGTTGACCCTGCAGTTGATATCAGGGTTCTGAACCACGTTTTCATTCTGCAGCTATCTTTTCTGTTTATTGTTCAGATTTTAACGTTGGTGTTTGAATTGCAAAAGGGGGTCTTACATAGTGTTTGGGGGCTGTATTTTTAATGGGTCTATGATTCACCTAATAAGACCTGTTGCTGTTATTCTCCTTTGTATTAGTCTCTAGGAGTTTCTAGTTGTTTTTTTGCTGTCTTGTAGCTACAATGAGTGAAAACTCTACTAAACTTGGTCTTGTAGACTATGTAGAAATAAGACTAGGAAAAGATAAAACAATTTTCAAGAGAAATGTCTTTGATTAAATTATTTCAGTGAAGGGTGGTGGGTGATAGGTTTGAGCTAAACCCACAGACTCAACCATTCCTTTATTTTGCTGATTATCTGTTAACTTATTCAGAAAGTGTTTGCCTTGAGATATAAAAGTGAAAATTTAGGTGTTAAATGCAATGGTAATACCAGCAGTTTTAGCCTTTATTTTATTTTTTTTTTTAGCCTTTAAAATGTACTCAAAAATGTAACAAGAAAAAGACATTTCTTAAATCTCTCTCTTTTGTTTCAGCAAAAAATGGGAAAGAAACAAAATGGAAAGAGTAAAAAAGTTGAAGAGGCAGAACCTGAAGAATTTGTAGTAGAAAAAGTACTGGATCGCCGTGTAGTGAATGGGAAGGTGGAGTATTTCCTGAAGTGGAAGGGATTTACAGAGTAAGTAATCTCAGTGCTTTTCTTATATGTTTAACTGTACTTAAGTAGTGTTTAAATTTTGTTTTTAGCCTAAAATCTTTTTATTCATTTTCTCATAGGTTTTTTTGAATTTAAAGGCACGTTTAATCCAAGGTATCTTTTTTAAAGAGTCAAGTTTTCAGCCTGCAATTGTAAACAAGTAGATTTGAGACTAGTTGATCACCTTGGAGAGTCAAATTTATATAATTATATAGAGTACAGGTTGCTTTTTTAAATGTAGTTGGATACTGTACTAATTAATTAATTATATTGTTTCCCTGCAGTGGACATTAAAAAATATTGAAGTTATATGAGGTATACTAGTGGGTCTTAAACAGAAGTGCTCATCACATAATTCAGATCCTACACTAGGCCTACTATTCTCCTAATCTCTAAGTAGAGCCTGGGCATTTTTTAAGCGACCTGGTTCTTCATATTCCCTGTTACTAATTGCTATCAAAACCAGTCTTTATGATGTTACTGTTTTGTGAATAACTTACATGCAGAAATATACTCAAACTTTATCATATACAGTCTACTTGAATTCTAATCTTACACCACAAAAACAGCAAGACTCTGAGCAGTGACTATTGAAAATGCATAGGTGGAGATGGACAAAAGTTTTCTGAGCTTAGTTGAGATGGGGAGTATGATGGTTCGCTTATCTTCTGCTTTTTTTACCATTCACATTTAAAATCGCCTCCACAGCAATTTGAGAATTATGATTTGAGTGGAAGGTTTATGTTTCTCTGTTTTATTCTTGCAGTACCCTTAGTTGAGCTTAAGTATATGTATGTAAGTTTGTGGTTTAGGCACTAGGAAAAAAATTCCTGCAATTAGAACCAAATCTGCAGTATTTTAAGTAAGACTTAACCAATTTGCTAAGAAGTGATTACCGTCATATGGCATACAGTTTTATGGGCTTTTGTTTTATCCTGTGAGGCATTAAAAGCTGTTTGTATCTTACCCATCAAAACATTGGAAAATTAATTCCTCCCCTTTTCTCTTCATGGTTAGTGTGGCCACTAGTGTGAATAAGACCTGCTATGTGCAGTATAATGTATTAGGTAATATTTGATTATAATAACACTGCAGAATGCAGGCTCCACTTTAGCTCTTTTGTCCTCCTCCAGTCTTAAGTCTGCCAATTTGAGAGTCTTGAGACATCAACAGACCTTGTAACCAGAGGTTTAGAGAACTTTCCTAGCATCTCTAAAATGATTCGTTTCATTGTGTGTAGTTCGTAAAAGTTTTTTGGATCAAAGCACAGAAAGTTGGCAATTTTGTCACAAATGTTTCAGGCTGATCTCAATTTCATATTTGGTAATTGATATTCATTTTCTTTCCAGCCGTTCTGAAAAACATGAAAATGATCATCTTGGCCTTATATCAGGGATTGGCAAGCTTTCTCCCTAAAGAGCCCATACTAGAAGATAATCTGAGCTTTTGGGGCTGTGGCTTTCTGTCCCAGCTACTTTGTGACTGTAGTATAAAAGCAACAACAGGCAATATAGTAAACAGTGTTCTAATAATGCTTTTGCTTATGGGTCCCAAAAACATGGTTTTTATTTTGAAATTTTTTCCCAACCAATTAAAAATGTAAAAAACATTCTTTCTTCATTTCCCAATTTGAGTACCCAGCAGAAATTGAAAATACTGTCTCATGTTTGAGAATGCTTCTGAATTTTCTGAATTATGTTTTTTAAAACACAGTATTGGAGGCCTTAACTCTAGGCACTATCTGATAAAGTAATATGGGATGGGATCCAGAATCCACTTTTCTGAAAGAAAGTGAGAAATTCCAAAGTGAGTTTTCTGTGTAACTTGGAAAAATATTAGCTGCGTTTATTCTGCTAGTCAGGTTCAGTTACCTGGGAGGTAATACAACAGATTACCCACTTAGCACAGACTGTGGATGTAGACGCAAAATGAAGTACAGATTCTTCATGTAGGAGGTAGGGGGTAGCGGGAAGTATCTGCAGTACAGAGGGCTTTTTGTCAGGTATTATTAAATTGATCTGGACGGTGGTTATTAACCAAGAACTTTTTTTTTTTTTTAAACAACACAGTGCAGACAATACTTGGGAACCTGAAGAAAATTTAGATTGTCCAGAGTTAATTGAAGCATTTCTTAATTCTCAAAAAGCTGGTAAAGAAAAAGATGGAACAAAAAGAAAATCTTTGTCTGACAGTGAATCTGATGATAGCAAATCAAAGAAGAAAAGAGATGCTGTAAGTATAAAACATTGGGCCAGCAGACTGGCTTCTTTGTAAAAGGATGGCTTGATTTTTTTAAATACTTTTTAAGACATGGATACTTCAAAAATATCATTAAAAAGGCTCTTTAAATACTTAATATTTAGGATGAAAGGAGAGGCATGGTTTAACCCTACATTGTATAAATGTCCAGTAAGCACTTACATTTCTTTAAATCATTGTGCTACTGATATTTCAGATACATTGATGGATTTGGCACCAGATGAGACAATTTCCTCTGATCTAAACCAGCTGTCTTAAATAAAAACAATACAAAGTTAGATCATCAAAAATCACTTACAATACAGTGAAAACAGTCTACATCGCACATTCTGATTATAAAACATTAGTGAGTGGTGGTGACCAAAACTTTGGCGTATGATCCTTGTCCAAAAAAATACTTCGATTTTGAAGTATATAATCTCGGATAATAGTTTTTTAATTGGCTGAATTGAGAAAACTGGTTCACTCACTGTGTGTATATTTTGAACCAGCCTTTGCTTTATTGATTTCTCTGTGGCTTTGGACAGATTACATCCTTGCTTTTTACTCTCAACTTTAAAACTGATTATACTTGCCCTGCCTTTTGGCCTAACATGGTAATTTAGGGAAAAGTCTTGGGTCTGAATTATATCTAGGCTTGGGGACCTAACATACAATATAGATTTCTTGATAGGGACTTTGGATTTAAAAATAGGTAATTTGAACTATATTCTAAGTACTTTACAGGTAGTCCATTAACTTAATGACAACTCTGTCAAGATCATAGGTGTATTATTTTTGTTTTTATAGAAGGAAAACAGATGTGGGCTACAGATTTGGTTCTGAATGCTTTAGCAACCAAAGCAAAAAGGTGGCAATGTTAAGAATCAGTTATAAGTAAATTGAAAGTCTACCACATGCGCCACAGAAGCACCAAAATAACAGTGTTGTTTAGTTGCTAAGTCCTGTGGTACACTTTTGGAACACCATAGACTGTGTAGTCTGCCAGGCTTTTCTGTCCATGGGATTTCCTACAGAAGAGTACTGGAGTGGGTTGCTATTTACTTCTCCAGGGGATCTTCCTGACCCAGGAATCAGACCTGCATCTCCTGTATTTGCCAGTGAATTCTTTACCACTGAGCCACCAGGGAACAATAGTTATCCTGTATTGTGCCCATGTAATGTGCCAGGCAGTGTTCTGAATAACTAAATTTGCGTTTCATATACTTTGAAATGTCTATGAAACAGATAGTATTAATAGTACGTATTTAATGGGAAATGAGCCTGAATCACAAAGAAGTTAACTTGCCCAAAGCCACAAAGGTTAGGCACATCATTATAACCTAGGCAGTGTGACTCCAGAGCTTGAGGTAGTGATGTAAAAGTCTCATGAGGGAACAAAAGGGTTTGTTACACTCTACAAAGTTCTCGAGGATCCCAAAACTCTTGTTTATATGGATTATAACGATCAGTACTAACTGCATTTGAAATTAAAGTAGAATTTATAAAATACTGTATTTTCAGTTAGAATAATAAGGCCTGGCGTTTTACATTTTTGCAAATTTTGTCAGTGTTTGTCTTAAGAAGACTTTAGTTCAATATTCAGTTTGCTGTGATATGTTGCTTGGTAGAAGTATGTGAAGATTATGTCAAGTCACAGATAGATGAAAAAAGGAGATCATGAAGATAAATGGTCCAGAAGGTTTCCAGCATCCCTGGGGTCCCTCAGACCACACTTTTGAGAGCCACGGGTTTATTTTTATAAGGTTTCTTATCATTCAGATTGATTACAGCACTGATTACTGTCAGTTTTTTAAACTTTTTATGATTTTGCTATTTATAGTTTGTACTTTTAAAAATAAGTAATTTAGACTGATTCCTGGAAGTAACTTGAAATGCACTTTCAAGAATTTATAATCATTAATTAAAAATAAGAGATTTGGATTTTTTCCTGCCTTGTGTCTTTGAAAAAAAATTTGTTTTCTTGATTTATGATTCAGAATATTTTTAGAGACATCCAGATTTATTTTTTCTGCTTATAAGTTTAATGTAAATTAAAAGGTGTTTTAGTACTCTTCTTCTAATCATTTGTTTCACTATCAGAAGGCTCTATGTCATGAAGACAAATTGGAAGTTAATATTAGTTTGCTCTATATTGAAATGTATGCGAGCATTTGTATAATCATTTAACTTCTGAATAGGCTGATAAGCCGAGAGGTTTTGCCAGAGGTCTTGATCCAGAACGAATAATTGGTGCCACAGACAGCAGTGGAGAATTAATGTTCCTCATGAAATGGTGAGTGTGCTATTATTATATTTTAAAGTAAGAATAGATAAGTTTTTTATTAAAAAAAAAAAACAACTTGTGAATTTTTAAAAAACCTGTCTATCTAGTCTTTATAAATAGTTAACCATCATTAGGTAGCAAGTTGGTTTTAGTCACCCAAGTCTTGGCTGACTCTCTGCAGTCCCAAGGACTATCGCCCACCAGGCTCATCTGTCCATGGATTTTCCAAGCAAGAATACTAGAGTGGGTTGCCATTTCCTTCTCCAGGGGATCTTCCTGACCCAGGGATCAGACCTTTGTCTCCTGCACTGGCAGGTAGATTCTTGGCACTGAGCCACCAGGAAAGCTCTAGATAGAAAGTAGTTATCTGCTGAAAGAATGATTCACGTTACTTAGCTAAAGCAGACATTGGCAAACTGTGACCTATCTTGGAAAACGAAATTTTATTGGAACACAGCCACAAGTAACCACATAACCCTCTTGAAGCACTTAAACATGTTTTGATTAAATTACGATTTTTTAAATGCATGGTTATCAATTGACAAAAAAATGTTCAGGCATTTTAACTGAATACTTTTTTCTCTCATGACAGGAAAGATTCCGATGAGGCGGACTTGGTACTGGCAAAAGAGGCAAATATGAAGTGTCCTCAAATTGTAATTGCTTTTTATGAAGAGAGACTAACTTGGCATTCTTGTCCAGAAGATGAGGCTCAATAATTGTTTGCATTGCCTTTTATATATATTTATATATATATATAAAACGTGGGTCTTGGTTTTTTGATTTATTAGTGTGAAGAAATAACTACATTCTAATGAAAATCAGGTTTGATATGTTTGTTTTGAAGTAATATTGGGGAAGTTACATTGGGTTTTTTGGTTTTTTTTTCCATCTGTAGCACCGGTTACTTTGAACAAATAAAAGCTTTCTGTAGTTGCTTCCTTCAGTAGGAAAGAATTTGATACCATGGTATATTATTTCCTTAGCATTAGAGAACAGTTTTTCTAAATGTTCGAGGAAATATCCATAGTCATTACTCAATCAGAATTTAGCATTTAACTCATATATGCCTGAGGACCATTCTAAGTTTTTTGTATGTGTATACATAAAAGACATATGTAAATGGTTGGGAGTTAATTTTTTGTTGTGGTTTTTGTTTTGGTAAATATATTTAAACAACAGCCTTTCATAACGATGGATAAGCCCATGTTCTGGAGTTAGATCATTTTGAGCAATATAAGAAATAACTTCAACTTAGATTGAAAATTTAAGTCTGAACCTTTCAAATTAAATAATTTTGTAATTAGACAAATTAAGCAGTTTAAATTGGGTAATTTTTTAAAGCATCCCTATCAGAATCTACATCCATATCTGCATATAAATGTAGTTTTATATGCAGAAACCCTGGAAGGAAAATTTTTATCACCATCAACAACCTTCCCAACCAAATGAAAAATGTAGAAAAATTCTGGTATGCTTTAATATAGCAAAGCAAAACTTAGTTAAACGGACACTTGATGGTTCTTTTAGGTGAACCATTGTTTTACAAGAAATTGAAGTCTTTGTGCTATATTTAGGAAAGGTTGTGATACATGGGATGTCTCAGATTTGTTCATGGAAACTTAATCAGATAATTTTAAATATTGGCAATTTACGATCTACAAGAATAAATGAGTAAACAAACTTTTCTAATCTTAGCTTGACCTGCATGTTTTTTCAGACTTGACTCCAATCCATTCCTTACATGAAGGCTCAATTTTCTCAGTATTTTGGGTTACTAGTTCAGCAGAAGCCAAGAAAAACAATAACTTTGTAGTAATCAGAATGTTATTCAACTGTATATTGTTTACTTTATTGTAAATACTGGTGAACAGTGGTCAATAAATAGTTTTATATTCCTTTATGTGATTACACTTTTTTTCTTTATCTGGTGACCTTTATGGTGGGAGTAGAGACACATTCATTGAATCAATAACATCATGTTTATAAGTATGATCAGTGGTATCACTGATAGCTTATTGTGAACGATGTCGGATTTGTGATCTCCGCAGATTTAGCTTTGGGACCAGGGACCAGGCTTGATCACTCAAGAGCTTTTGTGTAGCTGAGTTTTATTAAAGTAAGAAAAGGGACAGAGGAAGCTTCTGACACAGACATCAGAAGGGGGACGGGGAATGCCTCCCAAGCTAGTCTTGCCAAGGCCTTATATACTTTTTTCAGACCCACTCCCACAACATACATCTTTAATTAACAAGATTACAATGAACAATAGATTTTACTAGACCCACTCCATAGTATACATTTTAAGATGACAGGATTAGTCAAGTTTTTGTTAAGGAGAAACATCCTCTAGCTAGCAAGACTACATTGGTATATTGACCAAGACAAAGCAATGTAGAAAAGAATTTCTCCTTTTCTGCTTGAGAGCCCCAGACCCCTTTCTCCTTTTCTAGGGCTCCAGACCCATTTGTCTTTGGGAACCCTGGACTTCTTATCAACCTACCTAGGAATTGACTCACCACTAAGGCATTAGAGTACCTGTTTCAGATCCTTTGAGTTTAGTAGTTTCAACTGGAATATGTATTAACATGAAAAGATTTTCTGACTAAAATTTCCAGTGATGCTTAAGAGGAACTTTTCATCAAAGTGAAATTTTGATACTTAGTTTCTAGGCTGTTGAAACTGCCATCTTAAATTATAGGTATTCTGAGGACTGTTGTGACAGTCACATTACTAATTTCAAAAGTTAATACAGAGAAAAGGAAAAATTTATACTAAACTGTTTGTTAACCTTTTTGTAGACCTGTTTGCTCTGAACAGGGGGTTTGTAAGTGATACAGAAACTTGTTTTGATCAGAAATTGACCCTGCATTGAGCATTAGACCATTTCTGCAAACTGTTGTCCATATATTTTAATATTATCTTTCTTGCGGTTGCTTTAAAAAGTCGCAAACTTGAGTGGCTTAAAACAACACATTTGTTTTAGTTCTGGAGGTCAGAATTCCGAAATACAATGTGAGGGCTTGTTCCTTCTGGAGGCTCTGATGGCAAAATCTGCTTGTCTCTGTTCCTAGAGGCCATCTCTTCCTTGGTTCCTGGCCCCTTCCTTCTTCAAAACCAGCAGTGTAGTGTAGTGTCTCAGATTATTTGACCTCTCTGTACTTCAGTTTCCTCATCTGTAAAACATAAATCATGATGAAATAATCATTGTGTGAGACACAGTGTCTTGTAAGTGGTGAATTTTTTATCTTGATTTTAATAGGGACACTGTAAGCTGTTGTATGGAGGTTCCCCAACTAAATCAGTTACTGAGTATGAACACTTACGTTGTTTGTAGTTTTATGCTTTTAGATGATTGTGAACATTCTTTTCCATAATGTATAGTAAGACTTGAGTAGGTACAGATGGATTCCCAGAAATAATTGAAGTCAAGCTTGTACTGATGTACTCTTCTATCAGTAGTCATCCCACATCTTCATTTGTACTGCAAATTAATACTGAGTCTGATTTTGTTGCCAGTCCAGTGGCATCTTGTTTTAATTTGCATGTCTGATACTTTTGTTGAGCATCCTTTTCATACCATTTGCATTTCCTTATCAATAAATTGCTAGTTTTACAAATTATTTTTAATTGGTAGGAGTTACTTATGTAGTAATATTTTTTGTTACAAATAATTTTCCTGCCAATTTTTTTGATGTGATTTATGAGATCCTTTTGTTGTAACAAATGTTATGTGGTCAACTGTTTTAAAAAAAAAATGTATATGACTGCACCAGGTCTTAGTCACAGCACAAAGGTCTTCCGTCTTTGTTTTGACATGGGTTCTTTAGTTGTGGTGTGCAGGATATAGTTCCCTGGTCAGGGTTCAAACTCTGGGCTCCTGGCATTAGGAGCACTGGATCTTATCCACTGGACCACCAGGGAAACTCTTTGTCAGTCTTTGGATTTCATGTCATGGTTGAAAATACCTCTCCCATTCTGAAGTTGAAGTTATGTGAATAGTCTTAAAATTTCTTCTATTTTCATTTTCTTCCTTGCATTTTTATAGTCAGGTGTTTAGTCAGAGATTTTGTTCCATATTGTGAACATACCTGATTTTTGTTTTCCAAGATGGACATCAATGCCTCTGAAGAAGTCAGATGTGTAGATAGCAGTTTCCCTGATCTCATGGATCAAAGAAAATAATGCCACTACAAAGAAAAATTTGCCCCACATATAAAACTGAAGTTTTTCTTTTTCATAAAAGGCCTGAAATGTGTTCAAATACCTGGACAGATTGGCATCAAGGAAAAGATAAAAATCTCTATAAGTTGAATGTGAATAGTGTGTGTATTTGTATGTCCACTGTATGATGTGCTTAGCTGCTCAGTTGTGTCCAGCTCTGCAACTCTATGGACTCCGTGTAAGCCTGCCAGTTTCCTCTGTCCGTGGGGATTCTCCAAGGCAAGAATACTGGAGTAGGTTGTGATGCCCTCCAGGGGATCTTCCCAACCCAGGGAACAAACTGGGGTCTCCTGCATTGCAGGCGGATTCTCTACCAGCTGAGCTACCAGGAAAGCCCCACCATATATGATACATAGACCCTTTTCTTCCGTTTAATAAATGAATTTGTACCCTTGAGCATTTGCTAAACAAGCGGAGCAATTTTAACAACTTAGCGCCAGTAGGTGACTTGGTATAACTAAGGAAGTTGTAGTAGGTGCCTATCTATCCCATTAATAATACTTCATAGTTCAGTTCACCTTATGAATGTATTTCCTGTAAATGTGCTGCACTATTCAGATAACAATCTTTAGCATATCTGCTAGTTGAGTATAAGGAGGGGGGGATTTAGAGTTCTTGGGTTTTATGGTGGGGTTTTATGTGTGTATTCTAAGAATTTATGTTAAAAGATTTCTGCAGGCAATCATGTTAACTGGAAAAGTACAAAAATATGAAATTGTGTTCATGGAATCTTTACCATTACAACCCATATTTTTTACTGTAAAAGCAAGCAGTATGAAAATCTCCTTGATCACACATAGGAATGGTTTCATTCTTAGAAGAAATACTCTGATAGTTGAATGACTACTGATTTTTATACTTTATCGCATTTAATTCTCAAAATAGCCTTCTGGAATAGGTGCTATTGACCCCAGATTACAAGTGAGGAAAAAGGGCACAAAAAGGCTGAAGGAAAGTCAAGGTCAGTTTTATGAACCAGAGCATTAACTATGCGAATAAAGAAGAGGGGACTGGCTTGAAGGTAAGAGTTTTGTCCGTAGTGACTGCCTAGTATGTGCTTGTATAATAAAGTAGTTTTGCATATAAAATGAGGTGATGGGGAGGTTAGGAAGAAAGGGATCCAGAATGATTCCTAAGATGCCATTTTTTCTGTAATGGATGACAATGTCATTTAGTGAGGAAGGGAAGCTAGGAGAAACTGTGAGGGGGAGGATATTAAAAGTGGCTTTGGACATATATTGAGATATTCCTTTGGTTAGTGTATTAGTACACATATTACATAATTTGGCCAAAAGTGAGACAACTAAAACTTTGATGAGGGAAGTTACTTGCTGGCCTGGAAACAAGAACAGTGGTTCAGATCATTGGTTCTGAAGCCTACCCTATTTTTCAATATTATTCATAAAACTAGGAGGATTATCATAACAATTTTTATCTCAGTATTTTTTCAATGTTCAGTGAAAAACACCTAGAGCTGAATCTCCAGTACTTAATAAGGACCAGATAAATATTACCATTCTCCACTGTAAACCTCAGGATGACTGCAACCCTGGACTGGCACAACCCCAAGACTCACCATCTCTGGTTTTTGGCTCTCTTCTTTGGAACTGATTTCTGCAAGTCAAAAACAAGTACTGACATCTCCCAGATCTCCAAGTCTGCTTCTATAGAAACTAAATTTTTCTTTCTCTGCTGCCCAATTCAAAATCCTGTAAGAGATCTGCTTGGGTTAGATGCCCTCCCTGGAACTATCAACTATAACCAGAGGGGTGGAGAAATACAATTAGATCAATCACTGGAAGAGTGCTTTCCAGAAAAAAAGTAGATATTTTTTATGAACAAAGTGTATAATGCAAAGAATTTCAGCCAATTTGAAAACACCTTCTTAAAATACCCTTTGAATTTGCCTTTTAGAAAACTTCTAATGTGAATATTTTCAGTGTTTTAGAACATCGTAGGACATCCTACCAACTCTTCAAATGAAGGTTGAAAATCTCTTTTACTTAAATATAAGTATTGGGGGAAAATTGACCTGTGAGAGTAAGACAAGAACATTGATATTTAAAACTGCTTTTAGCTCTGTGACTGTTACGGTAAATAGAAGTGCAAAGGAGACCGCTCAGCATGGCCGTGTGGTGCAAGGGTCTCACTCTCATGATCTAGGATTCTCTCAATGATGTCTTATTCTTGAATGGTTCTAAGTTGTTCTTGTCAGGGGGACCAAAGTTGGGAATGGATTATTGTGCCGTCTCGGTGATGTCATTCCTCACTTCTTAAAAATAAAACCATACATTCAATCTTTTATCATTATTCATAAATCCTGCATTTTAGCTACTTAAAGGAGAAAATAACGACGCTGAAACTAAAATGACCTTTCATAGCAATCTTTTTCGTTACCAGCATACTCCAATATGACTATATATATCAGGCGCATTGGTATCCACCATCTCCTACATCTTCCCCAACACCTTTACTGGATACTGATAGCACCCTAATACAATGTCCTGAAGTAGTTGTTGTGGTATGTTAAGCTTATATTTTTCTCCAAATTCACTTTTTAGTATCTCAAAGCTCTTAGCCATTGATGAACAGTAGGAGAGAAACAAGTGGAAAGAGAAACAAGAGACAGATGTCTGGACAGGGGCAGAATCTACATGAGAATGGGCACTGAAAAATTTGAGACTGTGATTAATAAGCCAAAATAGATACATATTACATTCAGGATTCAGGCCCACACTTAACAAGGCCTTTTTGCTATTTCAGTAACTGAATGTCCTTGGATAGATCCCAGGGTGGACTCACTTTTAAGTGAATTCATCTTTCTAGCAAACAGTGTCACCATAAGGTTCCTACTACACCTTCTCACTCCTCTGGTCTCTTTATTTAGCTTTCATGGACATCTGCACCAGGAATTTCAGAGTTCTAGAAATTTATCTCTGATGTGCTAAAAGGGATAAGAGTGTAACTTTTACAGAGGGAATACTGTAGCTTTCTTGCATTTTGCTGTACAGAGTGGCAATGCAAAGGAAAACTCAGGTTTACTCTGAAATCCCAGTTTTTCTCCAGAGAAAGCCATGTTCAGCAACTTTCTAGCACCAGAGCACCTAATAGGAGAGGCTTCTTAAATTATACTTTCTTATACTATCATAGATAAATAGAATATTGATCTCGCTACAGATGGGTGTTACCAATTGAAGGCAGAGAAAAACTCTGAACTTTTCTCTTCTAGAATGTAAGTGTCATGGGAGCAAATACTTGTCTTTTTCACTATAGTGTGCCTAGCCCCTATAACAGGGCCTGGCTTCTGTTTGAGGAAGGGAGTGATAGATAGAGAGTGGGTGGGGTAGCCTGGATTTAAATTTGGACTTGTAATAAATATAGTGTTGCTATCATTCAAAAATTCCAAAAGGATCTGTCAAAAGAGTAAACTAAAATAGGTATGGGGAAAAGGGAACCCTCTCACACTGTTGGTGGGAATGTAAGTTGGTACAGTCACTATGGAAAACACTATGAAATTTCCTCAGAAAACTAAAAATAGAACTACCATATAATCCAGCAATCCCACTCCTGGACATATAACCACACAAAACTATAAAAAGGTAAATGCACACCTATGTTCACAGCAGCACTATTCACAAAAGCCAAGACATGGAAACAGCCTAAATGTCCACTGACAGATGAATCTATAGAGAAGGTGTACATATATACAATGGAATATTACTCAACCATAAAGAAGAATGAAATAATGCCAGTTGCAACAGCATGGATGCAACTAGAGATTATCATACAGAGTGAAGTTAAGTAAGAAAGAAATACTATATGATATCACATATATGTGGAATCTAAAATAAGGCACAAATGAAACTACCTACAAAGCAGAAACAGATACACACACATAAAGAACAGACTTGTGGTTGTCAAGCAGGAGAGGGGGAGGGACTGGGAGTTTGGGGTTGGAATAAATGCAAATTATTACATTTAGAAAGGAGAAACAACAAGGTTCTACTGTGTAGTACAGGGAACTATATCCAGTTTCCTGGGATAAACCATAATGGAAAAGAATATAATAATATATATGTGCATAACTGAGTCATTATGCTGTATAGCAGAAAGTAGCACACACTATAAATCAACTACAGCAAAAAATTTTAGCTTAATTTTAAAAAGGCAAAAATAGTAAACCCCTAAATCGAGCAAGCTCTGTATATGAACCTCATATTAAGGCTGAAAAGGGCAAAGTTATATATTTTAAAATTTAAAGTGCTGTATTTTGGGAGAGTCAAGTGCCTGAATTAATAAAAATACATCTGGGAACATTCACTCTTTTTTTTTTTTTTTTCTTTCAAAATCATGAAGCCTACTTTCATTTACCCTCACATAATTTGCAACGGTCTCCCTTGTGCTCGTCAATGTTTTTTAAACTTCTGATAATTTCTATTACTTCTCATTTGTCTAACCAGAGCATAAGTATTTGTCTTCAGTAGCAAATACACATTCCCCATTCAGCATATATATTCCAAAGAAAGTGGACTCACAGGGTCCTATTTTGCTGTTTTGAGCTGAAAGAAATAAGAGGAAGGAGGAAAAGTAAGAACATAGAGATTGTGAGTACATACTTATTTTCGTGGATGAATTAAATCTATGGTGGAAATCACAATTATCCCTTCCAACAAACAGGTTCCAATTAAAAATGGTACAATTATTATGAAATAAGTGTCCATTTTCTCTGTTCTTGTTTGGTTCTGTCCTAGGTGGTGGATGCAGGTCTATTTTAGACATACTTCTTTTCCTGGTGGCATTTACATTTTAAGATGGACACTAGTGAGAATACCCAATCAGGTTGACCTAAAAATAAAGCATTGAATAAAACAGACATTCAGTTGTGAAACCATGTTCAGTCAACCAGAAAAAAGAATATGCCACATTTAAGAGTCATGCCTCTGGTTGAATATATTGAAAGTCACTGAATCGTACACTTTAAGCTGGTAACTTTTATGGTATGTAAGTTATATCAATAGTTTTTAAAGAAAAGGCTGGGATATGAGAAGGCTCAACAATTTTTTAACTTTGGCAGACTTTCAGGTTTTCAACAGAAAGTTAAAAAATAACCCACTTTTTTTTTTACCATTTGTTTACAAATTGATTTTTACTGATTTCTCCTTGACCCTTCCCTCTGCCCCACCAAATTTCAAAACAAACATGCAAAGCAATCTCTAACCCAAAGAAAAATCCTACAATAAAGTATTTTTTAAAAGTTGGCAAATTTTTAGAATAATTTCTCCTAACGTGTCAAATTAACTATTATTACCAACTTGTTCCTATGCAACAACAAGCCAGCAGTTTAATTCTCAAACACAGGAAACAAATATCTTTAGGATAATAGGCTTTCTTGATGGTTCAGACAATAAAGAATCTGCCTGTGCTGCAAGACATCCGGGTTTGATCCCTAGGTTGGGAAGATCTCCTGGAGAAGGATATGGCAACCCACTCTAATATTCTTGCCCAGAGAATTCCATGGACAGAGGAGCCTGATGGGCTATAGGCCATGGGATTGCAAAGAGTCAGACATGACTGAGAGACTTAAACTAGGTTACAAATCATAAAAGAATTCTTAGATCTTAACTGAAATTTTCCTGAAAGGAATCATACTTCATGCTCATTAATAGGATTCTTGTACCAAATTGGTCAACTAAATTTTAGAAGAATTTTTTTAAAGTTGTGTGATTGTCACAGTACTCTGATTTGTAGCATAGAAAGATGTTAGAGATGCTAAAATAAGTATGACAGCACTGAAGTTTGCAGAATGACTATACATACTAATCAGCAAACAGGCAGTTCTGTTTGTTAAGGGGATGGAAGGTAGAGTGAGTCAACTCTAAAATTATACCTTGATGTTTATATCCCTTGATTTCCCCCTGTATTTTAAGTAAGGAATCACCTTAGATTAATAGTTCATATATAGATTCATTGCATTGTTTAAGCTGTCTTAGCTCTAATATGTTCCTTAAAAATTAATATGAATGTGAGTACATGAGAAAGATCTTTGTAAAATATCTCTCTAGTCCAACTGGTGTATAAGAAATTCAGAGGTCTGTTTTTATGAAAATTATTATTTCATTGATATTAGCCCCAAATAATTCATCTCATCACTTAAATCTTCTGATGCCTATTTTTAAAAACATTTGTTTATTTATTTTGCTGCACGGAGTGGGTCTTAGTTGTGGCAAGTGGGATCTTTAGTTGCGCCATGTGGGATCTAGTTCCCTGACCAGGAATTGAACCCGGGACCCCTGCATTGAAAGCACAGAGTCTTAGCCACTGTACAACCAGGAAAGTCCCATGCCTTATACCTTTATTTAAAGCAGAGGATGGCAAACTTTGCCTATAAAGGACCACATAATACATAGTTTTGGCTTTTGTGGACCATATGATTTTTGTGGTAACTACCAACCTTGCCACTGTAGCAGGGAAGCAGCCATAGAAGAATGAGTGTGGCTATATTCCAAAAAAAACTCTTTATTGATACTAAAATTTGAATTTCATGTATTTTCAAGTCATTAAGTATCTGTCAATATTTTTTTCAGCCATTTAAAAATGTAAAACCCATGCTTTGCTTTTGGATCACTGAAAAACAGGTAGCTGATCAAATAAGCACAGGCAGATTTGGCCTAAAGACAGTAGTTTGCCAATGCCTGTTCTATAGCATTAAGTGTGTGAATAAACCTTCTCTCTAAACGAATGGTTAAGAATCTTTACCCTACATTATTAGTGAGGCATAGCTTTCTTTTTATTCATTGTACACTACTACCTTCCAGGGCCAATATCTGGAAATATCACGACATTTCTGAGAGAAAGTCCCTCATCCTCGCTTCCTGAGACTCTCCTTTCCTTCACTGGTTCCTAAACGGCTGCCCTGGGTCTCCTCTACAGGGAACTACTCATATCTGTGCTTTAAAGCAGACATTCCTGACCCGATGCCAGAGGCCTTGTGCAAAACAGAAAGACAGAGAGAGTGTGTGTGTGCGTCTTGGGAGAATGGTGTTGTGTGTGTGTGTGTGTGTGAGGGAGAATAGCTCATAGCTGGAACACATTCTCAAATACTTTTATAACTAAAAGTTGGTTTAAGGCTGCTATTTTAGTTCTTTTCTGCAGCATTTTTCAAAGCCACATGTCCTGTTTCTATCTTTCAGAACCATATCTAAGTAATATTTGCAGGCATGTTAAATGAGAGGTAGCCATCTACAGTGAGGGGAAAAGAGGTTTGTGCGAGGGGACTTGGACACAGCTGGAGCTCGAGTGGGAGTGTTGTAGCTACGTAAGAGTGGCCACCGGAGGCTCCCATGAAATCTGTAGAGGGAAGAAAGGCAGTTTGCTTGCAAAAGAAAGTATTTTTATTCAATTGTATTTGTTAAATGGAAGCGGGCAAAGAATCTTGCAGTGTCTTCTGTGGTGGAATTTAATTACTATGTTAAAAAGAGTCCCATTACCCATTCCAAAAATATTATTTTTTCCATAGTAAAATAGGCAAACTAAAGAAATACTTTAACCCTCCTTCCCCATCCTTTTAATATGTGTATACTTTACCAGTGTCATTGTAACATTACCCAAACCCAAAGTTTCCCAAGTGGCACTAGAGGCAAAGAACCTGCCTGCCAATGCAAGAGACGCAGGTTTGATTCCCGGGTCAGGAAGATCCCCTGGAGGAAATGACAACACACTCCCATATTCTTGCCTGGAGAATCCCATGGCAGAGGAGTCTACAGTCCATGGGGCTGCAAAAAGTTGGACACAACAGACTGACTAACACTTACTTAAACCCAAACTGGAATTACTGGTAGGCTAGAGGTCTCAAAGTGCCCCTTACAATGCTCACATAGACTTAGACACGCCCTGCCCTTCTGTGATCTCCCTTCTTTTACTTATCTCCTCCATTTCTTACCAAATCTTTCTGCCTTCTGTTACGTTCTACTTGACATTTCCCCCTCTAAAAAGAACTTGGTAAGTTAGACTTCCTACCGTGAGCTTCCTGCTTCTGCCCCATAGCACCTCTTATCTCTCCTGATATTATAATTGCTGGTTCATTTGCCTGTCTTCCTATGACAAGCCCCTAGGTGGCAGGGATTATGTCTTGGTCACCATTTGAGCTTCTGTGTCTAACACACACACAACTGATTCTGATTAACCATTTGACAAAGATGTAAATAAAAGCTCAACTAGTTAACCTGTTCAAGCACCACACACATCCACATGCTCCCAGAGCCTAAAGACTATTTCCATGTAAATGTATAGGTTTATCCTTTGTAATGTCCTTACCTCCCTTTGCCCTAAAACTTTCAACTCACTTCACAAACCAGACACTTCCAGCCCTAGTCAGATGCAGTTTATGCATGTATACATCTTGTAAAATTCCAAATAGGTGTAACATATCCTAACAGTACATCTATATTAAACAGTGTTACTGTATCACAGCAACAAAGGAAGCACTAGTCTGGTTATTCATTAACTCCATATCAATAATTCACAGCTCATTCATAACTCCTATGTACAGACGCCATTGTTCATCATCTATAAGCGTGAGATAGATGCCCCTGAAAGATAAAGATACCAACTCTTCAAAAAACAAATTGGGAAGACAAGTTTCTTGAATTTATAATATTTTTAACTAAAGGGCTAAAAACTCTACAATTTATTGCCATCTCTTGATGGCAATTCTGAAGCATCTTAACAGTATTTTAAAAGGTCTAGTAAATTATAAGGTTTGGGGATTATATTATCCAATTTCTCACTCATCTTCAGCCCTTTTCTTTAATTTTTCCTGTCTCTGAATTTCATGTGTGCTGAGGCTGATCACTGCACTGATTCTGAAGGAGATATGAACTAGAATCACCAGAAACCAGGGTTTCACCTGTGAATGGAATGACTGACTGGGCATGTTGAGGGGAAGAAAGTTCCCAGAAAGATAGCAGCTCTGACTGCAGTCTCTATCAGGTGGGTCATTTCTACTCTTTGTCTGTATGACTGTTGCCTGCCTTCCTTCACCAGAATGTAAGCTCCATAGGAACTTGTTTTGTTCTCCACTGTACTTTTACCACCTACAACAGGTCCAGGTGGAGCAGATGCTTAGTAAATATTTGATGAATGGGTGATTACTGCAGAGATAGTGTCTCCAGTATATAATTAACCCAATTTTTCCTTTTCCTTCTTATCATCCATGAATTAGATCAAATTGGCTTCATTATCCTCAGGGATCATGGCTAAGGATTTCTTAATGGGTTACACCCACAACTCAGCAACTATGTGGAGCAGGCTTCTCAAACATTTTGATGGTAAATCTTAAGATATAAAGATATAAATATATCTTAAGATATAAAGATATATGTATCTTAAGAAGATATAAATTTCACATAAGCAGAAGTGTATATACCCACCCACCCACATATCTGAAATTAAAGTTTCACAAAACAATACTACATGTTTTCTAATATTTTTATTATTATGATTATTATTTTGCTGGTCCCAGACCACCACTGATTTTATGTACAACCTATTAGCAGATGGGAAACTGCAGTTTGAACAACACTGGCACAGAGCATGCTCAGTCCTGCCCAGCTGATCCCGAATAGCAGTCAGGAGAGCCCTGCTCCTTGTAGGAAGTAACAGAAAAAAAGACCATAGCTTTTCTAAACTGAAACATGAGTGCAAATTCTCCTAACACCACAGGGTGGAACTGCAAAAACTTCTCAGCCTCAGTTTCTTGGAAAAGGAAACCGAGGAAAGGAAAAGCCTCCTTATCTGGAAAAAAGAGGATAAGATCCTTGTGGGTCTCCTGTGAGGTCTCCTGTGAGGTCTCCTGTGAGGACTAAATGAGACAGTGTATAGCATGTTTTCTCAACCTTGCCGCTACTGACATTTGGAGCTGGATAAGTACTGTTGTGGGGGCTGTTCCATGTATTGTTGTTGTTGTTTAGTTGCCCAGTTTTGTCTGACTCTTTGTGACCTCATGGACTGCAGCACGCCTGGCCTCCCTGTCCCTCACCGTCTCCCGAAGTTTGCCCAAGTTCATGTCCATTGCATTGGTGATGCCATCCAGTCGTCTCATCCTCTGACGCCCTCTTCTCCTTTTGCCCTCAATCTTCCCCAGCATCAGGGACTTTGCCAATGAGTTGGCTGTTCACATCAGATGACCACAATACTGGAGCTTCAGCTTCAGCATCAGTCCTTCCACTATTTGGGGTTGATTTCCCTTAAGACTGACTGATCTGATCTCCCTGCTGTCCAAGGGACTTTCAGGAGTCTTCAGCACCACAGTTCAAAGGCATCAATTCTTGTGGCACTCTGCCTTCTTTATGGTCCAACTCTTACAACTGTATGTGACCAACCACTGGGAAGACCATAGCCTTGACTATACAGACTTTTGTCAGCAGAATAATGCCTCTGCTTTTCAACGCACCTGTCTAGGTTTGTCATTGCTTTTCTGTCAAGAAGTAATTGTCTTCTGATTTCACAGCTGTTTTCTCCATCCGCAGTGATTTTAGAAGCCAAAAAGAGGAAATCTGTCACTACTTCCACCTTTTCCCCTCTATTTACCAGGAAGTAATGGGGCCAGATGCCCCATGTCTTAGTTTTTTTAAAAATATTATTTTTGAGTCAGTTCTTTCACTCTTCTCCTTCACCCTCATCAAGAGGTTCTTTAGTTCCTCTTTGCTTTCTGCCATTAGACTGGTATCATCCGCATATCTGAGGTTGCTGATGTTTCTCCAGCCTATCTTGATTCCAGCTTGTAACTCATCCAGCCCGGCATTTCTCATGATGTGCTCAGCATATAGATTAAACAAACAGGGTGACAGCAGACAACCCTGTCATACTCCTTTCTCAAACTTGAACTAATCAGTTGTTCCATACAGGGTTCTAATTGTTACTTCTTGATCCACATGCAGGTTTCTCAGGAAACAGTTAAGATGGCCTGGTATTCTCATCTCTTTAAGAGCTTTCCATTTTGTTATGATCCACACAGTCAAAGACTTTAGTGTAGTCGATGAAATAGAGGTAGATGTTTTTCTGGAATTCCCTTGCCTTCTCTATGATCCAGCAAATGTTGGCAGTTTGATCTCTGGTTCTTCTGCCTTTTCTAAACCCAGCTTGGACATCTGGAAGTTTTTGATTCACATATTGCTGAAGTCTAGCATGCAAGATTTTAAGCATGACCTTACTAACATGGCAGATGAGTGCAATTGTCCGATGGTTAGAACATTCTTTAGTACTACCCTTTTTGGGAACTGGGATGAGAATTGTCCTTTTCCAGTCCTGTGGCCACTGCTGGGTCTTCCAGACTTGCTGACATATTGAATGCTCCATGTATTGTAGGACGTTAAATAACATTCACTGCCCCTGCCCACTAGATGCCAGTAATACCCACTCCTGCTGGGACAGCCAAAAATGTCTCCAGATGTTTGCAATTCTCCCCGGAGGGTAACAACCCCTGGTTTGGGATCACTGGTGTTAAATAAAGTGTCTGCCACGCTCCCTGGCCACCGTTATTCCCTAATGTGTTTTGCTTTGAAGAGACTGGTTTCATTTATGGGAGAGGACATATAGGAAACATAGCATCAAGCTGTGTTTCCATCAGGGCAAGTGAGGACACGAGCGCTATGGTGGCAGAAAGATAGGCATGAATGGTGTGTCAACTATGCCATTATGACAGGGCCAGACTGAGTTTGGAGTCAGAGGAACATTACATGGTGAGAACATTATGCTAAACCACTCCCAGATCCTTGACTCTCAGAAAACAGTGTGAGCTAATAAATGTTTTCTGCTTTAAGCTGCTAATTTGTTATGCAATGATAGATAACTAATACAGATGACTTCCTTGTCTTTCACACAGAGAACTCTAAGAAAACTGGATAAAGCTAGTTTTGTTAATCTGGCAGAACACCAGCATGAGAATAAATAAATAAACCCAGGACAGAAAATCAAGCAAGTGAAGAATCCTTTAAGGAGAGTCGGACACGACTGAGCTACTTCACTTTCGCTTTTCACTTTCATGCATTGGAGAAGGAAATGGCAGCCCACTCCAGTGCTCTTGCCTGGAGAATCCCAGGAATGGGGAGCCTGGTGGGCTGCCATCTAAGGGGTCGCACAAAGTCGGACACAACTGAAGCGACTTAGCAGCAGCAGCAGCAGCAGTACCTCATTAGATTGCTCCTATAATGTTTATTCTTTATTAATGAAGTATTAACATCCATATCATTTTTAAAATTTCACTACACCCATGCAACTATGCTAGGTTGAACATGTCCACTGAGACAAAGAAGAAAGATAAAACATTTATGTACTTCCCCTCACCTGTCTTCAGGGGGTAGGTGACTCAATTGTACATTGAACTCTTTTTCCTGTAAAATTATTAAATGATGTATAAAAATGAAATTCCAATGCCACATGACTAATAAAAAGTCAATCACTAGAGGAATGGTAAATTATAACACAGATATATTATGAACTCTTAATGGAGCCATTTGAACGAATTTTGATGATGAACACTGAAATTGAGAAATTTGTGGGTACACAGCTAATATAGAACTGTATAGAATATTACACTATTTATATGTAGAACATGTAACACTAATAAAATGCATTAAAGGAAAAAGAAGGAGAAGATATTAAGAAGAGGTGGCAAGAATACACAGAAGAACTGTACAAAGAAGATCTTCATGACCCAGATAATCACGGTGGTGTAATCACTCACCTAAAGCCAGACATCCTGAAATGTGAAGTCAAGTGGGCCTTAGGAAGCATCATTACGAACAAAGCTAGTGGAGGTGATTGAATTCCAGTTGAGCTATTTCAAGTCCTAAAAGATGATGCTGTGAAAGTGCTGCACTCAATATGCCAGCAAATTTGGAAAACTCAGCAGTGGCCACAGGACTGGAAAAGGTCAGTTTTCATTCCAATCCCAAAGAAAGGCAATGCCAAAGAATGCTCAAACTACTGCACAATTGTACTCATCTCACACGCTAGCAAAGTAATGCTCAAAATTCTTCAAGCCAGGCTTCAACAATACGTGAACCATGAACTTCCAGATGTTCAAATTGGTTTTAGAAAAGGCAGAGGAACCAGAGATCAAATTGCCAACATCTGCTGGATCATCGAAAAAGCAGGAGAATTCCAGAAAAACTGTTCTATTGACTATGCCAAAGCCTTTGACTGTGTCGATCACAATAAACTGGAAAATTCTGAAAGAGATGGAAAATTCTGAAAGAGATGAAACCAGACCACCTGACCTGCCTCTTCAGAAATCTGTGTGCAGGTCAGGAAGCAACAGTTAGAACTGGACATGGAATAACAGACTGGTTCCAAATAGGAAAAGGAGTACATCAATGCTGTATATTGTCACCCTGCTTATTTAACTTATATGCAGAGTACATCATGAGAAACGCTGGGCCGGATGAAGCATAAGCTGGAATCAAGATTGCCGGGAGAAATATCAATAACCTCAGATATGCAGATGACACCACCCTTATGGCACAAAGTGAAGAGGAACTAAAGAACCTCTTGATGAAAGTGAAAGAGGAGAGTGAAAAAGTTGGCTTAAAGCTCAATATTCAGAAAACAAAGATCATGGCATCTGGTCCTATCACTTCATGGGAAATAGATGGAGAAACAGTGGAAACAATGGCAGACTTTATTTTGGGGGGCTCCAAAATCACTGCAGATGGTGACTGCATCCATGAAATAAAAAGACTCTTACTCCTTGGAAGGAAAGTTATGACCAACCTAGATAGCATATTAGATAGCATATTAGAAAGCAGAGACATTACTTTGCCAATAAAGGTCCATCTAGTCAAGGCTATGGTTTTTCCAGTAGTCATGTATGGATGTGAGAGTTGGACTATAAAGAAAGCTGAGCACCGAAGAATTGATGCTTTTGAACTGTGGTGTTGGAGAAGACTCTTGAGAGTCCCTTGTACTGCAAGGAGACCCAACCAGTCCATCCTAAAGGAGATCAGTCCTGAATATTCATTGGAAGGACTGATGTTGAAGCTGAAACTCCACTACTTTGGCCACCTGATGAGAAGAGCTGACTCATTTGAAAAGACCCTGATGCTGGGAAAGATTGAAGGCGAGAGGAGAAGGGGATGACAGAGGATGAGATGGTTGGATGGCATCACCGACTCAATGGACATGAGTTTGAGTAAACTCCAGGAGTTGGTGATGGACAAGGAGGCCTGGTGTGCTGCGGTCCATGGGGTAACAGAGTCGGACATGACTGAGCAACTGAACTGAACTGAATTGAAAGGAAAAAGGGTATGCATGAAATTTTACTTGTGACTGTCACTGAGAGGTGAGGTTATGGGAGAATTTTTTGGGGGGACAGGTAGAACAGAAGGTGTTTTCTCATAAGATTAGCATAATAATAGGTTTTGAGTTAAAAACTCTAGCTATGCCACTTAAAAACTATATAACTTTTGGCCAGTTAGTTAATTTTTCTCTCTCTATGTTATAGTTTGTTTATCTGGGGAATGGGGATAATGTTAATAGTGTCAGTGCTTACAGACAGAAAGATGTCTGTGACAGACCAAAAAAATAATATAAATAAAGTACAGATCTTCAATTTACAATGGGGTTATGTCCCAACTAGGAAATCTGTCATAAATTGAAAGTATCTTAAGTCGAAAATTCATTTAATACACCTAATCTACCTAACATCATAGCCTAGCTTCACCTACCTTTAACATTCTCCAAACACTTAACTAGCCTACAGTTGGGCAAAATCATCTAACACAAAGCCTATTTTGTGATAAAGTGTTGAATATCTCATGCAATTTATTGAATACTGTTCTGAAAGTGGAAAGCAGAATGGTTGTTTGGATACTGAAGGGCTGTAAGTGTATGGTTGTTAACTAGATGATTGTACGACCGACTGGGAGCTGTGGCTTGCTGCCCTGCTCATCAGGAGAGAGTGTCATACTATGAATTTCTAGCCTGGAAAAGATCACAATTCAATATTCAAGGTATGAACAAGGGCCTACTATATAGCACAGGGAACTGTATCCAATCTCCTGGGATAAACCATAATGGAAAAAGGATATTTTTTAAAAAGAATGTATATATGTATATAACTGAGTCACTTTGCTATACAGCAGTTTGGCTCAACACTGTAAATCAAATATACTTCCATAATAAAATGTAACTGGAAAGTTTTATAGGCTGCTAAAAAATTCAGATACACTCAAAAAAAGCCCATGGATAAAAAGCTCAATGACTTAAAAAAAGAATACATATATGTGTGTGTATGTATGTAGAACTGAATCACTTTTCTGTACAGCAGTAATTAATACAACACTATAAATCAACTACTTCAATAAAAAAAGTATAGTTCCTACTGGACTGTATCACTTTTGCACCATCCTAAAGTTGAAGAAGTATAAGTCAAACTATCATTAGGTCAGGGACCATCTGTATTAACAAATATATAATATCTATTACATAACCCCTACTCGTGACTGCATTGTTTAAAATTTCTAAATGACTTTAATTTCCTTGCAAAGTAGGGGCCACAGAGTCAACTTAACGGTTGAGTTCCTAACTGTGTATTTTAGTGTGGGATTGGATTTGAGGTAAAAACGGGAGTAACCCATTGGGTTGCAAGCTCCAGGGTTGTGCAGACCAGTATCTGTATAACCAAGTATGGTGGGGTAGGGATGGGATTGGTGGTATTTACAGGCATCTCTACATGATGAGGAGTCTTTAGAGAAAGTCTTAGGAGCAGTGGGTTTTATTTTTTTATTTTTTTATTTTTTAAAACCACTTCTTGAGACAGAGGTAAATCAAGAGAAGCAGAACGAGGTAAGCCCAACCTAGGCCCTTGACAGTCTTTCCTGACTGTGCTGATACAGGGAGTGGCCATAGTTCCAGTTGCTAAGAGCCCTGTTCTGCAAGGTCTTCTGTTGTGCCCCAGTCAGCATGAAGCTGTGGTTGGTCACTGGACTAACCTAAGAACCATGCCTTTTAGGCCAATACTGGACTTCTCAAACCAGCCAAATTTTTTTAGGCCTGCATCTACAACAATGAAAATAGCATAAAATTGGAAGTTTGAAAACAATCTGAATGTCCAACAATACAGGCCTGTTAAATAGAGACAGTGTTTCAAGCTGATAAACTAGTATACAGTCATTACAAATGAAAATTGCAAAGAGCAGGTGCTAAAGTTATAATAAAGTTACAAGAAAAAAGGAGACAGAAAGGTTAGTAAACTGTAGCTATATAAATTAGTTATGTTTATGGACAAGGTTTAAAAAGAAAAACAAAAATATCAGAAAAGTTTGTTTAAGTGGTACTTATAAATTAGTTATGTTTATGGACAAGGTTTAAAAAGAAAAACAAAAATATCAGAAAAGTTTATTTAAGTGGTACAAATGAAATGGCTTTTTTCATGAATTGTCATTATTGATAAAATATGATTGTGTAAGTAATTTTAAAATATATTCATGTTTTTAAAACCCAGAAATTTGACTCAACAATTCTATTTCTAGAAATGTATTCTAAGAAAATAAAGCAAATACAGTATATATTGAAATGTAAAACATATATCCATTTAAGATTATTCAAAAGAAGCATTATTTGTAATACAGAAATATTAGAAGTAACCTGTGATCCTAAAATAAGGTTAGTTACATCAAGAGAACTGTGTGGTTATATCATGAGACCTGTATAATTATTGAGATGATGCAGTTTTATGTTTATAAATACGGATAAATGTTGTGATATGGTGTTAACCTAAAGAAAATACAGCTATGCATATACCAATACAAAGAATAGTCTGAAAGGACACAGCCCAAAATATTAGCAGTGGTTATGTCTGAGCATTGCTGTTTCAGTGATTATTTGAATTTGCGCCAAATCTGGATTTCCAGTTCTTCTACAATTAAAATGTGTAGTTTATGTAATCTTACAAAGGGGGAGAACCTTAGGAATGTAACTGTGCTGCATATTCTTTCTTATCTTTTCACCTGAAAGGATCACGGACCAGTTTGATGTCCAGGTGGTGTGCAAACATTTGTGTTGAGCCCTAGTACACACCTGTCAGATGCACAGATGGGAGCAGCTATGAGAACCTGTGGCCCAGAGAAATGAGCAACAATCCCAGAGTTAGTCTCTGTTCTACCCCTCCTTCCTCAGGGCTTTGGACAAGTCTCTTAACTGATGCCTCTAATATTTTTTGAAAGCAGATTGAAAATAAATCATTATCAATAAAATCAGTTATTTATTTCCCTGAGTCTTATTTCTCTTTATTTACTAAATGAGAACATAATGTCTGTTTTTCCCATCTGGCAGAGTGGCTTTGAGAATCAAGTGAAAGGATAGGAAAATATTTCTAAACATGTCAACATCATCATTTCAAGATGACAAATATGCACATTATGATACAATGTGGGAAAATAGTTTCTTATCAAAATAAGTGAAAAAGAAGATATCACATCCTTGCACATACATGCAGATCTTGTTCAGTCACTCAGTCATGTCCCACTCTCTGCAACCCCATGAACCACAGCACACCAGGTTTCCCTGTGCTTCACCACTGCCCGGAACTTGCTCAAACTCCACTGAGTTACCGATGCCATCCAACATCTCATCCTCTGTCCTCTCCTCCTGCCTTCAACGTTTCCCAGCATCAGGGTCTTTTCTAACAAGTCAGCTCACTGCATCAGGTGGCCAAAGTATTGGAGCTTCAGCTTCAGCATCAGTCCTTCCAATGAATATTCAGGACTAATTTCCTTAGGCTGGTTTGATCTCCTTGCAGTCCAAGGGACTCTCAAGAGTCTTCTCCAGCACCACAGTTCAAAAGCATCAATTCTTCGGTGCTCAGCCTTCTCTATGGTCCAACTCTCTCACACCCATACACGACTACTAGAAAAACCGTAACTTTGAC
This sequence comes from Odocoileus virginianus, assembly GCF_023699985.2. Classification (NCBI taxonomy): domain Eukaryota; kingdom Metazoa; phylum Chordata; class Mammalia; order Artiodactyla; family Cervidae; genus Odocoileus; species Odocoileus virginianus. Next base: position 46,873,249 of record NC_069674.1, read on the forward strand.
TATACAGACTTTGTTGGCAAAGTAATGTCCCTGCTTTTTAATATGCTGTCTAGGTTTGTCATAGCTGATGATACTGCTGTAAAACAGGTGTTGGGGTAGAACAGTGAGCAGTATTTTTGCAGTACTTTATTGAGATAAAATTTACTTACAATCAAATGCCTAAATCTTAAGTTTACAGTTACAGTTCAATGACTGCTTTCATAGGGATCCAACTATCAGACCATCACCCAGATCAAGGTAGAGAACATTCCCTTCTTCCCATGGAGTTCATTCATGGGCATTTCCAATCGAGCCTAACCCCTACTGAGAGGTAATCTGACCTTCATTTTAACCATGATGTTAAAGTTATAAGTTGTTCAGGAGTTCCCTGGAGGTGCAGTGGTTAGGACTCTGTGCTCTCACTGCCGAGGGCCTGAGTTCAATCCCTGGGCAGGGAACTAGGGTCCTACAAGCCTTGCGGAAAAGGATGTTCAAAACTCATTCAAGGTCATTTGACGTAGAACCTGAATTCCTGCATTCATGCCTGAGATGCCCTTTCCTATGGGGGAGTCACAAATGCTTTTAGTTCCTCCCATTCCTCATCTGTTTAATGGGAATGATAATTCTCCCTCAGCACTCATGGCTGTGGGGAAATTCAAAGCACCATGAATAAGTCGTGCTGTATTCCTGCCCATAGGAGGCACTTCACAAACGCTGTTTCTTGTGTATTTTTCCTGCAGTGATTAGTGTTCTAGCTGAAGTCCTGGGTCTGGATCTCCGCTGCCTCCCGACCCAGCTGAGCAACCTTGGTCAAATTTAAAAAAAAATAGCTGTGTTTATTTATCTGTGCGGAGAGCAGGGGCTGCTCTTCATTGCAGTGCAGAGGCTTCTTACTGTGGTGGCTTCGCTTGTTGGGGAGCACAGACTGCAGGGCATGAAGGCTTCAGTAGTTTCAGGATGTGGGCGCAGTAGCTGTGGTTCTTGGGCTCTAGAGCACAGGCTCAATAATTATGGCCCATGGGCTCAGCTGCTTCACATCATGTATAACCTTCCCAGGTCAGGGATTGAACCCATGTCTCCTGTATTGGTAGGCTCTTCTTTCCCACTGAGCCACCAGAGAAGCCCCAACCTCAGCCAACTTTTAATCTATCTCTTTCTCAATTTCACTCTCTGTGAATTAAATACCTTACTGTTTTCAGAATATATAATGTGCAGAGAAACCTGCAGGCAAAAAGGTTTTGAAAGCTGGAGCTAATGCACTATTCTGAACACTGGGACTCTTCCAGGTCACTGTTTAAACCCTTTTGGAAATGGGCTCAGAGGACCTTGAACACAGTGGATTAGTGATGGAAGTAAGATCAGCTTTGCGTCATGTCCAGGTTTGACCTTTACACCACCAGGCATCTCTCTTCATAGCCATTTAATTGTAAAAGGACAACGAAAGCAGAAAATGCTCTATGGAAATCACAGTCAAATCTTCTTTCACTGACAATTTTTAAAAAAAGCATGACAATTTTGTCTCAGAGACTACATAATTACTTTTTGTTATCTTGTCATCACATACTTCTAAGCCAACTTAGTGTCATCTATATCCATGACAACAGCTGCCAGTGCCTACTTCTGCCTTCACCAAGGAAACATGGAAAAAACAAACATGATTGAGAGAAAAATTCCCAGAAAACTGGATTTAATACAAAGTAAAAAAGGTAAGCTTGGCAAAGGCAATAGCTTTTAATATAGCACCTTGATAGAGACTGTTTACAGTATATTATTAAAAGGAAAAGCAAGAAAAGTTGTACTTAGGAGTATTTCTATTAACACTGTTTTATTTTTCAATCCCAAAGTAATTCTTATTAATTCTTAAAAAGAGCCAAAATTGAGAAAAATTCATTATGTGAATATTTTGATATATATTCTTCAATCTTCTTCATGCACACTTTAAAAAATCTTAGAATTCTGTTAGATATAAACTCAGCTGTGCAAGAAAAAATCATCTCTTTAAACTCTTCTATATAAGTGAACTTAATATTTTTTTCAAGCCCCCTTCCATCTAGGAGTAAAAACTGACTCTCTGTAGATTAAATATCCTTCCCTTTTCTCTGCCCAAGGTTGGGGGAAGGGAAGAGAAGACTAGTATCTGGTCTGTGCTCATTTTCATCTATCTACATTGGCCTGTTCACCTTTTGAACTTTAAAAATCTTTCGCTCTTCCACTGAGATGACAACTACACATACTGAATGGGAAGTGAGCAAGTGATTCAAGGAAATGTGGGGGATGCTTTCTTAATACCCCCAAAATGTAATTACATATTGTTTGGCTGACATTATTCTTTCATGTGGATATTATAATTTACTTAACTACCTTCTCTTATTAGGCATTTTAGTGGGAATTTTTATTTGCTTCCTTAGTACAAATTCCTTCAAGTGAGATTGCTGCATCATGTGCTATGCTAAAGTTTAAGGATTTGGAAACAAGATGCCAAATTATCCTTATAAGGATTGTAGGAATTTACCCTTCCATCATATGTATGAATTTATATTTATTTGTTCATTCCACACAATATGATTTTGATCTTTCAGAATTGGAATAAATCATAAAATTGATATATGCTAATTAAAAAACTTAAGCAATGCTGAAGACCAATTAGCAGAAAGTGAAACCTTGCTATTCCCAACTCTACTCTTCACTTTTAAATCAATACCTTTCCAGGATTCTTTTCACAGAATAAGGTAGAGATAGGTAAATGATAGATAGAGAAAGGGGGTGAGGCAGAGATAGGCAGAGACATATATATAATACAATGTAACACAGAGATACATATATTTTTAAAAAACAAAAATAGAAATATATATATTGTTTTATAACTACTATTATAAATTGATTCATCCAATAAATATTATTGAATATCTACCATGTGCCAAACATTGTTTTATATACTAGATATTTTTCTATGTCAATAAATATAAATCTGTATAATCATTTTAATGGGTACATAGTATTCCATGCTATAATACGCCACAAGTGGAAAACAAATTCTCTATTATTATCATTTAAAGCTACATTTAATTCTTATGCAACCATCTTTGTAAATTTGGATTATTTTCTTAAATTAAATTTCCAGAGGGGAAATGCTGAGGCAAAGGACATGCACATTAAAAATGTTAATACATATTATCAGATGTATCCCCAGAGAGGTGGTTAATCACACCAATAGTGTATGAGAATTCTTGTTTCTCAACATCTTTAGCAATATATGAACTCTTTACTTCTTTAATTTTTGCCAATAAGATAGTCAAACAAACAAAATAAAAACTCCCAACTTGCTATTCTATTTTGGTTTTAATTAGTTCAGTTCAGTCACTCAGTCATGTCCAACTCTTTGCGACCAAATGGACTGCAGCATGCCAGGCTTCCCTCTTCATCACCAACTCCTGAAGCTTACTCAAACTCATGTCCATCAATGATGCCATCCAACCATCTCATCCTCTGTCATCCCCTTCTCCTCCTGCCTTCAATCTTTCCCAGCATCAAGGTCTTTTCCAATGCATCAGTTCTTCACAACAGGTGGCCAAAGTATTGGAGCTTCAGATTCAGCACCAGTTCTTCCAATGACTGATTTCCCTTAGGATTGACTGGTTTGGTCTCTTTGCAGTCTAAGAGACTCTCCAGAGTCTTCTCCAACACTACAGTTCAAAAGCATCAATTCTTCAGCACTCAGCTTTCTTTATAGTCCAACTCTCACATCCAAACACGACTACTGGAAAAGCTATACCTTTGACTATACAGTCCTTTGTCAGCAAAATAATGTCTCTGCTTTTTAATATGCTGTCTAGGTTGGTCATAGCTTTTCTTCCAAGGAGCAAGCATCTTTTAACTTCATGACTGCAGTCACCATCCACAGTGATTTTGGAGCCCAAGAAAATAAAGTGTCTCACTGTTTCCATTGTTTCCCCCTTTATTTGCCATGAAGTAATGGGATCAGATGCCATGACCTTAGTTTCCTGAATTGTGAGTTTTAAGCCAGCTTTTTCACTCTCCTCTTCCACTTTCATCAAGAGGCTCTTTAGTTCCTCTTAGCTTTCTGCCATAAGGGTGGTGTCATCTGCATATCTGAGGTTATTGATATTTCTCCCTGCAGTCTTGATTAAGCTTCATCCAGCTTAACGTTTCTCATGATGTACTCTGCATATAAGTTAAATAAGCAGGGTGACAATACACAGTTTTGACATACTCCTTTCCCAGTTTGAAAACAGTCTGTTGTTCCATGTATAGTTCTAACTGTTGCTTCTTGACCTGCATACAAATTTCTCTGGAGGCAGGTAAGGTGGTCTGGTATTCTCATCTCTTTAAGAATCTTCCACTGTTTGTTGTGATCAACAGTCAAAGGCTTTAACATAGTCAATGAAGCAGAAGTAGATGCTTTTCTGGAATTCCCTTGCTTTTTCTATGATCCAACGGATGTTGGCAATTTGATCTCCGGTTCCTCTGCCTTTTCTAAATCCAGCTTGAACATCTGGAAGTTCTCAGTTCATGTACTATTGAAGCCTAGCTTGGAGAATTTTGAGCACTACTTTGGTAGCATGTGATATGAGTGCAATTGTGTGGTAGTTTGAATATTCTTTGGCATTGCCTTTCTTTGGGATTGGAATTAAAACTTTTAAATTAGTACTTATTTCTCTAAGCAGTTGAGAGAGCCAATGAAATTTCTGAGCAGGGAAGGACTCTGCTCATCAATATGAGGGCTGGAGTTTCAGGAGGAGACCTGCGAATAGGGAGACTTTATGAGAAGTACTGAGGTATGAAGCAAGCTGTGAAGATGAGATTGACTTCAGGGCAGTCAAAGTCATTTAAAATCATCTGGATGAAATATCAGGACAGTGTGGTCTGATGTGGTTATAACTAAGAAAGATCAAACTTTATATTTATATAAATGTAAAATTTTTGTCCTTTATATTGTCCTTCAAGAAAGAATAAAGAGAGGATAATATGCATGATAAATATGGGTACATTTAGCCAGTTCTATGGAGAGAGGGAATCTGACCCTAATCCTCATGAATGAATGAATGACCTGCCCCAGTGTACCTTGAGGGAGAACTAGATAATTCATTCAAATCTACCATGACCTGGATTTTTTTTTTCAATTCATCAGAATAATTTTTTTCCCCTGGAGGAAATCATGTTCATCATTAAGAAAAAAAGATCAAACATTACTAGTGTTTATACAGTGAAAACAAGCATTCTTGTCTTAAGATGGCCAGAGTTAGAGACTGCTTTCCTTCTCTCTCTGGGTATAATATGACAATAGATCACATATTTCTAGTGGTTACTGTGTGCCAAAAACTAAACTTCCTACATATATTAACTCATTCAACCCCCACCCCCCACTACACACACAGCTCTCAGAATATTTTCAGTTTATGATCTCATTTTTCAGATGAGAACACTGTATCACAGAGTTCAGTAAGTTGAACAACATTGCAGGATTTATGAGCAGTGGATTTGGGATTCAAACCCGGATGAACTGACTTCCCAGCCTATTTGCTTAATCTAATCACACTGCCCAAAGTACTTCTCAAGGTAGAGGGACATTTCTGGACACAAAGAGACAAAGGTCACTAAAAGGGCTTTACCTTATTCCCTATCACAGTGATGTTAAGCAGATTTCATCCACCTGACCTCAGAGCTGGTGAGGGTCCCTGACTGGTACAGGTGGTTTGTCCATAGCTACCCATTATTACCATTTCTCATGTACCCTTCATGGGTTATAGAAGTATATGCATAGTGTTTCTATATAACTTTTAACAAAGTGGTTAAAAATTCACCTTGGACATTATTATTTTTCAATTCATAACTAACTCATTTTTTTATCAACTGATATTCCATTTCTTTATTTAACCAATTCCCTGGTAATAGATATTTAGACTGTTTCTAAACAATGCTCCAGTGAATATCTTTGCATATATGTCCTTTGCATAAGTGAAAGCCACACTATATTCCTAGTTGTGAAATTATTATACCAAAAGGTATATGCATTTTAAAATTTAATAGATTGTACTTAATTGCTCCCCAAGGTATACCAATTTGCCATTGCCATCAAAGTGTATGAGAGCATCCACTTCATGGATTAAATATAGTTGACCCTTGAACAACTCAGAGGTTATGGGTGCCAACTTCCACAGTCAAAATCTACCTATAACTTTATAGTCAGCCTTCCATATAAGTGGCTCCAAATCCTGGGATTCAATGAACTGCAGATCATGTATGTATTTAGTGAAAAAAAAAAATCTTGTATAAGTAGATAGCACAGTTCAAACTGGTGTTGTTCAAGGGTCAGCTGTAAATATACCTTCTGTCTGACCCTGCCCTCTCACCTCCTGAAATACATACCCTGATTCTATGCTTCCAAGAAGCCTTTTGGTCAATAATTCTGCCCCTCTGGGCAGAAGAGGAATACAGTGATAGAGGACACACCTATTCCCTTCACTGGATAGTTACATCCTCTTCACTGTAAAATTAATGAACAGAAATGGTATGGTTAACCTAAGTCTGTTTGCTTAATTCTGGCTTATGGACAAAAGCAAATGTCTAGAGCCACATATCTGTGCACGAGACCCCAAAATGATGTGACCACATCAAGACACTGGTCAACACAGATGGGAACTTATGCTTCCAATGATAAGTCTTAAAGTGAACATTGACTGGGGGCAGACGGGAATAGAACATGTAGAGCCTTGAAAATCGCTGAAAGGACTTTGGCTTTTATTCTGTGGATTTGAAGGACTGCCATCAGAGGAGGCTCTTTAACGGAAAAAAATCCTCTTCTCACTGGTCCTCCAAAGGGGTTTTGTGAGAACGTGGCTAGTTGGTGGCACATTTTTAAGCCCTCCACTTGGTTGTTTTTTTCCAAGTCAGAGAATAAATCAGTCAAGATTTTATATGTGGTATCATCTTTTAGATTTGGTGCTTAGGTTGTATGGCATGGTTGTGGCTGGATCTGTCCCACATAAGAAAATGAAGACTATGCATCACCTTACAGGGAATTTCACCACTGTTAGGACCAGCAAGGATTTGGTCTTGAGTTATCAATTGGACCACTTAGATTTGGGGCCAGATAATTTCTATGCTTTGTTTTCCTTGATTTCCTCTCTTCTGCACTCCAAGAAGGTAGTTAGGCTCTTTAAGTGTCCTTGTTTTCTTGTGTCTTTTTTTACAGGACTTAAAGAAACTTCTTGAAAATGGCTATTCCTGCCTTTTGTGAAGAGATTATGCTAGAAATCCAGGAGTGGGCAGGGAGGATGATGGATCCGGAATAGATCCTGGGAGAGGTAGGCAACAGGCCTCAAACTTGGTAGTGTTCCCAGTAGGGGGCAGGCAAGCTAGACCCAGATATAGAGATCACGGCCTCGGCAGGGATTTCTGATCTCTAACTTTGCAGGGTGGCCAGACTGAACAGGGACCTTGTGGCTTGGAAATGAGGATATGAGCAGTGACTGATGGAATGGATATAAGCTAGAAGTCTGAGGTCTTCTGTTGTTTTCTAGATGCCCTGGAGCTCTCTAGACTCTTGTGTGGAAGGTAAGGGAGCCCCAGGAATGACTGAGGTTGAATTTCTCAACAGCCTGGTGGAATGAAGATTCGATAATAATTAGATTTAGAGAAAGAAATGAAATACTTTGTTCATAATCTTTTAGCAAGAACACTACATATTATATTATATTTCTGATTGCATCACAGCAGAAGTTCCCGTTATTTTGTTTGATTAATTCTGTTGATACAAGGATCTAGTTGAGTCCCTTAAGCAAGTTACTTAAACATCCCATGATTCAAAATTCTCATTAATAAAATGGGGGAAATAATGGTTCCACCTCATAAAATTTTATAAAAATTAAATAAGTTAATATACACAAAACACTCAAAATAAGGTCTAGTATGTAATGTTTGTTGTTATTATTATCCTCTATTTAAGCCATTAGAATTCTTACTATATCCCAAATGCAAATTTTTGGCTTGATGCAAAGAGGTGGTGGGAACTCACTAGGCTGGTAGCTCAGGTCTGGCTTCAAGTCATTTAAAGCCTGGTATAGTGGTAGATATTGCTTGAACTAATCAGTAACTGATTCATTGCTGGGCTTCTGCGAAACTGCACTCCCCAGTGAAGTTGCTGAGTCGTGTCCAGCTCTTTGAGATCCCATGGACTTTAGCCTACCAGGCATCCATAGAATTTTCCAGGCAAGAGTACTGGAGTGGCTTGCCATTTCCTTTTCCAGGGGATCTTCCCAACCCAGGGATTGAACCGAGATCTCTTGCACTGCAGGCAGATTCAGATAAATGATTCAGATAAGAATCATCAATAAATCCTAAAATACATGGCTGAAAGTTGAATGAGGAACAAGATATTTAAATAGTTTCTTTTCACAAAACAGTAATTGATTACTTATTAATTAGTAGTGCAGAATACTTACTAATTAACTTCATAGTGGGAAAACATGGAAGATATTAACTTAACCAAGTGCTAAGAGTTAACATCACCAGTAATGGAACAAATAGACATTATGCACCTTCTAATATGTTACACTGAGAACACATCATCACTTGTATATTTTCTTTGTCAGCAGTGCATACCTTGAACATAATTGTGAGGAATTAGGCAAATCCAAATTTCAGCACAATTTTCAAAGTAACAAAATGGTTCTTTTAAAGTATGTCAAGGTCGTGAAAGACAAACTGTTCTAGAATAAAGACTCAGAAGCATAACAGTCAGTACAATTTTAACCTTGGATTGGATCTCAGACCTTAAAGACATTATTGGGATTAACAGGGAAATCTGAATGAGGTCTGTGGAAACATGGAAATACAATATCTATGTTAATTTTGTTGATTGTATGTAGTTATGTAGAAGAGCATTTTTGTTTTTAGGAAACATAACCTGAAGAATTAAGAGAGAATGAAATTTTATGTTTGCAACTTACTCTCAAATAGTTCAGAAAAATATGTATGCAATACAAAGATAATAGCAGGCAAATAAGATAAAATCTTATCAGTTGGGGTAATCCAAGTAAATGATATATAGGAATTCTTTCTAGTCTATGTGCAACTTTTTGGTAAGGTGAAATTATTTCAAAATAAAAAGTTAAGACAATCTTCAAAAAAATAGAACAAATCATCAAGACAATAAGAAAACCTTACTAAGCTTTCAAGAAATAGATCATTTCCAGTTTAATAAAAGACTTCCAAAGAATACAAAAGGAAGAAACAGTCCTCAATGTTGACACCTAAACAAAATGTGATAGTAGAAAAAGGGGAAATTACAGCCCAATCTCATGCATGAACATAGGTGAGAAACCCTAAAAAATAAGTAAACTGAACACAGCAATGTGTAGAAAAGATAAATTAAACTAAACTAAATTCAGTTTATCCCTGGAATACAAGTCCAATCTAGCATTAAAAGTTTTATAAATGTAGGGGACTTCCCTGGCGGTCCAGGGGCGAAAACACCATGCTCCCAGTGCAGGGGCTGGGGTTCAGTCCCTTCTCAGGGAACTAGATCTCACATGCTGCAGCTAAGACCCAGAACAGTCAAATAAATAAATAAAAATAAATATTATTTTTTAAAAAGTCTTATAAATGTAATTCATTACATTAATAGATTAAAGAAGAAAATTACTATATTCTCAATAGTTGTAGAGAAAGCCCTTGTGAAAAAAGAACCTTGGCAAACCAGGAAACAGAGTTAACTTTCTTCAGCCAGATAAAGAGTATCTACAAAAAACCTACAGTCAAAATAATCCTAATTAATAAAACATGAGAAACAGTATCCTTAAAAATCAAGAACAAGAAAAAGATGCTCACTATTATCTACACTATTCTATTTTACACTGTACTAGAGTTTTAGCCATTGAATTAAGGAAGGAGGGGGAAGAGCGGGGAAGAGGGAGGAAGAGAAGGTAGGAAGGAAGGAAGGAGGGAAGAAAAGCAGGCAAGTATTAGGGTTAGAAATGAATAAACAAAATTAGTTTTATTCACAGATGATAAATGTCTACACAGAAAACCCAAGATTATTCAGACAAATTAATAAATTTAGTAAGATGGAGAGATACAGAGCCAATATACAAAAAATTCATTATATTTAGATACCCCAGCCATAAAGAAAAGTTTCCAAAATGCCATTAACAATAGAAAGATAAAGACTCTATCAATGAGATAGGCTGAGACCTGAGGCCCTTTACCTCAGTGCTTGCATCTGAACAAAAATCTCCTCCAACAACAGAATACCATAAGAGACTAAAAATAACTGCACGCATGCACAGGTGAGGCACATTATGAACAAAAGGGCACATTAATATACAAAAGGGCCAAGACCCAATTGCCACTTCTAAGGTGCAGGGAGCATGATGCAGGGTATTATTCATAATCTCTGCACACAGCACCACCAAGGAGGTGCGCAGACCGCTTAAGCCACCCCTCACACCCACCCCACAGAACCCTCCTCCACCATCTCAGCATTTAAAGGACCAGCTCGACCAGCTTGCCTCCCCCCTCCCCCGACCAACACACACACACATACACACTCACACAAAGGAGCAAGGGCACCTGTTGCTTGTTCTTGCTCCCACTCCCTCAGCTCCATGAGCCCCCAAAAGCCTTGCCTGAATTCCTCATCTAGCCTCTTTTCAATTTCTATTGATACAAGAGTCTAAGAACTCAGGTCTCTAACAGTAATAAGTATAGTAGAAACGCACAAGACATTAAAGAATGCTTAAATAAATGCAGATACATACATGTTTCTAGGCAGGGAGATACTATCTTAAAAGCACAGTTTAAGAGCATAAACTCGGGATCCAGATTGCCCTTGATTCAGCCACTCTGCAGCAGGCAAGATACTTAACCCCTTAGTATGTCCATAATAATAGCACTTAAGTCACAAGGTTAAGAGGATTACACAAAGCAATGCACATGAGAAGTTTAGAACAATACCTGCCGCATAGGAAATCCTTCAGGTCACATGGTGAACTTGGGGTGGAAATCAGGCCTTGTGAAGCAAAGGAGCAACAAAGTAAATTATAGTCCCCTGACCAATGAACGTGTAGTGGGCTCTCAGTTCTTATGTGAGTAAGTGAAATAACCTTTTACCTTGTCTAAGTCACTCTTGTTTGGGGTTTTCCTTCCCTTATTCCTGAGCTTTATCCTGACAAATACACTGCCAGCTCAAGCACCATGACCAAGCCCTAGTCTTTCGTCCATTCTCCACTGTAGCCGCTCTTCCAGCCTCCCAATAGCTGTGGGAGTCCACATGAGTCACTTGGATCAATAGGCTGTAAGAGGAATCTCCAGAGGGTTTCTGGGAAATTCCCGCTCTCCTCAGAGGCAGGAGGACAAAAGAGCTTCTGGTTCTGGAGTCATCACCTCCTGTCCTAGCTTGGGTTACCCTAGCAGTAAACTCTGAAATAAGGATGTGAGCATCAGTGGTTTCTTTGGAAGGTGTTTCCAGGAAACATTGGTAGAAAAGTGGGGAAGAGAGACCAGGAAGGACAAGAAGACAATAAAAGATGAATTCTCAAAGCAAGTCACCCAGTGTGGGTAGTTGAGACATATTCCCCCTGGGGGAGCAATGTAGAACCTTAACTTTAATGAGATCACCCTTTTCAGGGTCAAGGCAGTAGGATTTACTCACCAACTCTCATCATTTATTACTTGAGTGTTGTTCTAGGAGGTTTTGGCGGCCAGAGAGAGATCTCAGCAAGGAGTGGGGTGGTGGAAAGGTGCTGGCAGTTGGACTCTGGGCCAGCATCCCTGAAAATGGAGTATGCCACAGAGATGTGGGGTGACTACTTCTGCTCCACACAACGTGCTCACTCTTACAACCACGATGGGAAGGCAGATTGAACTCTAGAGATGTGGCCCCAGGTCCTTGGTATCGAAGAGTTTCTGAACCCAAATAACAAAGCCCTACCTCAGGACTATCTATTGATTGAAAGAAAAGAGAAACTCCTCTTCATTAGGCCACTGTTTGTTGGATCAAATGCATTCTTAATGCTTTTTGGTGTGTTACTCAGGGACGCTTAGGTTAATCTCAGTGGGGTTAGGGTTTTGGAAACCAAAGGAAAACATTGTGGATGAGCAAGGGGTGGGGAGAGAAGGAAGGATATGACATAATATCTGTAAAATATCCTGCCATGGTGGTTCATGATGGCTAGAACTTATCATGTGGAAGCCAGGCCTGCATCTAGGTTAACTCCCCAGGCCCAGCTGTCACCTCAGTGCGTAGTCCACTTGCCCCTAGCAGTTCTCCGATGGAGACCTGAGAACTGACTAGAACTGTTTCAAGAATTCAAAACAATTTTGAAAAAGTCTGAGAACAACCTAAGGATATAATTTGTTTCCCTGACCATACATGTTGTGTTTAAACTGCTGTGGAGAAATATCTGACAGGATATGAGTGCAGAAACAGACTACTTAGAGACACAAGGAAAGAGTGATACTTTCTGGGGTGAAATTACACAGCCTACTCTTCTTTCTTCCTTAGCTACCTTGGCTTCTTGTATTTCTCTGTCAGTATTAACCCTATGGTTGCCTGCACTCAGTGCCTGAACTTTCTCCTTTAAAAGTTGCTCCTTCAGTGATTGGTAGAAATTAATCTCAGCCTTAATACAGATAATATTTAATCATTAACTTGTGATTATTAAATTAACATTTGTGTCTCTAATTAGATTATTAGCTCCATGAGGAAATGGACAATATCTAATGAACCAACTAGTAGACTGACACTTAGTAGGTGCTCAATAAATATCTACTGGACTGACAGCTAGTAGGTGCTCAATAAATACATATTGATTGAATTAACACACTTTAAGAAGATAAATATAAACTAAAGCAGGGGAAAAGAAAAGGGTTGCAATGATCTATGGTTGTGGGTTTACTCTGATGGCCTTAGTTACACAGAGGGAATTGTGGAAAACAAAGAAAGATATTTCAATATTTAGAAAAAATAAGTATGGAGGTGATGTTTTCTAACTAGGGTATTGATACACAGCTGAAGTGTATTCATTTCTGTATAGAAAAAGTACTCCAGAACAGCCTGAACTGGGTTCATCTTGTTCACACTGATTTCCAGAAAAAGAGAAACACAGTGAAACTGAAGAAAGAGAAATATTCCAAATGAGGCAGTGGAACAGAACAGACTGTGATTAGCTCTGTCTCAATGCTGCTTCACGCAATTCAGTGCTACTTGTTAATTTAATCTTCTCTCAACTGGAAATTGAACTGAGCTCTCTAGATAATAACACTTAAAAAAAATTCCAGGACCAAGTTATTATCTCTTTAGGGCTTGACCAAGGTGTACCTGAGGGAGAAAAGAAGAGACCCTCTCTTTAAAGGACTCTTATCAAAAAAATAAAAAATTAAAAAAAATAAAGGACATATCTTTGACTTGATGCAAAGATATGGGCTGTTTGTTTTCTTTTTATAAAATTTATGGAGTTTTCTTCATTTCCCTTTGCTTAATGAAATAGATATTAAGGGAAAAATCCACAAATGCTATCTCTATTCCCTACACAATTTTGTTATTTAGTTGGAAAGATATTTCTACTGAAAGAAAGGTCACTTTGTGTATTAAAGATGTACTTAGAATTTGTTTTAATCAGGTATAGTTAAGACCCACAGATGTGGCCGTGATTGTCCTGAAGACGTTTATCCAAGCTGATCCCTAGATACAGGAGGCCCACCACGCCCTCCACACAAGGCCACATGGGGAAGGACCAGGGACAGCCAGGTGGCAGGAGAGAGGGAGAGGACAGACCCTGGCCCAGAGCCTTATTGAGATTCTCTTGGGAAGGAATGCGCCAGGCAGAGCAGGTACACTGAATAGATTTAGGATGGGATGGTTTAAATGATTTCGGCAGGCTGTGGGCTATTTACAGCTTCCCAGGTAGCACAGTGATAAAAAAATTTTGCCTGCCAATGAAAGAGAGGGGAATTTGACCCTTGGGTTGGGAAGATCCCCTGGAGTAGGAAATGACAATCCACTCCATTATTCTTGCCTGGAAAATTCCATAGACAGAGGAGCCTCAGTTCAGTTCAGTTCAGTCTCTCAGTCATGTCCGACTCTTTGCGACCCACGGACTGCAGCATGCCAGGCCTCCCTGTCCATCACCAAATCCCAGAGTTTACTCCAACTCATGAGTCAGTGATACCATCCAACCGTCTCATCCCTGGTCGTCCCCTTCTCCTCCCCCTTCAATCTTTCACAGCATCAGGGTCTTTTCAAATGAGTCAGCTCTTCACATGAGGTGGCCAAAGTATTGGAGTTTCAGCTTCAGCATAATCCACTGTTAAAAAGAATCATCACAGTTTTGGTATATTTCTTTGCTGACTTCTTCTTACGTGCATTTTTTTTTCATCATCATAATCAAGTGTTTTCACAAACCTGAATCTTTTCAATTTTCACTGCAAAAAAAACAGCATTCTATGTTCCTAGATAGTAAGTCACGGCATTCCACTGAGTAAATGTTACCTTTCTTCCACTGTTGAACATTTAGGTGGCTGCAAGATAGCTTTAAAGGAAATGAATTTGTGGGGTACTTAGAGGGCCAATGGATAAATCTCAAGAGAACTTTCAACCTAAGTGAGGAAGAGTCAAACAAAATAGTAATTCGGAGGAATTTCACTAATTCCAATTTTATGAACAGGGGAGTCCCCTGTTTGCCTCTAGACCAAGCAATTTCTTCATTCTTCCCTGATGAAGGGCTGCCGGATTCAATTCCAGCATGCCTGTGTGATTCTTCCATTTGTGCCCATTACAACCCATGCTCCACACACACAGAACGAACCTCTCGATGCAAAATTCAGATCAAATGCCTCTACTGCCTCAAGTCCACCCACACTGGCCACTGCAGTGAGAATAAACTGCAGATCTCTGACCATGACTTACAAGCCCCCCCCCCCCCCCCTAGACTTACAGACCCTGTGGGCTGATCCCAGCCTGCATTCCTACTCTACCTACTTCTCTCTCCTTTACTCTCTGCCCTTCTCTCCATCTCTTATATGTACCACTTCATTCCATCCCAGGGCTTCTATACCTACTAGTCCTTCTTTCTAGAACATTTTTCTCTAGATCTTTTCTGATTGTGTCCTCAGCTCAAATGTCACCAGAGTAATCTTTGCTGCAACACCTTAACTAAAAGTTTCCTCCCAAAGTCATTCTCTTTCCAATTAACACTACTTTATTTTCCTTATGGCACTCAACACAACCTGAATCTATGTTATTTGTTTATAGGTGTATCTGTCTCTGTGATGTGGGCTCCAAGAGGGCAGAGACTCTGGCTAGTTCACTGCTGCACCCCAGAGCCAGCCCATAATAGCAGATGGAGAGCATATAACTAGAAAGAATGAATGACAGTGGATAGAGAGTCACCATGAGAACAGGTACCTATTCAATTTGCAAAGTACTATTAACCACTTTGTGTTGTTCTGCAAAATGATCAACCAGTACTATTATGCAGAAATAATGAAATTAATGAAATAAAATGTTCATCTGAGAACACATCAACACCAATATACAATATTACCTGGATTAGAGGAATTAAATTTTTGCTTTGTAGTACCCTCCACCAAAATATAAAAAAGAAAACCTCTAGCAGTCTGAAATAACAGGGGTCTCTAAATGGCATTTAGGTCCATGACCAAGTTTTTAATGGTCCACAGTAAAATGGGAAAAAGAAAACAATGCACTGAATTTCTAGAAAGCTAAAATCTTTCTCTGTAAAGTATTCTGCTTTATTTTTAGATTATGTCTTTCCTACTTTTGGGGTATCAAAATAAGCCTCTCTTTTATAAGAAAACAGTAATTGTATCTGATATGTTTTGAGGAGGTTTTTATGCCCTTTATGTAAAAAGCAAAAAATTGGCGATCCTGTGCTAGGCCGTAACTTTCTTCTATCATTTTAGAAACCCAAGAACTCCGCACAACTGGGTATCATTCATCTCTGCATTCCCCGTACTCTTTCTCAACTGCGGCCCTTGGAGGTTTTACTAAGCCCACAGTTGTTCAGTTCAGTCACTCAATCGTATTCGACTCTTTGCGACCCCATGAACCGAAGCATGCCAGGCCTCCCTCTCCATCACCAACTCCCGGAGTCCACCCAAACCCATGTTCGTCAAGTCGGTGATGCCATCCAACCATCTCATCCTCTGTCGTCCCCTTCTCCTCCTGCCCTCAATCTTTCCCAGCATCAGGGTCTTTTCAAATGAGTCAGCTCTTCTCTTCAGGTGGCCAAAGTATTGGAGTTTCAGCTTCAACATCAGTCCTTCCAATGAATATTCAGGACTGATTTCCTTTAGGAAGGACTGGTTGGCTCTCTTTGCAGTCCGAGGGACAGAGGAGCCTGGTGAGCTGCAAAGAGTCAGACACTAGACTGAGCACGCCCACACACTGGGCTATTTGGGTGGTCCCTAACGTTCAGCCCCTGGGTGGCCCTGGGGCAATTTAAAGTGAAAGTGAAAGTCACTCAGTCGAGTCTGACTCTTTGTGACCCCAAGGACTGTATAGATTCTCCAGGTCAGAATACTGGAGTTGGTAGCCTTTCCCTTCTCCAAGGGAATTTTCCCACCCCAGGGGTTGAACCCAGAATTCCCACATTGCAGGTGGATTCTTTACCAGCTGAGCTACAAGGGAAGCCCAAGAACACTGGAGTGGGTAGCCTATCCCTTCTCCAGCGATCTTCCTGATCCAGGGATCAAACAGGGGTCTTCTGCATTGCAGGCGGATTCTTTACCATCTGAGCTATGAGGGAAGCCCTGGACAATTTAGGGCAGGGAGAATACTGGCTTGGTGTGTGAGAGTTTGATAAACCAGAGGGTTAGGGCTTGAGCTCTGAATTGGTTGGTTCATTTGCATATTAAAGGCACACTTGCAGGGAATCACTTGCTTTTTCTAGGAATTAGCTGGTCCCGGTGGGGGAGGTGGGGAGGGACAATCTCTCCAGGATCAAGACCCCAAAAGCATAAAGAATAGAGAAAATAGGGACTTACCTGGTGGTCCTGCAGTGGTTAAAACTCTGGGCTTCCATTGCAGGAGGTGTGAGTTTGATCCTGGATTAAAGAACTAAGATCCCATATGCCTCACAGCGCAGGCAAAAAAAAAAAAAAAAAAAAGAGGGAGAGAGAGAGAAAATAGGTCAATACACCTTAGGATCAGCTGACCGGGGCTTTCTTGACAGGTTTTGGGTTTTTGCTTTCCTTTCAGCTTACTTCCTTTTTTCTCTCCTTTCCTTCCCTCATCTCCTCCCCCTTCCATCCTAGTAAGTATCGAGGCCCTACTCTCTGTGTGTTGGGCACTGTGTCTGGAGCTACAGATGTCTGCAGGCACAGCTCCTGTCCTCAGGAAGCTCAAAGTCTAGTGGGGACAGTGGACATCAGCCTTGTGGTGAGGCTGGAACTTCAGGGATCTTTCCAGACTTGCTTTCAAAACGTTTTCCTCTCTCTTTGCTGGTGTTGTCATATCTATCTCTAACATTTCCTGTCCCCTTTTGCTTTCTGGGCTACCGCATAGTGAAGAATTGCAGTAAATAAAAGGAGAAGAGGTCTGGCTGAATTCTAAGGGGCTCTTATCTGTGAGGTGTTGGGCTTTCGTAATGGGGTTGTACGTTCTTTGTAATAATTGTGGAACTTGTTGCAAGCAATTGTGCTGGCCAGAATTTTCTAGTGATGGGGGTGTTACTCTTTTCTTTTTCATCTCATCTGGAAAATATACAACATTCTATCCTCTAAAGATGTCAAGCAAATATGTTATTGCAGAGGCAAAGTAACATGTAACAGGGAATACCTATATATCCCCTGTTTGGCATTTATGTACTTCGACTATTCCCATGGTGGGCGCATTGAAGGATAAAGTAAGATGGTGTCTGGCACATGGGACACAAATTCGTGGCAACTGTTTTCAGAGCCAGTACATTTTCTCAGCAACCCTTGACCTCACTGTGGGCCAGAGCTGTAGCTACCTCAAGAGCCCTGATTTTGTTTGTTTGTGGGTAGGAAATTCCCTTCATCTAAGTGCATCTTAAATTTGATTTCACTCTTGAATGATCAATTAGCTAGATAAAAAAAAAATTCCAGGTTGTCATTTGTTTTTGCTAAGCATTTCCGGTATCTGTTGCTGCTGGTGAGGTTAGTGAAGTGAAA
Source organism: Odocoileus virginianus (assembly GCF_023699985.2). NCBI lineage: Eukaryota > Metazoa > Chordata > Mammalia > Artiodactyla > Cervidae > Odocoileus > Odocoileus virginianus. Next base: position 46,891,402 of record NC_069674.1, read on the forward strand.
GTTGCTCAGTCATGTCCTACTCTTTGTGACCCCATGGATTATACAGTCCATGAACTTCCTTAGGCCAGAATACTGGAGTGGGTAGCCTTTCCCTTCTCCAGGGGATCTTTCCAACCCAGGGATTGAGCCCAGGTCTCCCGCATTGCAGCCGGATTCTTTATCAGCTGAGTCACAAAGGAAGCCCAACAATATTGGAGTGAGTAGCTTATCCCTTCTCCAGAAGATCTTCCAGACCCAAGATTTGAACCAAGGGTCTCCTGCACTGCAGGCGGATTCTTTACCGAAGGTTATGGTCAGTGTAAATAATTCCTGTAATCTACTTTTTCTCTCTGGTAGCTTCATAGATTTTCTTTTATCCCTGATGTTCTAGAATACCACTTTTACAACTCTAAGTGTAGGCTTAGTTTTATTTTTCTTCCTGGATTTTAGAGTGAACTTTTCTATGTGAAGAATCATGACTTTTAACAATTCTGGGTTGTTAAACATCACTGCAGATGGTGATTGCAGCCATGAAATTAAAAGATGCTTACTCCTTGGAAGGAAAGTTATGACCAACCTAGACAGCATATTGAAAAGAAGAAACATTATTTTGTCAACAAAGGTCCGTCTAGGCAAGGCTATGGTTTTTCCAGTGGTCATGTATGGATGTGAGAGTTGGACTATAAAGAAAGCTGAGCACTGAAAAATTGATGCTTTTGAACTGTGGTGTTGGAGAAGACTCTTGAGAGTTCCTTGGACTGCAAGGAGATCCAACCAGTCCATCCTAAAGGAGATCAGTCCTGGGTGTTCATTGGAAGGACTGATGTTGAAGCTGAAACTCCAAGACTTTGGCCACCTGATGCGAAGAGCTGACTCATTGGAAAAGACCCTGATGCTGGGAAAGATTGAGGGCAGGAGCAGGGGATGACAGAGAATGAGATGGTTGGATGGCATTACCAACTCGATGGACATGGGTTTGGGTGAACTCCGGGAGTTAGTGATGGACAGGGAGGCCTGGTGTGCTGCAGTTCATGGGGTTGCAAAGAGTCGGACGCGACTAAGCGACTGAACTGAACTGAAACATCACTTTACAACCTTTAAATCCAGTGTCCTTTTTGGAGCACCACTTGTGTGTATTTTGGACTCTCTCAACGCTACTAACCACATCTCTCAACTGTCTCTGAAACATCCTGGGCAAATGCTGCAATTATGTTTTCCAGTTTAATAATTCTCTCTTCACCTGTGTCCAGCCTAGAGTTTATCTCATGATTTTTAAAATTAAATCTCTTGAGATTTAAATTTCATTGACTATAATTTTCCCCAGAATTTTTATTGGCAATTTTTTAATACCCAATTATTCTTGCTTTTTTTCTGCCTATTTTGTATTTATGATTTCTTTTTTCTCTAATGCAATTACTTATTTGTCTTTTTAAACATGATTAGAACACTCAGTGTTTTTTTCTTTTTTTGTGCAATTTCATCAAATGCCATGGCACAGAAATAACATGAAAGGACTGTGAGAGTTTGGTCAATGGGAATCTCAGTGAGAATCAGTGGAGACTAGAAATCTGAAGCTTCCTGAAATATTTAGCTCTGAGTAAAATCTCTGGTTCCTTTTTTAGCCTGGCATGGAGGCAGGAATCAGACTGGGGGGAAGGCATTAGCAGGCATTTAGTAATGCCTGAGATTGACTTTCCTACTAATCCAGTGGAGCAGGGTTTACAGTCAGATTTATTTTCATAAACAAAATAGAGAAATGAGTTATATCTTGAGAAAATGAAATTATGGTTGTCACTTTGTACCTGCTCTATGTGCCTTCTCTAAGAAAACAAAAATGAAAGGGTAATTTACATACCTTTTATAACCTGCCATTTCCACTGCTTCTTTCCATCCTTACATATTTTCTTTTGCTTTTGTTAACTTTTAAAAATTAAAATATAGTTGATTTACAATGTTGTGTTAGTGGGTTCTTTATACCATCTGAGCCACCAGGAAAGTCTGTACATATACTCAGTTGCTTTAGTCATGTCCGACTCTTTGTGACCCCATGAATTATAGCCCACCAGGCTCCTCTGTCCATGTGATTTTCCAGGCAAGAATATTGGAGTGGGTTGCTATTTCCTTCTCCAGGTGATCTTCCTGACCCAAGGATCGAACCCACGTCTCCTGCGTTGGCGGGTGGGCCCTTTACCACTGAGTCACCAGGGAAGCCCATATATATATATATATATTTTTTTTTTTCAGATTCTTTTCCATTATAGTTTGTTGCAAGATATTGAATATGGTTCCCTGTGCTATACGGTAAATCCTTGTTGTTTATCTATTTTATGTATAGTAGTCTGTATATGCTAATTCAAAACTCCCAATTTATCCCTCCCCACTCTTTCTTTCCCCTTTGTTAACCATGAATTTGTTTCCTATGAGTCTGTTTCTGTTTTGTAAATAAGTTCATTTGTATCATTTTTTAGATTCCACATATAAGTGATATCATATGGTATTTGTCTTTCTCTGTCTGACTTACTTCACCTAGTATGATAATTTCTAGGTCCACATGTTAATTTTATTCTTTTATTTTGCTCTTTGTTCAGATCAGTTGCTCCTTTATTTCCCCATTTTCTTTTTATCCAATTATCTTTGTTTCATTGGTGAACTACTTGTGGGCACCCTAATTTTGTCCTGTGGAGAAAAGATGGAGAGTGTGCTCCTTCAGGCCTGTCTGTTGTCAAGGAGACAGAGACCAGGAGATGCTGGGGGGTGTTGTCAAGTGGAGTCAGTGCCAGCCAGGGTGGCAGAGGAAACTATGGCTTGCAAGAAACGATTCTAAAGCTGTCAGATTGTCTGAGTTCCTAGAATACTCCTCAAAGCTGGCTTGCATTCAGGAAAGGGCTGACTGTCTTCTCCTGGGCAGTGACAAAACAAGTGGAAAAGCTTGGGGCATTCTGTCTCACACACTGGAGAGCAATGTGGAAGAATGTCTGGGCCAGGTCAGGGGGGAAGCTCATACAAGAGGAAAAAGACAAATTTTCTCTCCCAACTTGGCTCCATCACAACAACCAAGGCGAACTTCCTTGAAGTAGCTTTACTGGCAGTGGACAGTAACGTGGGATTGTTGGAGCAATAGAGGAAGAATATGATGATTCCAGATGGTGACTGATGCTGACAGATTTATCAACACATGAGGACCGATTTGGGGGCTTCCAAAGTTACCTGGAGGAGGGGTCTGAGGAAAGGGAAGCTGAGATTGTGCTCTCAAGCAGGCGATAGTTCAAAGCGTTATGATCTGGCCATTAATGTAGATGTACCATTTTTTATACTTATACATGGAGTTCATTTGGGGGCCTTCACCTGGGGTTATTTTAAACCCTAGTGAATCTGTAGCACATCTGTACAAATTAATTACCTAAGAATATGATACAAGGGGCACTTGCTAAGGGAATATGTTATGGCCACTCAGAAAAAAATAGTATGGATCCCAATCCCAAATTTGATTGGGATGTTGAAACTGATGATGCCACAGACAGATCAGAAAGGCATGAAAGCACTTCCCTGGTGGTCTAGTGACTAAGACTCTGCACACTCAATGCAAGGGACCTGGGTTCAATCCCTGGTCAAGGAACTAGATCCCACATGCCACATGTCAGATGTTGCAATGAAGATCAAGTGCAGCCAAATAAATAAATAAAAAATTTTTAAAGGGAGCATGAATAGGTTTATTACTCACTGGGGAGAATAGGGTGGCTGTTAAACAGGTCTGAATAGCTGAGAGAGCAGGGAAAAGAGACTGGCATGAGGGTACTCTAATGTTTGGAAGTAAGGCCAAGGTAAGGATTCTGTATGTGTTTGAACTTCCTGCTGGTAGCAAAATGGGGAGCACCAGACTCATGAGCGAGATGTGAGACTTAAAAGCTGTCAGAGAACTTAAAAAAAAAAAACAAAAAACCAAAAAAACAGGAGTCAAGCTGTTTATTACAGTATATGACCTTGTTAACAGTTATCTTGCTGCCAGCTAGTTGAAGCTGATGTTGATGTTTTGCCATAATATACTTTCATGCAGACAAAATAAACCACTAGAGTTGTCTTTTTAAAAAGGGGGCTGAAATGCTGATGAGACCGTGGAGCAGCTGGAGCTTTCATCTGTTGACATGGGCAATGAAAATAGTATAGTGACCTTAACATTTGGTAGCTTTTTATGAAGGTAAACATATGTATGATTGGGCTTCTCTGGTGGCTTAACTGGTGAAGAATCGCCTGCAATGCGGGAAACTGGGTTTGATCTCTGGGTTAGGAAGATCCCCTGGAGAAGGGAATGGCAGTCCATTCCAGCATTCTTGCCTGCAAAATCCCATGGACAGAGGAACCTGTCAGGCTACAGTCCATGGGATCGCAAAAGAGTTGGCCATGACTAAGCGACTAAACCACCACCACGATATATGCTTACTGTAGAACCTAGCATTCCTACTCCCAGGTTTACCTAGTGAAAGGAGAGTTTATGTCCCTTTTTAAAGGTAATTTTATTCATTTATTTTATTTTTGGTTGTGCTGGGTCTTTGCTTTGGGCAGGCTTACGCTGGTTGCTGTGAGCAGGGGCTACCCTCTCGTTGCCGTGTGTGGTTTTCTTATTGCCATGGCTTCTCTTGTTGCTGCGTTGCTCTGCAGTAGGTTTGATCTCGGACTAGGGATCAGACCTCAACCCCCTACATTGGCAGGCAGATTCTTATCCACTGTACCACCAAGGAAGTTCTCGATTTCTTTTTTTTTGTAAACAGCTTTCAGTTCAGTTCAGTTGCTCAGTCGTGTCTGACTCTTTGCAACCCCATGAATCACAGCACGCCAGGCCTCCCTATCCATCACCAACTCCCAGAGTTTACTCAAACCCATGTCCACGGAGTTGGTGATGTCGTCCAGCCATCTCATCCTCTGTCTTCCCCTTCTCTTCCTGCCCCCAATCCCTCCCAGCATCAGGGTCTTTTCCAATGAGTCAACTCATTGCATGAGGTGGCCAAAGTATTGGAGTTTCAGCTTCAACATCAGTCCTTCCAATGAACACCCAGGACTGATCTCCCATAGGATGGACTGGTTGGATCTCCTTGCAGTCCAAGGGACTCTCAAGAGTCTTCTCCAACACCACAGTTCAAAAGCACCAATTTTTCAGCACTCAGCTTTCTTCACAGTCCAACTCTCACATCCATACATGACCACTGGAAAAACCAGTCTAGCCTTGCCTAGACGGACCTTTGTTGACAAAGTAATGTTTCTGGTTTTCAATATGCTGTCTAGGTTGGTCATAACTTTCCTTCCAAGGAGTAAGCGTCTTTTAATTTCATGGCTGCAGTCACAATCTGCAGTGATTTTGGAGCCCCCCAAAATAAAATCTGACACTGTTTCCACTGTTTCCCCATCTATTTCTCATGAAGTGATGGGACCAGATGCCATGATCTTAGTTTTCTGAATGTTGAGCTTTAAGCCAACCTTTTCACTCTCCTGTTTCACTTTCATCAAGAGGCTCTTTAGTTCCTCTTCACTTTCTGCCATAAGGGTGGTGTCATCTGCACATCTGAGGTTAATAAACAGCTTTATTGAGATATAATTCACAAACCATATAATTTACCTCTTAAGGTGTACAATTCAGTGGATTTTAATACATCTGCAGAGTTGTGTAACTATTAATGACAATCAATTTTAATCCTTTTTAAAAAAATCACTCCAAAAAGAAACCCCAGATCTATTAGCAGTCACTTTCCTTTCCCTCCCCCAACTCTGGGCAATCACTAATATGCTTTTTATGTCTGTAGATTTTTTTCATGTAACATAATGTTTTTGAGGTTTATTTGTGTTGTAGCATGTATTAGTACTTCATTTCCTTTTATGGGCAAATAAGATTCCATTGTATGGTTATATCAAATTTTGTTTATTCAGTCATCACTTGGACATTTGGGTTGTTTCCACCGTTGTGCAATTATTAACAATGCTGCTATGAACATTTCTGTACAAATATTTCTGTGGATATATGCTTTCATTTGGTTTGGGTATAGACCTAGTAGTGGAATTGTTGGGTCATATGGTAACTCCACATTTAACTTTTTTAGGAATTGAAAAACTGTTTTCCAAAGTAGCTACACCATTTTACATTCCTATTAGCAATGTATGAGTATTCCAGTTTCTTCACATCCTTGTCAATACCTACTCTTTTTTATTACTATAGCTATCCTAGGGGCTGTGAAGTGGTATCTCATAGTGGTATTTCATTTACATTTCCATAATGATATAACAGAAACTTGTGTGCACCAGGACCCGGGAGAAAGGAGCAGTGACCCCACAAGAGACTGACCCAGACTTGCCTGGAGTGTCCAGGAGTCTCCAGCCGAGGCATGGGGCGGTGGTGGCCTGCTGCAGGGTTGGGGGCACTGAGTGTAGCAGTATATGCATGGGATCTTTGAGGGAGGTCGCCATTATCTTCAGTACCTCCACCATAGTTTGGCCCCAGGTAAATAGCAGGAAGGGAACACACAAAAACAGAAAAAAAAGGGGGGGGGGCTGAACCATAAACACTAAAGAACACCCCACTCTATCCCACTGCATCCCTGAGCCTCACTTCATCCTGTAATTTTTTTCCTTTTGATCATCTCCAGGAAGTTGCTCCTGCTGCTGCCTCCAGCAACAACAATAATGATGCCACCGTGATGGACAGTAGGTTATCAATTGTGTCTCTGGATTGGGAGGCCAGGGAAGCAGGGCAGCATGCACAAAACTGCATACAAGGTGTGTTAAATAAGAAAATGCTTCACTATGCATGAATTAATGTGATAGTCACATCTAGTTGAGATTGCAAAAAAATTTTGCTCACAAAAGCCATTTATTCCACTTTGATAAGATTCAACCAAACAGGGACTTCCCTGGAGGTCCAATGGTCAGGACTTCAGCTTCCAATGCAAGGGATGCAGTTTGATTCTTGGTCAGAGAGCTGAGATTCTACATGCCTCAAGGCCAGAAAACTATAACATGAAAAACAGAAGCAATATTGTAACAAACTCAAAAAAGACTTTTAAAAGGGCCCACATTAAAAAAAAAAAGATTCAGCCAAATAAAATCATTCATTACTGGCTCAAGCAAGCTTCACAGGGCTGACAACAGACAATGTTGGCCCAGGGAAGATTCTACCTGAGTGGAATGAAGACCTTCATGGAAGTCATATTGCTCAAATTCTTAATGCTGCTCTTCTTGCTTATGTAAATATTGAGCAGGGAAATTATTTTCTTTTTTTTTTTTAAATACCCATTCACTTCATTTCTTTAATATCCAAACGCTGAGCAGGGAAATTCTTAAAGCTCTATCTACATTTTCCAATGATGCTTATCAGGATCCTCAAAGGCAGTGAAAACTGCCAAAAATGAAGCAATGAAAAAATAATCTCATGAAGGAGAGGCCAGAACCACTGTTAGGACCAGCAAAACCACGGACTTGACTTCAGTGGTTATTCGAGAGGGCCACAGAGTGTCAGGGGAAGATGTCTCACACGGCGGAGCACTGCTGACCTCCCTGAGAACCTCGTCCTGGGGAATCACCAAGCGCTTCAGCCAGGAGTCAACAGTTTCCCATTCCCAAGAGGAAATTCTGAGAAGAACATTCAGAGGGTGTATGAAGAGTTTACACTGGCTTCTCTGATGGCGCAAACTGTAAAGAATCTTCCTGCCAATGCAGGAGACGTAAGAGATGCACATTTGATCCCTAGGTCGGGACGATCCCATGGAGAAGGGCATGGCTCCAGTATTCTTACGTGGAGAATCCCATGGACAAAGGAGCCTAGCAGGCTATAGTTCATGGGGTCTCACGGAGTCTGACACGACTGAACACCAGGTACATAGAGAGTTTACAGGAGGGAGACTAGATACAGTGGTCTCTTGGCTGGCAAAGGCTGAGCTGTGAGATGTGTGAGGGGAATCTGCCCAGATATTTCTCTCTCTCTGGGCGTCCATTCTCCATATGCACCTGTGTAGACACCAGCCAGGTCAAGAAATAGAATATTACCTCACTCCCCTTCCAGTCACAACCTCCCACTGCCATGACTAATAAAGCTGCAGATGACTTCTGCCTGTTTTGTATTGGAGTTTGGCTTCTTTCGTGGAACAGCATGGGATGAGAGTCATTCACTCTGTTGTGCATAGCAGTAGGTGCGTTCACTCTCAGTGTTGTAAGTCTGACTACGTAACTGAAAGTGGGGTCTGGCTGCTCGCTGCTCAAAAGCAGATAAAAGGCAAGGCTGGTGGGAAGGCAAGTTTGCTTTATTTTGGATTCTGGGAACCAAGGGTGTAGGGTGAGGAAGGGTGGACTCTTGTCCAAAGGCCTACTCCCCCCATCCCCACCCCACCGCTGACAACCACTGGGCAAGAGCTTTTATAAATGGAAGAAGGTGGCTACATGTGGAAATAGCACAGCCAGCTCCGACAGTCATCTTGAAACTGGGCATGTCATCTTGATTGTTTTAAGTACAGTTAATCTTCAGTTCTAGGGTTGGTTTGTTCCCATTTTCTTGAGGAGAGTTCCCAGAATTCTGGCAGCTTATGTCATGGCTACCGTCTGGTCATTACGTAGTTAACTTCTTCTACCTGGTGGGAGGTTTCAGCATCCACAAGCCAGCTCACAGGAGACAGCTCAGATTATTATCTATGGCCCTTGAAGAGGAACTGAAGATTTTTTACTATACTTAGTGACTAAACTGTTATTATTTAGTCTTGTTGGACTGTTTTTCTTTGTTTCTGCGTTTTCTCACTTCTCTGATTAAACTTATTTTTTGGCTAACTTTTTCCACAGCAAAAGGCAGGTAGAGGACATGGTGGGAAGGACCATGGGGTCCTATTCCATTTCAAATACACCACAATTTATTTCTCTCTCCTGAGGCTCATGGACATTTGGGTTATTGACAGTTGGGATATTATGAATAGTGTTGCTAAGAACCTTCCTGTATAGCCTTACATGTATTCAGGAAACATGTATGCGCATTTATGTTGGGCATCTATCCAGGAATGCACTTACTAGGCCACAACATATGTGTATGTTCAGCTTACATAGATGACATCAAAGGATTTTCCCAAGTGGATTATGAGAGTTCTAGTTGCTCCACATCATTGGCAGAATTTGATATTATTAGTCGTATTCTAGTTGACATTTTTAATGTGTATTTCTCTGATAACTAATAAGGCTGAATACTTTGTTATATGTTTATTGTTCATTTGAATATCATTTAGGAAGTTCAAACTTTTGCCCATTTTTCTTTTGGGTTGTCTGACTATTCAAAAATTGATTTTTAGGAGTTGTTTATATATTCTGAATATAAGTCCTGTATCATATTTCATATATTGCAAGCATCTTCTCTGACTCTGGTTAATTTTTTTTACTCTCTTAATGGTATCCTTTGATGAACAGAACTTCTTAATTTTAATGTGGTCCAACTTATCAAGTTTTTCTTGATGATTAAAGCTTTTAATGCCCTAAACTCAACAAATAGCATTCTAAATATTCACTAGAAGCTTAATAATTTTACCTTTTACATTTAGGTCTATGATGCATCTTGAAATGATACTTCTATGCAGTGTGATATTAATTTTATTTTATACATTGATATCTCCATAAATGTGTTTATAGGTCCTTGGACAAGAGTAAAATGAAGATAGGCATATCATGTGTCTAAATATTTACCAGTTATAAACCAACCTGACAAACTGTTAAAGGAAATATAATCTATTCTTCTACTTTGACAGAGCAAACTTCCTAATGTCAAAATTGAAAAATATATTCATAATCATGTTTTTATGTGACTGACGTTTAGTGAAATACCAAAGATGACTAAATTCAATTATTGAGCATATCTGGATGTTCTGTTGGGTTGGTGATGTTTGTATGAGCAATAAAGTAATACATTCATAATTCATAAATTATTGTATTTTGTTCATAAAGATCCCTCCCCGCCTTGTGGCTCAACTGGTAAAGAATCTGGCTGCAATGCGGGAGACCTGGGTTTGATCCCTGGGCTGGGAAGATCCCCTGGAGAAGGGAAAGGCTACCCACTCCAATATTCTGGCCTGGAGAATGCCATGGACTGTATAGTCCATGGGGTCGCAAAGAGTCAGACACGACTGAGTGACTTTCACTTCACTTCACTTTGTTCATAAAGATATTTAAAAACTTTATTTTAACTAAATCACTAATTTTATTGTCATAATGAATCTTTTTACATAATTTTTCTTCTGTTGACAGTAATGATCAAGAGTTAAAAGTAATGTGTAGCTTTAGCCAAAATGAACAAATTTTGAACATATTTTTATTGAATGTTTCTGGTGTTTTTTAAAAGCTAATTCTTTGAAAACATTCAATATCACTTATTAAAGTTAAAAATAAAACAAAACTCTGTTTAGTAAACATAAAATTTGTTAATTTATTTAAATAAACTGGCAATTCTAAATTTGATTTTTGGGGATGAATTAATGGACCCTAATGCTGGGAAAGATTGAAGGTGGGAGCGGGAGGGGACTACAGAGGATGAGATGGTTGGATGGCATCACTGACTCAATGGACATGAGTTTGAGGAAACTCCGGGAGTTGGTGATGGACAGGGAGGCCTGGCATGCTGCAGTCCATGGGATTACAAAGAATTGGACACAACTGAGCGACTGAACTGAACTGAATGGAATATAATTTAATACTTTCATACAAACAATATTCTTCACAGTTCTAACATTCACTGCTAATTAGCATCACATTTCGCCCATGTGAGTCTAAATCCACATAGGTAGAAATGTAACTTAATTAATTTAATTTAATAATTTAAATTTAAATTAATATTTAATTTAAATTAATGTTGCAAAAATATTTTAAGCTGCTATGAGCAAATGGCTGCAAATAGCTTACCAATTCCTGGTGCTTCAAAATGATATTTGAAACATAAAGAGAAGCAAGAAAATGGATGCCTGGGACTACTGAGAAGTGATATTTTGTTATGCAAGAATTTATTGCATTCCTGCCACCTAAAAGGAAGAATTTGAGAGGTAATAAATGTGTCTTATCTGATACCCAAGCTTGCTACTACTTAAGCCCTCCCAGCACTTGTAAGCTTTGCGTCTCTGATGCTGGCAATGACAACCCACAAATCTCATTGCTTTGGCACCCAGCCACCTTTGTACACTGAAATGTGTTATGTGCTAAATTTTAACACATTGAAAACTAATGTTTATTCATGTGGCCAACTTAACTTGCTTTGTGTAAACCTCAGAATAAGAAGTTCAGTCATTACCCACAAAGGGCATGGTCTCTAGGGTCAAGGAAAAGTTCTGCAGGTTGTGCCCTGAACAACGCTAGGTATCTTCTAGTCACAGGGTAGTCAGTTTTAACATTTCAAAATGATAGTTTTCCAGCAGATGGCAGTAAATTATTTGGAAGAAAAGAAGCTTAAAAAAAAAAAATTCTCACAAAGGTGTTACATGGACCGGCAGCAGTGTTGGGTCATTCTCCTCAGGGGTAGCGTCTGTTTGAAGTTTGAGGCTGCCCTTCTAGACCATACATCAATATCTATATCTATATATAAAATTAAACAGTTGATCTAAGAAAGAAATGGGAAATTTTCATTCAAGCCAAATCTGAGGACTAGAACCCTGGAAGAACATCTCAGAAATCTCTGAGAACTATTCCCCTATCAGGGCACATGGGACTTTCATGGTGGTCCAGTGGTAAAGAATCTGCTTTCCAGTGCAAGGGATGTGGATTCGATCCCTGGCCTGGAAATTAAGATGCCACATGCTGTGGGGCAACTAAGACCATGCTCCGCAGCTAGAGAAGCCTGTGTACCACAGCAGCATATATATACATATACATACATATACATATACATATACATATACATATATATATATATGTCAGGGCACAGTTATACAAATATTTTGAGACAAAGGACTATACATTAAATGATGCATATTATGGATGGTTTACACATCTTGATCTAAGCCCCTAATGATATCTGGAAGGAACGTTATCTTTTAAGGAGTTGTCTTGTTGAAGTAGGAGAATGTCCAAAAAATGGGGCAGATTAGTCTATGCATAACGCAGACACACACTGCACAAAAGGGGAGAGAGAGGAATCCAAAGGGCAGAGATTTTTTATGTTAAACTTTTTTTATGTCTTGCCATAAAATATGAATTTTACCACACACTAAGTAATATTTATGAAGCTCTTTTTTATTCTGTTGCAGAACTGGGCTAAGTTATTTATATATTTTATCTCCTAGTTCTAACCTTGTAGGGTGGATCCTATTTCACAGATAGGAAAATTGAGGTTGGGAGAGATCAAATGATTTGCCTGAGGTCAGTTGGCTACCAAGTAAGAGCTTTAGAATTAGAACTGAATCTTTGACTCTGGAGCCCTAACCACTGCACTCTACTATCTCGACATGGCTATTGGCTGTAATGCACCCATGATCCAGAAGTAGTGCCACAGATGTAAAATAAAGGCTACCATAAGTGCAGACAGGAACCTCTAACTGCTTCATCCAAGACGACGGACTTCTCCACTGGCTCTTTGGTTGAGGTTGGTGGTAATTACACCATACTGCAAAGGTGATTCAAAGGCCTAGAAGTTAGATGACTCAGGCCTGGATTCATGTCCAGGATATGCTCAGTAATGGTACACTTTGTTTCTGGCCAGTTTTAACCAACAAATTTGTTATTTTTAGTTTGTAATAATGAAGTAAAATCTGCCATTAAAACCAATGCTTTTATTTATTTATTTGGCTGCATTGGGTCTCAGGTGTGGGATCTTTAATTGTGGCATGCAAATTCTCAGTTATGGCATGTGGGAGAACCCAGACTCCCAGCACTGGGAACTTGAATTAATTTCCTGACCTGATGCTATTTCCCTCGTAATTCAAATTTCCAGAAGAGTCTGATTAGCTCACTTGGGTCTCAGATCCTGCCTCCCCTACCACCCTTGATTGACAGTTCCACCAAGACTGTGCATTTCCTGCAAGAGGAAGTCTGGTGGTGAGATAGTTCACTTGCAAGTGATAAATGAGTAGCAGGACCAGTCATTCTGGTATAAACTATAACCATAGGGCAACCACTCATTGTTGTTCAGTCGCTCAGGTGTCTGACTTTTTGTGACCCCATGGACTGCAGCACACCAGGCTTCCTCGTTAATCACCATCTCCTGGAACTTGCTCAAACTCATGCCCATTGAGTCGGTGATGCAATCCAACTATCTTGTCCTCTGTTGTTCCCTTCTCCTCCTGACTTCAATCTTTCCCAGCGTCAGAGTCTTTTCCAATGAGTTAGCTCTTTGCATCAGGTGGCCAAAGTATTGATTGAATCCTCAGCTGCAGCATCAGTCTTTCCAATGAATATTCAGGGTTGATTTCCTTCAGGATTGACTGGTTTGATCTCTTGGCAGTCCAAGGAACTCTCAAGACTCCTCTCCAAGCTCTTATTATTTACAAATACTTCTCAGCATAGAGTAGAATTTTCTCAGTATTGAGCAATCGAATAGAGAAATAAATTGGATATTGACCCTGATAGGAGACTCCAAGAGTCATTCACAAACTTTTGATTTTGGTATTCAGCAAAGCAACTTCTGGGAGTCATTGATTTTTTTTTTTTTAATGATAAACTGCTGCTCCTGCTAAGTCGCTTCAGTCGTGTCCGATTCTGTGTGACCCATAGATGGCAGCCCACCAGGCTCCCCCGTCCCTGGGATTCTCCAGGCAAGAACACTGGAGTGGGTTGCCGTTTCCTTCTCCAGTGCATGAAGGTGAAAAGTGAAAGTGAAGTCGCTCAGTCATGTCCGACTTTTCACGACCCCATGGACTGCAGCCTACCAGGCTCCTCCGTCCATTGGATTTTCCAGGCAAGAGTACTGGAGTGGGGTCCCATTGCCTTCTTCGTATGATAAACTAATGTTACAAAATTGAATTCTTCTCATAAATGTATAGTAACGAAATACTGGTTTCACTAGTTTATAAATGAGGTTCTTGTGAAGAAAATATCCTGTTGCTGAAAATATCCTGTTGCTAAAAATATTTGAAAACTACTTAATCAGGCCACTGTAAATGATGCCAAAAACTCAGCCTCTGCACCAGCGCCAAATCGAATCTCAGAGACAGAGCTTTGGGTGAAGTAGAAAAGAATAGTTTTATTGATTTGCCAGGCAAATGGGAACACAAAGGGTTTGTGCCTCAAAGACCCAAACTGGGAGGATTTGGTGAGGAGTTCTATAGCAATGGTTCAAGAGTGGAGTTGCAAATAAGGATCTTGGTGTTTGCAGGGCCTGCCCTCCTTCAATCTGGCCTCAGGTCATCTCTTTTCATGTCTCAGCATATCCTCTCTTCCCTGATTAGCAACTGTTCCAATCTACCCTTTGAAACTCAAAGAAGGTCTTGGAGGCTGGAGTCTATTCCCTGCAAACAAGAAAAACAGAGGCTACAGGAACGAGTCCCACAGGGTCCAGCTTAGTTTAATAAGGAGGCTATTGCTGGACTTTGTGCTGAGGGTTTACACACGATAATGGGAAAGCAGAAGGTAACACCAAGATCTAACTGAGAAGAAATGTATAGGACTTGGACCTGAGTGAATCAGGGGACGGGAGTGGGTCAAAGGTAATGGCAAAGTTAGTAGGTCTGGGGTGTTAACTGAGAGAACAGTAGTCAATAAACACATAAGGAAGATGGAGGAGTGAGTAGATGGAGAAGTCTAAACCCCTTTACCTTACAAGTAAGTAAGCAGTCTCAAAACTTTTTTCTAGCCTTTTTTGGGGGGGACGGATGCATAAGAGAGGTCTTTTGAAAAAACACATTAGATTGATTATGATGAAATACAAGCTCATATTCTAAGGCAAGTTAAGGAAAATTTAAACATAAAAAAATTTCTCTGGCCTTTGGCCTTCTTTTCCCACTCTACTGTGCATTGTGTATCTGCGTTATACATTGACCAGACCTCCCCAGCAGCAAAAATGCCTACTCAATCATAAAGAATAACATTCTCCTAGCACCAAGAAGACAACTCCTTAAAGATAACATTCCTTCTTAATCTTGTAAGGCGCCATGATGACCCACTACTTGGTACTTGCAGAGACAGATTGTGCAAACTATTATTAGTTCATTTAAGGTACAGCCCTCTGTCTCAAAAACCTGTGTAACTATGCTTTGACCTCTAATGGGTGGAACAGTTCTCTGAGTTTCCTGAGAGGCTGTTTCCAGGTTATAATCCTCAATTTGGCACTAATAAAAGTTTCCATTTCTTTCTTAGATTGACTGATTAATTTTCCATTAACAATAGTCAAGAGAAATTATGTTTATTCACATTAATCAGTATGTCTTCATATTATTGAAAAAAGATGGTGTAAAATGAGAAATCAAAATCCAAATTATTTGTTTAAATTATTTTGCTCACATCTCTTTATTAATTGTTTGATGAATGCTAAGACCATCTTTTTTACAGAATGAATATGTACCATGACAGTGTTTCTCAAGAAGGCAGGACCATTCATGTAAATTTTGGATAGTATAGAACAACTGTATTGTATCAGTTAATTATAACTGCAGAAGATCAAGTCCAGGCAAATTCTATTTTTACTGTCTTTGCATTTTGCAATTTTCCCAGGAGACAGATGGACTCTGTCTTCTTATTGATTCTTGAGTTAGAGGTAGGTGACACAGTTGGCTTTCCTTAATATGTCTAACTAAGGGCATTTGGAGATGGAAGAAATTAGAGAAGAGGATCGTGTTGTAAACAGTTATAATAATAAAAATTTATTGAGCACTTACTATGTTCTAGAGCAGTTCAGGAGCTTTACCTGAAATATTTCACTTAACCCCCACAACAACCCTACGAGGCTGGTGCTATTATTATCATCTCTCTTTTTTTTTTTTTCAGATGGTAAGACGAAGCCCAGAAAGTTTCATTATCCCAGGATCACATAGTGAGAGGTGATAAAGTTGGGGTCTGAATCAGTTAACTTGACCCTAGAAGCCAGAGTTGAGGTAGGATTGGGATTGGCAAGAGGATTTCTTCTTAATAGCAATTTTGTGGTTATTTTATTAGCATCCTAGGATTTCTTAAGAATCAGAGAGTCCAGTTTCTTACCTGATAGTATAACAAAAAGTCACAATCTAAAAACGTGGTGGTCACTTAGCCCAGTCCCCTGGATTCAGGTTGTATATTACAATTCTTAAACTAGAAACACCACCAAGTAGCTACCCTGATAGAGTGTGTTAAAATCCATTATTGCTTTATTCTATTTTGAATTTTTTTCATATTCTTCCTTTCTGTGGAAGTCAGATATTTAAATGACTCCTGTAGACTCTCCAAAGGTTTTTTATTTTATTTTTTAATGCTCTGCCCACATTGTAAAATCATGCTCTTGTTGATAATAAACGTAGAAATATTTTAATTCTGCAGAATCTCTTAGGATCTTAGACACATACTGCATTTTGTTTTCTAGTCAATGCTTTGTGCAGCATAGGGAAAATAAATAAAAAAAGACAATTTAACTTGATTTTCAGAAGTGATCATATTTACATTTACTTGTGTGTTATAGCTGGGTTGCAATTTTAGGAAATTAAATACAAGTGATCCAAGATTCAGCAATGAATCATTAGGATCCAAGGTGTTAAGACACAACATTGTAGATTTAGAAGTTTTCTTAAGTTAAGCCAATTTGAGTGTGGAATATAGACTTGGATATTTTCAGGTAAGTCTGGAATGGCCTGAATGATCAACAGGGCTGGCTGTGTCTAGTGGGAAAATTTGTGTTTAAATTATGAAATGTTAGTTTTCATTCCAATCCCAAAGAAAGGCAATGCCAAAGATGCTCAAACTACTGCACAATTGCACTCATCTCACACGCTAGTAAAGTAATGCTCAAAATTCTCCAAGCCAGGCTTCAGCAATACGTGAACCATGAACTTCCAGATGTTCAAGCCGGTTTTAGAAAAGGCAGAGGAACCAAAGATCAAATTGCCAACATCTGCTGGATCATCTAAAAAGCAAGAGAGTTCCAGAAAAACATCTATTTGTGCTTTATTGATTACGCCAAAGCCTTCGACTGTGTGGATCACAATAAACTGTGGAAAATTCTGAAAGAGATGGGAATACCAGAGCACCTGACCTGCCTCTTGAGAAACCTGTATGCAGGTCAGGAAGCAACAGTTAGAACTGGACATGGAACAACAGACTGGTTCCAAATAGGAAAAGGAGTATGTCAAGGCTGTATATTGTTACCCTGCTTATTTAACTTATATGCAGAGTACATCATGAGAAATGCTGGGCTGGAAGAAGCACAAGCTGGAATCAAGATTGCCGGGAGAAATATCAATAACCTCAGATATGCAGATGACACCACCCTTATGGCAGAAAGTGAAGAGGAACTAAAAAGCCTCTTGATGAAAGTGAAACAGGAGAGTGAAAAAGTTGGCTTAAAGCTCAACATTCAGAAAACTAAGATCATGGCATCTGGTCCCATCACTTCATGGGAAATAGATGGGGAAACAGTGGAAACAGTGTCAGACTTTATTTTTTTGGGCTCCAAAATCACTGCAGATGGTGATCGCAGCCATGAAATTAAAAAACGCTTACTCCTTGGAAGGAAAGTTATGAGCAACCTAGATAGCATATTAAAAAGCAGAGACATTACTTTGCCAACAAAGGTCCATCTAGTCAAGGCTATGGTTTTTCAAGTGGTAATGTATGGATGTGAGAGTTGGACTGTGAGGAAAGTTGAGCACCGAAAAATTGATGAGTTTGAACTGTGGTGTTGGAGAAGACTCTTGAGAGTCCCTTGGACTGCAAGGAGATCCAACCAGTCCATCCTAAAGGAGATCAGTCGTGGATGTTCATTAGAAGGACTGATGCTGAAGCTGAAACTCCAATACTTTGGCCACCTCATGCGAAGAGTTGACTCATTGGAAAAGACCCTGATGCTGGGAGGGATTGGGGGCAGGAGGAGAAGGGGATGACAGAGGATGAAATGGCTGGATGGCATCACCGAAGTGATGGGCATGAGTTGGAGTAAACTCCGGGAGTTTGTGATGGACAGGGAGGCCTGGCATCCTGGAATTCACTGGGTCACAAAGAGCTGGACACGACTGAGCGACTGAACTGAACTGAACTGAACCAAGACTCCTATTACAAGAAAGAAAATAGGCCCAGAATGGAGTCACTTACGGTGAACACTTACAGGGTGTACTAAGTTGCTTCAGTCATGTCCGACTCTTTGCTACCCCATGGACTGTAGCCCACCAGGCTCCCCTGCTCATGGGACTCTCCAGGCAAGAAAACTGGAGTGGGTTGCCATGCCCTCCTCCAGGGGACCTTTTCAACCCAGGCATCTGACCTGCTCTCTTATGTCTTCTGAATTGGCAGTTGGGTTCTTTACCATTATGGGCATCTGATGAGACATCACAAAACGGGAACTCAGTATCAACCTGGTCAGCAGTGTGACTGTCTCTCTGATAGACCCCTATCTTCTCCTAGAGAAAAGTGATCTTGCCATGACCAATCCGATTTTTGCTAGGATGCCTTCCTTGTCTCCCCACCTTATGTCTGTAAGAGCCTTTTATTTTGTACAACTCCTTAGCGCTTCTTCCTATCTGCTAAATTGGATGCCTACTAGTCATGAATCTTTGAATAAAACCAGTAAAATCTTTAACATTTGCTCAATGGATTTTTTTTTAAACACTGCCTTTGTTATTCTTTCATGTAGTCATCCATTAGCGGTTTAAGTGATTATTGCGGCTTTCCACGAGAACAAGTGGGTCAGATGCAACCCAAAATGTCACTTGGAAAACGGTTTACTGATTCAGCCACCTTGACAGACCTCATTTCTTTCCCCCCAGGATGTCTTGTGAAAAAATTCAAACATACAGAAAAGCTGAAAGAATTTTTCAGTAAACACCCATATGCCCACCACCTAGGTTCTACCATTGACATTGTACCATTATCAGTCCATAACTCTTCCCATTCAACCATCCTCTCCATAAGTAACTAAGGGGGCGGGGAGGGGTTTGCAAGCTCCTGGTGGCTCTCAAGTGGCGCCCCCCAGCGGCCGCACAGCTCTCCCCAGCCCGGGGGCAGAGGAGAGCTTCCAGGTCCGTGGCAGGGAGGGGCAGGCCCCGCGGGGCCGTACCTGGGTTGGGCGGTGCGGTGGCCGCGAGAGCGGGCGTGGAGCGCGGGCGCGGGGCCGCTACGTGCACGGGGAGCGCGGGGCTGCGCTCGTGTGCGCTCCTAGGCGCTCGCCGCCGCCGCCGCGCCTTTGAGTCAGCAAACTCCGCCACCCGCTGGCCCGCTGGTCCTGCTCTGCCCGGCTCTGCCTGGAGGTGCCGCCCGTAAGTGACAGGCAATCTGCCGGGAAGGCCTCCCCCGCGCCGCCGGGTGGGGATCGCGACCAGGGACGAGCCGGCCGCCCTTTCCTTTCCTTCGCGGAGGCTTGGGGCCCTTTCCTCTGCGCCCAGGTGCCTCTCCCTACGGGCTGGGAAGATGCTTGGGTCTCCTGGGGCTGGAGCCGGGCGTTGCCTCCTTTCCTGCCGGGGAAGAGGAATCGGTCGGCTGGTTTGCCAGGGGAGGGCACGGATCGAATTGATCCGGCTAAAAAGACACTCCGGGGAGAAGGTGGGGCAGAGGTGGAATCCTGGACGCCGGCGGGGGGGGCGGAGGGGGGGCGGGGCGCGGGAAATGTGCTGAGACACCTTACACCAGGCCGGGTTGGGGTGGGCATTTTTAATTCACAAAAGGATGGCTTTGAGTTTAGAAACTGGGAGGGGTAGGCAGGGGGTTTTCGTGGGATTGTGGGATTGAGGGAAAAGGCCCGAGTGAAAATCCACGTTTGACTGATTATTAGGTCTGGTGCCACAGGAAAGCAACAGCCTGTTTTTCAGTTCTGATGTATCATACTTGGGTAAGATGGTCCGCGGGGGATTGAGGGGAAGGGTCAGGGGGACGTAGAACCACAAGTCCTGCTTGCCAGTAAGGGCTTCTATTTCTGCAGGACACGTTTATGTATCAGAATAATGGATTTAGAAATTTAGATCAGGCAGGAGGCTTTCATGTGATCTCCTTCAAACCTCTCATTTTAAGGCTGGGAAACTAAGGCCCCAGGGAGCAGAGTCATCCAGCTAGTGAGAGCGGAAACAGGCCTAGACTGTGGTGGACTTCTGACTCCCTCCGTCCGCAGCCTTCTCCACACCTCTAGGGGCATGGGAGTGGGGGTAGGCTGGGAATGCATAAAGTCCCTCTTCGCCCCTGGAAGTGGGCTGGGTGGAAGGGATGAATGCAGCCACAGGGGGGAACTGGCTACTCCATCCGATGGACCAAGCTCCAAGGATGCAGTGGAATGAGATGCTTCTGCTGTTTCCACCATCCCTTCCAGTGATCAGTGATGCCTAGTTCTAAGCACTGCACCCCCCCCTCCTTTTTTTTAAAGGCATGGTAGATTTAAGATTGACTAATGGGACTGTTTTGAAAAAAGTCAAAAAATACAATACACCCAGAAGTAAATATATAGAAGATGTGAAGAAAGGTGATTAGCACTGACCTGTATTTCAGTGGACCACCCTGTTTCTCCCACTGGTCTATTTCATTCTCATTTCCGAGGTGACTATATCACTAGGGAGGAAACTGGTGTTGGAGGAGTGGGGTGACTCTCAGGTGACACCACCCTTCACCAGGGGTCTCTTGACTGACTGGAGAGTCTGCTTCTCCTCCTGCAACAGTGGGCTGTGGTGGGAACTTCCTCTTATTTTACTTAGGGGAAGGCCTCCTGGAGCTTGCTATTGGCAACAGACGTAAACACCTTCATTCCTGCCTGCATAGAAGTTTGTTGTTTAAAAAAAAAAAAAGTTTGTTGTTTAAAGACTAATGTTGTGTTCTACTGCGGCATTTCTATGTCATTTTGGAGCATTCTTAATAATACTTTTCCAAGCCTTAGGGTCTCTACTTGCATTTTAGAGAACTCAGTTTGTTTGTTCAGCTATTATGGGAAATGGCTTCTTTTTCCTCTTTTGATGTGAGGGCTGTGGTTTAACAACCACTTGCCAGGGGTTTGAAATCTATGAGACCAGGGTCCAGCCTTTCCAGGCTTCCATTTCTAAGAGTAGCAAATGAGGGCTTTTGGCCAGTCATGACTGACCTCCCTGGAAAATAAATACCCTGCATTTTGGATAAAAGACTCTTATCACCAACAGCCCCCCCCCCCCCCCGTTAAAATTAGTAGGTATGAATCAGCTTTTCTGTTCTCTAAGCCCTGTTCAAATTAAGGGGTTGTGTGTGATAGTGGTTACAACTTCTGGTTTCAGATTCGTTGGAGTTGGAATTTGGGGATAATCATTTACTAACTGAAGTACTGTCAGTAGAACGCTTAAATTTCTGATTTATCCTTTCTTCAGAACTAAAAAAAGCTACTGATAATCCTTGCCTCCCAGAATTGTTCATAACAATAGCTGACATTTACTGAGCACTGATTATGTGCTAGTCATTGTGAAAAGAGTTTTTAACATGGCAGGCTCATTTATAACAAACCTCTGAAGCAGATTTCTGTTTCCATCTGAGGGAAAATGAGTTATCAAGATATCTATGGCTTCCTTAAACTCTTCAGCTCAAGATCTTAACCACCCAGCAAATGTGTTCCAGATTTCTATAATGTGGAATTGTTATTTAGGGCTTAGTGTCTGGCAGGCTTGATTTCAAGTACCGTATGTATATTAACAGTCCTTGAGATATGTATTGTTTTTTGTCTGCCCTATTTTTTCTTTTTTTTTCTTCCCTTCTCTCCTTTTCAATAACAGAAGAAGAAACAGGCACAAAGCCTAAGTCAATTAATAAACGATGGAGCTGAGATTTGAACAAGGCAGCCTGGCTCTGGAATGGGTTCTCTCAGCCAGCCCTCTGTGAATGTAGGTAAAGGGCCTAGCCAGACCTCAATCAAGGGCAGCCCTTAATTGGCATTTTCATTTATTTTACCCTAAGAAACCACTTCCTCCTCTCAGTCTCTGAGGAGGAGAAGATGCTTTTAGTTCTGGAAATGATTCAACTTTGCTTAAGGTTTTCTGATTCTACATACATTTCTGTTGTATTCTGTGTTATTTTTTAGAACTTTGTGGTAGGTCTCAGTGATCTTGACCCTGGGAATACAGAGATAGGCTTTAGGGAGTCTGTAAACTCCCTGAAAACATATGATTTCATACTCTTGTACAAGAGTATATTATTCTAGAGGTGAGAATCCAAAGCTTACTTTAGATTCTCTTTTTTAAAAATACTTTTTCATTTATTTATTCTCTTTTTGGCTGCATGGGATATGGGATCCTAGTTCCCTGACCAGGGATCTAACCTGTGCCCCCTACAGTGAAAGTGCAGAGTCTTAACCACTGGGCCACCAGGGAGGTCCTTACTTTAGATTCTTAAAGGGTCATTCATGGTAGAAAGAAAATTTGGTAATGACTATTCTACTATTCTATTCCTATAATCTAATTTTACAAATAAGGGAATAGCTTAATCTGAGCTATGCAGCTACTTAGAAGTAGAAAGGGGACTATAAAACTCAGGTTTCCTAACTTCCAGTCTCATATTCTTTCCATCACACCCCAGTATTTCCCTTTGAAATGAGTGGTGCCAGGTGAGTGAATTACAAAAAGCCAAAAGACTCCCAGATTTCCCATCCTCTTCCCCAGTGTGGGAGAGGCCAACAAAGTTTCCTGGAAGCACTATTAAAATACATCATCTTTTGGCATGTCATCTTGTTAGCTGAACCACTCTGCAGTGATTTAAGATGGGAATCTACAACACTGTACGATAAGAGCCAGGAGGATAAAACTTGTTTTGAGAGAAAGCAAGGAAGGAGTCAGAACATGTATTGGTTAAGGCACAAGGATGCTGTTCAGGCCTCTTGATCGAATTGTAGTGTTGGACAGTTATTGCTGAGGGATTTGTAAATTCAAGTGAAATTCCACGAAGTCTGAGATTTCCATGTAGGGTGTGAATCACTGGGAAGTCAGGCCAAAGCTCGATGCTCCAGTGACTAAATAAGACTAATAGGTCATGAACCTGCTGTTAGTTTAGACCAGCACTTTAAAGTCACTTAATTTTTACAAATTGATAAAGTTTTCCTGGGATAATATCAATACATTGTACTACTAGGCAATATATTCTGAAATGTATTGTTCAACTGGACATCAAAATATGTTACTTCAGACCAGGAGTAGCAAGTCAGAACTAGTTCCCTTGTCAAGATAGGAATTCATCATGTGATTAAATTTACTGTAGTAAAGTTTATTGGGACCGTTATCGGTCCAGTTAGGAAAAAATGAGATCCAAGCCTCACACCATTCAGAAAAGTAAATGCCACTTAGAATAAAGATTGAATGTCAAAACCAAAATTATAGATATTAAAATATATATACACATACTTGAGATTTTTAAAAAAATATTTGTTTGCACTGGGTTTTCGTTGCGACACGTTGGATCTTCTAATTGTGACATGTGGGAATCAATAGTTGTTCATTGTGAACTCTTAGTTGTGGCATGTGGGCTCTAGTCCCCTGACCAGGGATCGAACCCGGGGCCCCTGCATTGGGAGCTCAGAGTCTTACCCACTGGACCGCCAGAGAAGTCCAAGCCCATTTCTCCATATTGATGGGGAAGTCTTTGACTGATTGAGAAATGTACCCCACCATGTGCTCTGCTGGTTCAGAAGACCTTACTCGGCGAGTAGAGCCGTCACTGTGGGCCCCCTGATCTTCCACCGTCCCCTGGGTCCCTCTCTTGGTCTCTCAGCCCTGCCCCTCACCCTGCTCCCTGACCCAGGAGCTGCAGGGCCTGCTCTTTATCTTTATGACTAAGGATGCTCTCTGGTTCCTCTCAGACTTACAAACCCTAAGGGCTCAAAGTGCAGAACAGAACAGGGGGCATTGTATGTAGGGACCTGCTGCTCTTCAGAGATTATGAATGCAGCACGCAGGAAGGAGGTTTCTATGACTG
The DNA here is from genome assembly GCF_023699985.2 of Odocoileus virginianus. Lineage (NCBI taxonomy): Eukaryota > Metazoa > Chordata > Mammalia > Artiodactyla > Cervidae > Odocoileus > Odocoileus virginianus. Next base: position 46,915,378 of record NC_069674.1, read on the forward strand.
ATCATTATCCTCCCCTGCCTCACTGACACCACAGCCCTGTTTACTGTACACTGGCATTTGGGACCGCGGAGGAGGAGGCAGGTGTTCCCACAGCCCTAGATTCTAGATTCTAGTGTCAAAGCAGGGGATGTGGAGCCTTTCTGTCGGCTCTGTACGTGATCGGACCCTGAGAACTGGGACTGCTTCTGCCCAGGTGCACCTGAAAATTCCTACGCCGGAAGATCAGCTTTACCTTTTATGGGGAAGTGCAGACCCGATGCTGGCTTTTTGTAGCCAGCACTTTTCCCTGATGGTTGGGAAACCTTGAAAAAATGTGACCTCTGTTTGAGGTGAGACCTTTGCCAGACTTAATCTGTGGACAGATCTTAGTCAGATGCTTTGGATTGCAGTCAGTGCTTTGGGCATCTAGTTTAAGGAATATTATTTTTGGCATTTTACCCACTATTAACAGTTATTAACACATAATAACTTTATGTGTTATCTCATTCTTCTTGGGCCAAGGCCAGTGCCAGGAAACTGTGGGTAAGTTTGTGCCACAGGCAAGGGCCAAGGTGTGCACTTCATTGTGTAGGCTGTTTCAGAGCATATAGACTTCAAATGTTCTGCTTCTGTAAATATTCCTGTCCCATCTCACAAACCAGATACTTGAAGGGGATATTTTTAAAAAGGCACAGTTGCTCTGTGATAATCAGGAAGAGACCTCAGCATTTTCTCCCTCAGGGGTCTTAGAAAACTCTAGAAAGTAATGATCAGTGACAGTAGCTGATGCAGTAGCTGAGCTCCACATTTACTCATGTGATCGTTACAGCTGATGCATGAAACAGGCCATTATCCCCATTTCACAGATGATAAAACTGAGGCACAGAGATGTGAAACAATCTCCCCAGGCAAGGGGCAGAATAAGGTTGGGAGTCAGGCAGTTTGGCATTCACACTGTCCTTCCTCCTCTTGATAGGGGGTCATGCGTGCTAAGTTGCTTCAGTCATGTCTGATACCCTGTGTGATGATATGGACTGCAGCCCATCAGGCTCCTCTGTCCATGGGATTTCCCAGGCAAGAATACTGGAGTGGGTTGCCATTTCCTTCTCCAGGGGATCTTCCCGACCCAGGGATCAAACCCAGGTCTCTTAGGTCTACCTGCATTGGCAGGTGGGTTCTTTACCACCTGGTGCCACCTGGAAAACCTTGTTAGGGGGACACTGTTTGCTTAAAAGTGAAATCTCCCTCTTTCTCTCCCTCAGATGACTTCCCATCTGGACTGATGTCACTTTGGGCAGAGTTGAAAGTGACTAGTGTATCACAACCCCTGGTGCTGCTGTATTCCTTTGTAGATAAACTTGCCTTCTCAGCAAGAGTTCTTTGCGACAGAGTGGCAAGTGGGAAGACTATTTCCTGTGTGTTGCAATGATTTTCCTTTTTGAAAGACAATTTATCACTTTAAAAGAGGAACATGCTCCAACTAATAAAAATAAATGGGGAAAAAAAATAAAAGAGGAACATGTAGTGCTTACTTTTGTTTCCGGTTTGCATGCTCTACCCTTTTCTTGCCTGAGCCCCAAACTGTTCTTCAGGTGCCTGAAGGCTGTTCTGTGTGGATGTCCGCCATCATCCTGGCTTGTTCCCAGCTGAACTCATCTTTGTTCTCACCTCTAAAAACAGACCTCCTTTCCAGCTTCCCCATTCCGCCTGTGACCCCAGTCTTCTTCCAGTCACCTGGCTGGTGAATCACTCTTGATGCCCTTCTTCCATCATGCTGTCTCCAAGTTATTCTTGTTATATACATCTTTTTTTAAAAAAAAATTATTTCACTGTGCCGTGCCTTCCTTGCAACATGCAGAACCTTCAGTTCGGCCTATGGAATCTAGTTCCCTGACTATGAATGGAATCTGGGCCCCCTGCTTTGGGAGCTCAGAGTCTTAGCCATTGGACCACCAGGGAATTCCCCATACATCTTTTTTAATAAACCTGTTTTTTTGGGGAGGGGGGGTATGCAGCTTGTGGGGTATTATTTCCCTGACTGGGGATTGAACTGGGACCCCCTCCAGTGGAAGCACGGAGTCCTAACTACTGTACTGCCAGGGAAGTCCTAATAGATTTGATTTTTAAGAGCAGTTTTAGGTTCACAGCAAAACTGATGGAAAGTACAGAGATATCCTATGTATTACCTGCCTCCCCTCTCCTGTTATCAGCCTTGGCATCAGAGTGGTACGTATGTCATTATAGTCCATGAACCTGTATTGACACATTGTCACCCAAAGTCTGTACTTTCCATTGAGGTTCACTTAATTCTTAGTGTGGTATACTCCAGGTTTTGACAAGTATATGATGTGTCCACCATTGTAGTATCACACAAAATGATTTCACCCCTCCCCAACAAATCCTCAGGGTTCTGCTTCTTGTTATTTTCAAATGTGCCTGGCCATCTCCTGCCCACCTTGAGTCCATGATCTCTTCTGTTGGTTGGTACATTCCAGCAGCTCTCTGATGAAGCTCACAGCCTATCAATCCATCCTCCATTGCATCCCCAGATAAGTCATCACCATCATGGCAGGCTTCCGAGTACTACATCCCTGCCTTCTAAGAGAAGTCAGCGTTCCTGCTCTCATCATTCAGGACTTCCCCATTCTAGGATGCCCATTAGAGCTCTTCCCAGCTTACCTCCTCATGATAATCTGTCAATGCAGGCCCTCCACTGCTGGGGGTGCTGAACACTTAGGTCTACTGAAAGTGATGCTGTTGCTTCTATTTTTTTTGGCCACACATCACAGTTGGTAGGATTGTAGTTCCCCGACCAGGGATTGAACCTGTGCTCCCTGCAATGGAAGCATGGAGTCCTAACCACTGGACCACTAGGGAATTCCCAAGTGGTGCTACTTCTTAATCCCCCCAGGCTGGTCCTGTTTTCCCTGCTTGTCCTGAGGCAAGTGTTGAGGCCTCGTCAGGTCCTACCATCCTTCATGAAGCTTCTCCCTTTGCACTCTCCTCCTTCCTGTAACCCTGTTACCAGTGCTATTTCTTTTGGCACATAGAGTGAAGTTTGCATTACAAGTAGACTGTTTCACGTCTGTATCTGGACATCTTTACATCTTAGAACTCAGGGCGTGTGCCTTAACCATTAAAAACAGCCCTTGTCAGGACCAAACCTAGAACTCTCACATAGTGGGTTTCAGTAATTGCTCATTGAATTGGATCCTTGCTGCCCTGTAGTTATTCTCAGGGGTCCTCTTTTATAGTTAATGACCCTATAAGAGGTCTTTCAGAGGAAGACACTACACTTGTCTCAATATTACTTCCTTTCTGGGAATGAAAAAATCATTTCTAGAAGTATGGCTGTGAACTTTCCCAGTTCATGTACAGACAGAACCCTGCCCCCAATCTCCACATCCCTGAAGCATTTGACACATAAGTAAGTCTATTTATTGGTTAGTATTCTCCTCTCATTGCTCTCTTTTTAGCATTTATTTCTAAATATGTAACTTGGATGCTGTGTTAGATATAGGGGATACTGTGTGGGGAGGACGAGGCTTTCCTGGGTCTGGCTAGCTGGGTTTGGGTCCTGGCTCCTTCACTTACTAGCTCTATGACCTTGCACACTTTTTCATTATTTGTAAAACTGAGGTTAGTGAGACTTGCCTGGGGGCTATCTTGAGCGTTAGATGAGATGATTCATATTGCGTTCTTCACACAGTGTCTGGCCCCATCATTAACAGTCAGTTATTTTTAGTTGGTGAATAGTGTGACTTTAACACCATTCTCCTGTCTCATCTGCCACAGTCCAGTGGAATTAGACCAGAAGGAAAAAGAGAAAACAATGGAGGAAGGCGTGTGATCTTCAAGGCATTCCACCCTAGTCAGTTGCTTGCTAAATTGCTTTCTTTTTTCCCAAAATGATTGAGGAATCATGAGCAGAGATGGCCAACGGGAGGGGCTGGGCAAGTTGTCCAATGTCCATCCTCCCAGCCCATGTGGTTGGGGCTGCTTAAAAACTTGATGGTGATGCAGAAATGGAGAGAATTAGCTAGGACTAATTCAGTCAAGTGTAACTGACCCATATTTTAACGGGCACTTATATGCCAGAAGTGTTGCTCCATGCTAGGCTTATGGAGTGTAAATGACATGGACAAGGTCCCTGCCCTTGTGGGACTTTTGAGAGGACAGACAATAAACAAGGAAATAAATTAATAGATAAAAATAATACAGACTGACACGTTCTAAGGAGAAAATAAAACGATGGAGCGTTACTGGGGGGAATTTGCTTTAGTGGGCGGTCAGGAAAGCCTCCTGAGGAGGTAGCATTTAAACCAATACCTGCAGCGTGGGAAGGAGCCGTCTTGGTGGGCTGGGGAGGGAAGGTGGTGAGGCGGGTGTCAGAGGAAACAAAAGGTACTAAGGACCTGAGGGGGGAATTTCAGAACTGACCTGATTAGGGCAGCTGGACACTATGGCAGAAGAGTCCAGGCTGGTGGGAGAACCAAGGCCGTGTGGTAGATAGGAACTATGCAGATACAGACCCTGTGCTCTGGACAGTGGTTTTCAAAAGTTTTCTACCATCAGTACACTTGAGGGGGCAAGTGATATGCTCCTGGGGGGGATACCCTTGGGGGGGATGGGTGATGAGAAGGCTGGGATATGTATCATTTGAAAAGAGCCCTCCATAGCTTAAGTATAACTCACCACAAAATGAGAAGCGCTGCTCTTGATGATCCACTCAGAAGCCTTGGGATCTGGGGACATTTACATCTCTTAATTTTCATTAAATTTTGCAGGGTTATATAGGCACACTGTAGGAACACGGAATTCTGCCTGTTCTTGATAACACTGGCATGGGCATTTGAGGATGAGTCACTGTTGAATTGGATCACTGTGTGGCCCATTTAAATAATACTGTAGGTTGTTTTTTTTTTTTAAGTCCTTGGCATGGCATTCAAGGCCTTTAAAAAATTTTTATTTTATATTTTGGCTGTGCGGGGTCTTCTTTGCTTTGTGTGGGCTTCCTCTAGTTGTGGCGAGTGGGGGCTTCTCTTCGTCGCAGTGCACAGGCTTCTAGGTGTGTGGGCTTCAGTACTTGCAGCCCCTGGGCTCGGTCGTTGCCGCTCACGGGCTTTGGAGCACAGGCTCCATAGCGGTGGCTCACGAGCGTCCTCGCTCCTGGCATGTCGAACCTGTATCCCCTGAGTTGGCAGGCAGATTCTTATCCACTGCGCCTCTGGGGAAGTCCAGTGCTGTCTTTTAAATAGAAAAGTTGTTCACATTCTTTTGAAGTTATTTAGAAATGCCTTTGGCGATGTCTTTTAAGATTTTAGTGAGTATAGACGTCCTTTTCTAAAGAGAGGCAGTGGAGGGGAGAGGAGAGAAGAGCTTCCGGAGTCCTCGGTGTGAGTCTGGACCATACTGTGTGGATGTGGATGGGAGATTAACCTCTTTGGGTGTTGGCTTGGGAAGCTATCTTCTATAAAACAAGACAGATAAGTCTTGCACTGCCTGTCTCACTGACTGTCGTGGGACAGTGCTTTTATAAACGGCAGAGTATCAGAATACAAATTTACCTTATAAAATTAAAATTTGTTTGCATATGGTATGGCCAGAAGCACATGATAGCCAGGGTGTAAATCCATGACCATAGAAAAGAACTTTTCACTGCTCATAGGTGACTGATCTCTAGAATAATCCAAAGGAGAATATTTTTATGACTTTTCAGTAGGAATGGGCTTTCTAAGTGTGCTGCAAAACTTAGAAGCCATAAGGAAAAAATTGATACAATTCATTACTTAAAAACAGCATAGCAAAACCCCTGTAAGCAAAACTAAAGACAGATTACATAATGGAAAAATATGTGTTTCATATTATGCATTAAGGGTTAATTTCCCTAATACATAAAGAATTACAAATTAATAAGGAAAAGAACAGACCGGTGTAGGAAAATGGTCGAAGGATATGAACAAAAAATCCATATAAAGTAGTTTAATGACTCCTAAACACATGAAGAATGCTTGACCTCACACAATTTTAAAAATAATTGAAATGCATTGAAACATGCTACACTTCACCTACGTGGGGTTGGCAAAAGTAAAAAATTTTGATAACCATCCATGTTAGGGAGGATGTGGGAAAACAGAACTCATACATAAACACTCTGTGAATGTGTATTAGTTCCCTGCAGAGGGCATCTGCCAGAACCTGTCAGAGTTAATTGTTCACATTGCCTTGCTTGATTCAGTTCACTTATAGAAATTTATCCTTCAGGCAAATTCACACAAACTTTCTGAGCACCGTTTCTAATAGCAAAAGAGTATCTGTCAGTGTGGGGGCTGGTGAGCTGAATTTGCTCTGGCTGCACAGTGGAATGGTACCCAGAAGAGAACCAGGATGCCCTGTGGGCAGCTGCGGAGCAGTCTGTGTTGTGAAGAGTGAGGCATGGGAAGGACTGTAAGTGATGTTAGCATTTACAGAAAAGGGAGTAGGGGGTAGGAAATAAATAGGAATATATCCTACTTGCAGATGCATAAAATGTCCCTGGAAGGATACCAAAAAATGACTAAGAGGCAGAAAAGAGAGAAGGAGACTGTTTATTCTTGACCTTTTGGCATTATTTACATTTTGAAACAAGTGTTAAGCTCTAAAAAATAATAAAAGTAAAATACAGAGCAAAAAATAAAAAAATAGTGGTTGAGGTAGGAATTGATGAACTGAATGCAGTAAACTCCTTAGCAGTGTGTTTGATCCCCAGATTATCAGACATCTTGATGTGTCCACCATGTATTATCACTAATCTCTGTTTGGGGGTACTCCTCCAAAGGGTTCTTGGTGGATTTGGCAGGTACAGAACTAATGTCCACCTCAATCAGAGGCCATGGAAGGGCCATATAATCCAGCCTGTGGGGATTGGTGCAGCTCCTGAAGTTCAGTGGGGCCACTGTGTTCAAGGTTTCTGTACAAAGAGTGTGGTAGGTAGAATAACAGCCTCCACACTGGTCTACATTCTAACCCTTGGAGCTGGTGAACATTTTTCCTTGCATGCCAAAAGGAACTTTGCCGGTATAATTAAGTTAAGGTCCTTGATCAATGAGGAGATTATCCTGGGTCATCCAAGTGAGCCTGATACAGTCACGCGAGTCCTTAAAAGCAGAGAACCTTTCCCGGCTGTGTTCAGAGGGAGATGTGACTACAGAAGAAGGGTCAGAGAGATGATATGTTGTGGGCTTTGAAGATGGAGTAAGGTGCCGTGAGCCAAGCCTGGGGAACCGGGAGAAGGCCAGGAAATAGATCCTCCCCTAGGCTTCCAGGAGGAACACAGGCCGAGGACGCCTTGATTTCAACCTGAAGAGATCTGTGTTGGACTTCTGACCTACAAAATTAAGGTCATAAATTTGTGTGGTTTCAAGCCACTAAGTCGATGGCAGTTTGTTTCAGCAGCAACAAGAAACTAATACAAAGATGATGTAGAAATACCCCAAGGCCTTTGTCAGGGGCTTTTTAGTCTAAGAGGGGAGAGAAGACAAGAACCTAGCCAGTCCTCACACCAGCCAGTGTGGAAGGTGGTCTGGAGATTTGCAAGGAGCTCTGCACGAGGTGTCTGGGGAGGCCAGGGGAGACCTGGGGAGGAGGTGGCAGTCAGAGTTGTGTTGTAAGAGGCACTGCAGCTCCCCCGTTGGGAGCAGGGACTCGGGTGCTGCCTGTGGGGCCTTGAGACAGTCATGTCATCTCTTTGTGCCTCAGTGTTCTAATCTGTAAAGTGGGGATACTAATAATGCCTCCTGAAGGGACTCTCATGTTGAGGAAAGGAGTGGATGTCTGTAAAGGACTTGGACTAGTTCCTGGCATTTCCAAGGGCTGTGGGAGTGTTTGCAGGTGATATTTTGTCCTAATGAGGGGAGAGTAGGGCGGGGCCAGGCAGAGAGAGGTGGGGGAGCATCTGGGGACAGCAGGCCTCTTGCTGGGGAGACGAGGAGGGGGCTCTCACCTCAGTGGTGGGAACACTGGTGAGGGGGGAGCAGAAAATGAGGCGTTGAGGAGTGTGAAGCTGGAAGACGGTGGCCTTGGAAGCTGGGCTGAGGCGACCACCTAGTGCCTAAGGGTTTCAGTAGGAAGGGTGACAGTGGGTACAGTTAGGGCGCTGGTCAGGTTTCTTTAAGAGGGGAGGCTGGCTTCGGTTCTGAGCCCTGACTTCAGAATCTGCTTCCCCCGCTCCCTTGTCGTCTGTCTCCTTACCCTGAACAGCCTGACCTCTAACCATGGTGATCACACGGCATCCCCTGGCTGACCACTGGGCCACCCTGGAGGTGTATCTGGATCAGGGGCTATTACCTAGTACCTGGGCTGGTGGTGGTGTTTAGGCCCTCCGTCCTGCTCAACTCTTGGAGCCCCATGGACTGTAGCCCGCCAGGCTCCTCTGTCCGTGGGATTTCCCAGGCAGGAATACTGGAGTGGGTAGCCATTCCCTTCTCCAGGGGATCTTCCTGAACCAGGGATTGAATTCACATCTTGTGCATTGCAGACACAGGGGAAGCCCTGGTACCTGGTACCAGACCCAGGACTTGGTGTCTGGAGAGAGAACACCCTGGTGTCTGCAGTGGCTCTCCTGGGTCCCTGCAGAGAGAGGAGCAGAAACCCCAGCTGTGTGGCTTCGCAGGTCCCCAGGGGCTGATGGCTGGTTGTCTTTCAGACTCCCTTCCGGCCTTAGCCATTTGGGGGCTGTGGCCTCTCAGCATGTAGAATGGCTTCTTGAGCAGAAGAGTCACAGGCTGTCTTGTGGAGACAGATAGCAAACAGGAAATAAAAGCGTATGTGATTTTGACTCACAGGTACATGGTAATGTCTGTGACAGGGCTGAGTTGTGATTTGAAATGGTGGTCTTTGGTTGACCAGGACCAAGGCCTCCCTGTGAAGCTGCGGCCTGGGCTGATGGTCTCCTTGGTCCTGGGTGGTGGTGAATGGGCGGTTGAGAGCCCTGTCTCTTCCTTTCCCTCAGTTGGTTTCTCCGTCTGGAGCACAGGATGTCGCATGGTTTCTGTTTGAGTCGTGTGTGTACCATGTGTGAAGTGCCTGGAATGGGTTGCCTAGTCCTTGACCACTGGAAGACGATCTATGAGGGTTCTCTCCCTCCGCCAGGGCTGACAGGTGACAGGTGAGCCTGATGCTCAGCTGTGCCCCCTGGATGTGGGGCTGCTTCCCAGGCAGAGGGGCTCAGCTTCGCAGCAAATAGCAGAGACTTTGGGCATGGTTGACTTCATATTAGACTTAACAGGAGGAGAAAGTGGAGATGTTGCTGTTGTTCAGTTGCTTCGTCGTGTGCGACTCTTTGAGACCCCATAGACTATACACTCTAAGGAATTCTTCAGGCCCGAATACTGGAATGGATAGCCATTCCCTTCTGCAGGGAATCTTCCCAACCCAGGGATCCAAGCCAGGTCTCCCCCATTGCAGGCAGATTCTCTACCAGCTGAGCCACCAGAGAAGCCCAAGAATGCTGAGGTGGGCAGCCTATCCCTTCTCCAGGGACCTTCCCGACCCAGGAATCAACCTGGGGTCTCCTGCTCTAGCAGGTGGTTTCTTTACCAGCTGAGCTACCAGGGAAGCCCCGTTCATCTAAGAGATCCGTGATCTTGTTAGTAAAGAGTAAGTAGAGTCGCTCAGTCACGTCCGACTCTTTGTGACCCCACGGACTGTAGCCTACCAGGCGCCTCTGTTCATGGGATTTTCCAGGCAAGAGTACTGGAGTGGGTTGCCTTTTCCTTCTCCAGGGGATCTTCCCGACCCAGGGAACGAACCTGGGTCTCCAACATTGCAGTCAGACGCTTTACCTTCTGAGCCACCAGGGAAGCCGATCTTGTTAGATCCTGTAAATGAATTCTTTCCTCCCCAAGGCTATAGTGTCACTCACCTGAGGCACTTTTCTTGGTTGGAGGTTGCTTAACTGGACTTTTCAAGATTGTTTGGCCTGTCTTGTGGGACCTGCTATATCTCTAAATCTCTGAAAAAAAATGTGCAGAGGAATTACATGCCTACTGAAAAGGGGCAGATAGTTTAGGCCTTATGTGAATTTAGGGCTCTGCCAAACCAATGTGGCTAAGTTCGTAGTTTTCCCTTTTTTCCTGAACATTCATGTAGCAAAACTCCATCTGCTTTTCTCCACTTTTTCTCACCTCTTAAAGTTTGTTGTTCACTCGTGGTAAAAAAAATGAAAACATTGTGAAATCAAGCCTATTGTTGAGTGATAATCAAAATCCTGAAACCCTGAGAACCTCACTCTTTGACAAGTAACAAATATACTTTTCTTTTTAAAATCTTTTTAGACTAAAATAGCTTGCCTGTGGATGTTTTCCTTTCTCATAAAGAACTTATTGCTTCTACTGGTTTAGTATTTTTACATTAGGAGTGAGTGTAATGTGGGATGGTGCTGTATGACTTGCTTAAAAATACAATATTCTGAAACACTTGGGCTTTTCCTTGTGACAGTGACTTGTGGAGAAGTACAGAGATTTGGTAACTTTGTGTGTGTGTATATGTGTGTATATATAGTTTCCTTTATTTCAGTTGTTTTCAGTTTCACAATTGAGTGTTAAGATCCTAATCTGTGAATGACATGTGATTCTGCTTAAAGTATTTTAAGAAAAAAGATATTCAAGGAAGGGATTGGAAAGCTAATTAAACTAGCAGGAAAAATAAAACAGAAGGCCTGTGTAGTGAAAAAATCACTCGGAAGAATCAGAAAAGCAGTTTATTGTTAATAATGTGTTAACCGGGCTGATGAAGAGTCCATACCTCACACTGCCCTCCTTCACCTGCGAGGATGCTGCCGTGTCCATCTCACCTCTGTGAGGCTTTGTACCTGAGATCCTGTCCAGTTCCGAAGAAGACCTTGGTCTCAAGTATTACGATGCCCATATGTCCGTGAACACTGGGCGGCCTGTGCTTCCTTCGTGGGGTGCCCGAGTGGCTGAGTGATTTCTGAGCACTGTTTTCTCCCTTTTATTTCTTCAATCAGTATAAATGTATGTAGAGAACCCATTACGTGCCTGGTCCTTTAAGGCAGAGATCTCCCTTTAGGCCAGAGATCCTATATAAAGAGCAGTGAGAGCTGTGTTGTCACTGAGCCTACAGTTTGGTGGGGAGATAGACGTTAACTCAATGCCTAAATGAATAAGGGTAAGAATCTCGCTGAGATCAGAACCACAGAGGAAGAGCTTGGTGCAGGGGAAGTATAACGAGGGGGATTTGACTCTGCTGGAGGGAGTTAGGGGAAGCTCCCCAGAGGTAGTGAGACGGGAACAGAGATCTGAAAAGGGAGTAGCAGTCATCTAGTGACAGATGGGTTTGAATTGCAGCATTGCCCCTGAGCAAGTGGGTGACCTTGTGGTGGTTACTTTGAGCAAGTTACTTCCTCTTTCTAAGGCTTAGTATCTTCATCTGTGAATTGGACGGTTGTGAGAATTAAATGAGACAGTGCACAGAACATACTCAGCATGCTGCCAGCATGCAGTTGACACTCATAATGAGAGCTGTTTTATTTCTCTCTGTGCTTTCTGTTCATTTTTCTGGACACTTTGAAAAGACACTTAAATCTTACCTTGTTCTGGTTAGCAGGAGCTACTAAATAACTCCAGAATAGTTAACTTGGAAAATGGAAGCTAAGAGAGATTTAATGATGGTTTACAAATAGGCCAAGTGTCCTCAGCTTTGAAGATAGGGGAAAGGCTTTTTATAGAGTCATTGGTGTGAAGTCACATTCAGGATGGGGCTACTTTGGAAGCCTTTGAATATACCAGGATTTTAAGATACATGAATTATTAGATCACATCTCCTCCATTTCTCATGGCAGTCAACCATGAATAGCTAGGCTAATGTATGTTTTCTGTTCTAATACTGTATTCTATTTGTATTCTATTTGTCCAGTAATTGTTGCCAAGATGTTTGTAGTTATTTATGGGTATTTCTTATAGCTAAATGTGCAAGGGCCTGCCTGCATCCTTTGAGAGAGGCAAGTCTTACTTTTTCTCTGATCTTTGGAGACCCACATGTATGTACATATATCCAATCTAGCTTTTTACTCAAGTAATGCAATTTTTTGCACTTTCCATTGTTTTTACAAATATTTTGAAAAAAAAAAAAAAAGGTACTAAGAATTTAGCCAGTGATCAAACTTAATTTTTATTGCACATTCTCTCAGTGCTTGAATTACCTAAATAGTTCTCACAGTACCCTTATGAAATAGGCACTATTAAGAATGCTTTCCGCCTCTTCTATAAGAACATGTAGGCTCAGAGAGGTTAAGTAGCTTATCCGAGGTCATACAGCCATCAGTGGCATAGTTGGGGTTTGAATCCAGATGTGAGTGGCTTCAAACCTGAGCTCTAAACACTTTGTTGCTGCCTTTCAAGCTAAGCTTTTGGAGATGATCTAACTGCTGTGTCAGCAAGGTAGGTATGTGTCAAAAGATTTATTATACACTATATAGTTATGAGGAAGGCTTATGAAAAATGTTAGTGGCCTCTGAAGAGCATTGAGGAAGCTTACTGAATTTAGATTTATTCAGTGAATCAGAAGTGGATATTCTGCCCCACATGCATGTGCATATGCAATGTCTTTCTAGGTTATTTTCCTGATAGTTGTAAACTTTGCTTTTGCAGTACAGGCTTTGAGGAGCATTAGTGCATAGCAACCAAAAATTAAATATGCTTATGAGTGGTAGGACTTTATACTTCAAATAACATTTTCACTTTTCCCTCATTCTTACCTCAATTCCTATGTTAATAACTTTATTGTCGTTAGATCAGCTATTGTTTGCTGCCTTAAATCTATTGGAGAACTACTTCACATTCATTTGGAAGCAAAAGGAGGATGCATTATAAATAAAAAATATAGGGAATTCCCCAGTAGTCCAGTGATTAGGACATCGAGCTTTCACTACCAAGGGCCTGGATTCAATTCCTGGTCAAGGAACTAAGATCCCACAAACCGTCTGATGTGGCCCCCTCAAAAAAAATTCAGAGATGGGTGTAGACTCTGGGTGGAGTCAGACAGGTGTATCAAGGAGACATTCGGCCACAAAGCTACTGGCTGTCAGAGCCTGATACTGCTGCAGACTGGGCAGAGCTCACTTCTGAACCGATTTGTTCTGCACTTCTTATTTTGTTCTCTGCTAGTGCAAATCCTGCTTCAAAAAGTATGTGTGGTTCTTGATCAGAACTAAATAAAAATACAACCTGATGTGTCAGCTAAGGGAGGGAGAAATACCCAGCAGCTGGTGGAGAAGGGGGGCAAGCTGGAGCGGTCCCATCTCCAGTCTTGCTTTCCATCCTAGTGACTGGTTTTTCCTGATTCAGCAAGAGGAATAACGATGACTGGGGTGGTGGGGCTCTTGTTTATTTTATATATGCTTTATGTCCTTACAGGTTTATTCGATCTATAGTTTCAAATCACAAAGGCAATATATTAAAAAAAAAAAGTTATCAACAGTCCAGGAGTGTATAAAGTAAAAAATAAGAAAAATGGGTCCTTCTCCCCTGCCCCACATGCATGTGTATATATGCATGCATATGCTTTGGCGTGTATCCTTCTGGAATCTTTTTCTGTGCATCCCCATGCATATCGGTGTGTGTATACACGTTTATGTCCATACTTAAACAGTGGAATCACCCTGCCTGCTGTTCTGCAGTTTGTTGTTTCCCCTTGGGTTGTCATGGACACACCCCCTCCCCTCAGTACTTCCAGGTTCCCCTGTGTTTTGAACAACAAGGTTTTTGTGAATGGGTTCACTTTGTTTAATCGCTCCCTTAGGAATGGACATTTGGGTGGTCTCAACTTTTTTAGCAATAAACACGGCCACAGTGAGCAGACTCAGATGTGTGGCTTTGCACATGGGTGCTGGTCCTTCTCGAGGATCCCTTCCCAGATGTAGGGGTGCCAGGTCGAAGGGTGTGTGATTACTGGCTTTGGAGCCAGTAATCCTGTGTTCTGGACCAGGTGGAGTGTGAGCTCTGGCCTGACTCGGATAGAATCCCGTCTTGGTTTCCACCAAGGCAGGCAAAGTGGCGGCACCTGGAGCCCCTGAGCCTGGACAGAGCTAGTTAATGAGCATGATGCTTCTGCCTGCTGTTTCACCCTTTTCCAAACTTTATGCGGGTAACAGTTTTCAAATCTTGACTTCTGCCTCACTCCAGGATGCCCAGTCTGCCAGTCATGGTTTTCTTTCCCACTCCCCAGCTGCCTGCATTTTGTTTTCCTTCTTGGTGTTTTGTTAACCTTTGGACTTCTAAAAATTGCTGACAAGATCACAAGATTAGCCTTCTTTGAAACCAATTCCCACTGCCTTAATTTGGTCAGTTTTGTGATGCCTTGCCCCAAGCTCATTCCTGGCCAGACTACCTTGGTCGTGAATTCACCATGGCCTTTGAATTCACGGCTGCCACACTGACAGCTTCCCACGATTTTGGTCACATGCCGGGACGCAGCGAAGGAGGCCGGCCGACCACTGGGCATACTCGTGACTTCATTGTCCTCACTTCTCTGGGGTCAACAACAACTTCTGTTAAGGGGCTAGACAAGTCACTTAAATTTTTCACTTATGATTTTCCAGGTAGTTTTTATATTATTTGCTTGTTGTTTAGTCCCTCAGTTGTGCCTGACGCTTTGCGACTCTTTTTACTGTAGTCCGCCAGGTTCCTCTGTCTATGGGATTTCCCAGGTAAGAATACTAGAATGGGTTGCCATTTCTTTCTCCAGGGGATTTTCCTGACCCAGGGATTGAACCCCCGTCTCCTGCATTGCAGGTGGGTTCTTTACTACCGGGCCACCAGGGAAGTGTGGTTTTAATATTAGGCAGGGGTTATTTTTCTGGATGCATTGTGCATGCCAGTCTCCCTCAACTCCATCTCCCATCTCCTGCCCAGCCTTCTCCCTACCATGATAGATGTCACTCATTGATTGAATGATTGATCCTGCCCTTTCACCGTAGAGCCCGGGGCCCCCTGGCGCTGCAGAATTAGAGCCAGTACAGAGATGGGAATACCAGACCACCTGACCTGCCTCTTGAGAAGCTTGTATGCAGGTCAGGAGGCAACAGTTAGAACTGGCCACGGAACAACAGACTGGTTCCAAATAGGAAAAGGAGTACGTCAAGGCTGTATATTGTCACCCTGCTTACTTAACTTATATGCATCATGAGAAACGCTGGGCTGGAGGAAGCACAAGCTAGAATCAAGATTGCCGGGAGAAATATCAATAACCTCAGATATGCAGATGACACCACCCTTATGGCAGAAAGCCAAAAAGAGCCTCTTGATGAAAGTGAAAGAGGAGAGTGAAAAAGTTGACTTAAAGCTCAGCATTCAGAAAACTAAGATCATGGCATCTGATCCCATCACTTCATGGCAAATAGGTGGGGAAACAGTGGAAACAGTGGCTGACTTTATTTTTCTGGGCTCCAAAATCACTGTAGATGGTGATTGCAGCCATGGAATTAAAAGACGCTTACTCCTTGGACGGAGAAGGCAATGGCACCCCACTCCAGTACTCTTGCCTGGAAAATCCCATGGATGGAGGAGCCTGGTAGGCTGCAGTCCATGGGGTCGCGAAGAGTCGGACACGATTGAGCAACTTCACTTTCACTGCTCACTTTTATGCATTGGAGAAGGAAATGGCAACCCACTCCAGTGTTCTTGCCTGGAGAATCCCAGGGATGGGGTTGCACAGAGTCGGACACGACTGAAGTGACTTAGCAGTACTCCTTGGAAGGAAAGTTATGACCAACCTAGACAGCATATTAAAAAGCAGAGACATTACTTTGTCAACAAAGGTCTGTCTAGTCAAGGCTGTGGTTTTTCCAGTGGTCATGTATGGATGTGAGAGTTGGACTGTGAAGAAAGCTGAGCACCGAAGAATTGATGCTTTTGAACTGTGGTGTTGGAGAAGACTCTTGAGAGTCCCTTGGACTACAAGGAGATCTAACCAGTCCATCCTAAAGGAGATCAGTCCTGGGTGTTCATTGGAAGGACTGATGTTGAAGCTGAAACTCCAATACTTTGGCCACCTGATGAGAAGAGCTGACTCATTTGAAAAGACCCTGATGCTGGGAAAGATTGAGGGCAGGAGGAGAAGGGGCGACAGAGGATGAGATGGTTGGATGGCATCACCGACTTGATGAACATGGGTTTGGGTGGACTCCGGGAGTTGGTGATGGAGAGGGAGGCCTGGCATGCTTCGGTTCATGGGGTCGCAAAGAGTTGAATATGATTGAATGACTGAACTGAACAACTGTGGGCTTAGTAAAACCTCCAAGGGCCGCAGTTGAGAAAGAGTATGGGGAATGCAGAGATGAATGATACCCAGTTGTGCGGAGTTCTTGGGTTTCTAAAATGATAGAAGAAAGTTACGGCCTAGCACAGGATCGCCAACTTTTTGCTTTTTACATAAAGGGCATAAAAACCTCCTCAAAACATATCAGATACAATTATTGTTTTCTTATAAAAGAGAGGCTTATTTTGATACTCCAAAAGTAGGAAAGACATAATCTAAAAATAAAGCAGAATACTTTACAGAGAAAGATTTTAGCTTTCTAGAAATTCAGTGCATTGTTTTCTTTTTCCCATTTTACTGTGGACCATTAAAAACTTGGTCATGGACCTAAATGCCATTTAGAGACCCCTGTTATTTCAGACTGCTGGAGGTTTTCTTTTTTATATTTTGGTGGAGGGTACTACAAAGCAAAAATTTAATTCCTTTAATCCAGGTAATATTGTATATTGGTGTTGATGTGTTCTCAGATGAACATTTTATTTCATTAATTTCACTATTTCTGCATAATAGTACTGGTTGATCATTTTGCAGAACAACGTACTTTGCAAATTGAATAGGTACGTGTTCTCATGGTGACTCTCTATCCACTGTCATTCATTCTTTCTAGTTATATGCTCTCCATCTGCTATTATGGGCTGGCTCTGGGGTGCAGCAGTGAACTAGCCAGAGTCTCTGCCCTCTTGGAGCCCACATCACAGGGACAGATACACCTATAAACAAATAACATAGATTCAGGTTGTGTTGAGTGCCATAAGGAAAATAAAGTAGTGTTAATTGGAAAGAGAATGACTTTGGGAGGAAACTTTTGGTTAAGGTGTTGCAGCAAAGATTACTCTGGTGACATTTGAGCTGAGGACACAATCAGAAAAGATCTAGAGAAAAATGTTCTAGAAAGAAGGACTAGTAGGTATAGAAGCCCTGGGATGGAATGAAGTTGGTACATATAAGAGATGGAGAGAAGGGCAGAGAGTAAAGGAGAGAGAAGTAGGTAGAGTAGGAATGCAGGCTGGGATCAGCCCACAGGGTCTGTAAGTCGGGGTCGGGGGGCTTGTAAGTCATGGTCTGAGATTTGCAGTTTATTCTCACTGCAGTGGCCAGTGTGGGTGGACTTGAGGCAGTAGAGGCATTTGATCTGAATTTTGTATTGAGAGGTTCGTTCTGTGTGTGTGGAGCATGGGTTGTAATGGGCACAAATGGAAGAATCACACAGGCATGCTGGAATTGAATCCGGCAGCCCTTTATCAGGGAAGAATGAAGAAATTGCTTGGTCTAGAGGCAAACAGGGGACTCCCCTGTTCATAAAATTGGAATTAGTGAAATTCCTCCTAATTACTATTTTGTTTGACTCTTCCTCACTTAGGTTGAAAGTTCTCTTGAGATTTATCCATTGGCCCTCTAAGTACCCCACAAATTCATTTCCTTTAAAGCTATCTTGCAGCCACCTAAATGTTCAACAGGGGAAGAAAGGTAACATTTACTCAGTGGAATGCCGTGACTTACTATCTAAGAACATAGAATGCTGTTTTTTTTGCAGTGAAAATTGGAAAGATTCAGGTTTGTGAAAACACTTGATTATGATGATGAAAAAAATGCACGTAAGAAGAAGTCAGCAAAGAAATATACCAAAACTGTGATGATTCTTTTTAACAGTGGATTATGCTGAAGCTGAAACTCCAATACTTTGGCCACCTCATGTGAAGAGTTGACTCATTGGAAAAGACCCTGATGCTGGGAGGGATTGGGGGCAGGAGGAGAAGGGGATGACAGAGGATGAGATGGCTGGATGGCATCACCGACTCAATGGACATGAGTTTGAGTAAACTCTGGGAGTTGGTGATGGACAGGGAGGCCTGGTGTGTTGCGATTCATGGGGTTGCAAAGAGTCGGACATGACTGAGCGACTGAATTGAACTGAATTGATGCTAGGGTGACCAGAAATAACTTACCATTTAAACCACAATGCTTTTGAGCACTCTTAAAATGTGTGTGTATGTGTGTGCATGCTATTAATAATTACAGACTGGCCCGTATAAGCCAGTACTGATTTGACTAACCCAGGCCATATGGTCATCCTAAGTATGGGTGGTAATTTTACGTCTCTGTTTTTCAAACTTCCTGAATTATACCACTTTAAATTTAATTTGAACCAAAAAATGCAAAATAGTTCTTTTGCTTTAGAATATTTACTTTTAGAGGTCAGAGAGCATTTCTTTGGGCTCTTTTACTTAGTCTGTCCTCCCGACCATGGGGAAGGACCATTTTGGTCTCTTTCAAGCTGGGAGGCTTTGATGCTGTGATCATTTTCCCCCCTGAAATTTTCAGGAAAGAAGGAACTAGAATAGCACTTACAGATTCCAAGATGACCTTTTCCTGTGATTGATGGATTACGACCCCAGTAGGCTCAATAATGACCCAAGGACTTGTTTGGATTATTTGGCAGACCTGGTCTTCTTTATTTTTTTAGTTTCCCAAAACAGGTTTCAAATTAAAAGTTAGTTTTGGGGATCTTCCTTTTAGTTTTTTCTACTAAAGTGTTCCTAATAGAAATTTGTATTTGACCGACTTGTGTATAACCTCATAATAGTGAGGTGTAAGGGCTTCCCTGATAACTCAACTGGTAAAGAATCCATCTGCAATACAGGAGACCTTGGTTCGATTCCTGGGTCAAGAAGATCCCCTGGAGGAGGGTATGGCAACTCACTCCAGTATTCTTGCCTGGAGAATCCCATGGACAGAGGAGCCTGGTGGGCTACAGTCCATGGGGTGGCAAATAGCTGGACACAGCTGAGCGACCAAGCACAGCACAGCACAATGAGGTGTAAAGATGACAATGTATTGGACACTTATAGTACCAGGAAATAAAATCAGAGAGGGATTTTTTAAAATAGAGTAGTCTTTTCAAACTAAATATGTATTAGGAATCAGTGCCACAGCTTCCCTGGTGGCTCAGTGGTAAAAATCTGCCTGCTAATGTAGGAGACATGGGTTTGATTCCTGATCCAGGAAGATTCCACATGCCATGGAACGACTAAGCCTGTGCACCACAAGTATTGAGACTGTGTGCTAGAGCCTGGGAACTGCAGCTACTGAAGCCTGCGTGCCCTAGAGCCCGTGCTCCACGACAAGAAAAGCCACCACAGTGAGATGCCCACACAGTTCAGCGGGAGAGTAGCCCCTTCTCTCTCTGCAACTAGAGAAAAGCCCACGCAGCAATGAAGACCCAGCACAGCCAAAAATAAATAAAATTATTTTACATAATTAAAAAAATCAATGCCAAGGGATCATGGCACTGATATTTATCTCCATGGACTATGGGAGAGGTTGTGCTGTCTAGTTAATGGTAAAACCTTGAATGAATCAGTTATTCCTTTGCCTTTTCCACGTTCAGATGCAAGAAAATGAAATACCTTGGTTAAGAAAATGGTGAATGTCCTCCTCCAGCTGCTCACTACCTTGTGGAGGAGGGAGGAACTTGATCAGACAAGACAGGCCAGCACCCTGGACCAGGTGATAGGAAACCGCCTGTCCGGTCCCACCTTTCCCTGGAGTCTCACTTTGCACCACCTCTTGATCCCAGCCACAATGAGCCACTTCCTGTTCCCCAAAGTCATTTGTAACTTCTTGCTTCCCTGGGTAATCAGACCATTCCTCCCACCTGGAACCCACCTCTGGCATCTCACCTCCGTCATTAGGGCAACGTAACGTAAGGTTAAAGGAATGAGCAGCATGGACATGGCTGCAAGACCACTTGGGCTCAAGTCTCAATTCTTTTGCTTAGTAGCTGTATGACATTTGACAAATTACTTGTTACCTTCTTGGTACTTATGTTTTCTTAAGTCTAAAATGGCACTAATATTCACATCTATTTTTTAGGAGGATACATGTAAAGTGCTTAGCACAGTGACTGTTGGCAGAAGGACTCTCTGGGTGTTGATTATTATCATTATCTTTTGAAGTCTGGCCCTTCCTATAAGCCTGTGCCCATTAACCAACATGGGATTTAAGGACTGCTGACCTAGTTTTGAGTCTGAGCCCTGCACCTATGTGTTGGATGGCCTTGGGTGGTTATCTTTCAATAACTTCTTTGAATGTCGGTTTCCCCATCTGGAGCACAGTATATCACATGGTTTCTGGGTGAATCATGTGTGAAGCACGTGTGAAGTGCCCAATTTCATCCTTGACACCTGGAAGACAATCTCTATATTTTCCATCCCTCCCCCGCTATAGCACTATGTCACCTGATACCTTGTACCTGTTTGGTTGCATTTCTTCCACTCTTATATCTTTTTTAGTTTTCTTTGTTTCTACACAGCAGTCATTGATTCTTTTATTTGGTTTCCTCACTCATCTGTTCACTCAGTCATTTTCTTTATTTATGCATTCTCTTTCATTTGTTCAAAAATCATTTATAAGCACTTGCTAAGGGTGACCAGCCCAGGAATCTACCATTGTTCCAGCTCGAGTCCAGGAGAGAAGTGTTGAGAGCCTGAATTAGGCTGGAGACATTGGAGGCTGTGAGAAGGGAATGGGCTTAGGTGGCATTTAGAGAGAGAGAAGATGGTCAGGGCTTGTTGACCAGCTGGATTTGTAAAGTGAGGGAAAGGAAGCAATCAAAGATGGTCTCTGGGATTCTTGCTTGAGTCAGTGTGTGGATGCTGACACCATTAACTAAGATGGATAGCATAGGAGGAGGGAGAACCAGCTGCGTTTTGAGGGGGGGCAGGAAGAGGTTGCTTGCGACAGCCAGCCTGGATGGGACACAGTCAGTTTGAGGTGCCTGAAGGATGTCTGGACAGGGACGAGCACAAGGAGGTTCTGACTGTGGCCTCCTTTGGGTGTGAGATGGGGGTGGTGGCTGAGACAGAGAACAAGTGTGGAGCAGCAGAGACGAGGCCGTGGTGACCCTTTGGGAATTGCCCTGATTAAAGCGGAAGGTGAGTGTGAGTCTGTGGCTTCTGCTGGGAAGCCATGCATAGTGCCTCACCACGAAAACTGCTCAGGTCCCCCACCAAGCACAGGCCACTCACCATCTGCAAGTTAAGACCAGCCTCTGGTGTTAGTGTGGAGGTGGGGAGCCTTAGAACACCCTCTTCCCCACAAGGACCTCACTCATCACCTGCAGGGCCTGAGCTACCGTGAGTGTCTGTCTGTCTTCTTCCCCCGCAGCATGTCTCACAGAACCCTTCTCTTTAAAAAAAAAAAAAAACTTTATTTATTTATTTTAAAATGCGTTTATCTATTTTGGCTTCACAGCATGTGGGATCTTAGTTCCTTGATTAGGGATTGAATATGTGCACCCTGCCTTGGGAGCGCAGACCACCAAGAAGTCTTGAACCTTTCTGGAATAGATAGATGCCGTGGTCCTTTTCTCCTAGCAGCCGCGGGTCGTTGCTTACTCTCTTGTCCAGCTGGATATGCACAAAGGAGGAAGAACACCAACAGCGCTTCCGTTCATACCTCTCTCTGCTGCTGCGCTGTGTCTGGGCCACCACCACCTGTGGGCTGTACCATGTCAGTAGCCTCCCAACAGAGCTTCCTGCTTCTGCTCTGGCCCCTGATAGTCTGTAAGTCAGATTATGTCTCTCACCTGCTGGAAATGCCCGCAGAGTTTCCAGATTCTTCACTAAGGTCCACAGGGCACCTGCCTCCCTTTCTGAGCCCCTCTCTGTCTCCCACCAACTCCATCCCCATGGCTTCCTTGGCTCCAGGTAAGCCAGGCTTGTTCTGCCTTGGGACTTCCGCACACGGTGATTGCTTCTCTTGGAGTATTTAAAAATGGAAGTACAGTTGATGTACAATATTATATGTGACAAGTGTGCAATGTAGATTCACAGTTTTTAAAAGTTATGCTCCATTTATAGTTATTATAAAACATTGATTATATTGCCTGTGTTGTACAGTATATCCCTGTGGCTTTTATATTTTGTACCTAATGGTTTGTACCTCTGAATCCTCCTCTCCTGACCTTCTCCCTTTCCTCTCTCTAGTGATAACCATTCATTTGTTCTTTATATCTGTGATTCTGTTTCTTTTTTCTTATTTTCACCGTGCTGTGCTAAGTCACTTCAGTTGACTGGCTCTGCCACTCTCTGGACTATAGCCCGCCAGGCTCCTCTGTCCGTGGGATTCACTGGGCAAGAATACTGGAGTGAGTTGCCTTTCCTTCTCCAGGGGATCTTCCTGACCCACAGGTCGAACCCATGTCTTTTGTCTCCTGCATTGGCAGGCGGGTTCTTTGCCACTAGCGCCACCTGGGGAGTCTGTTATATTCACTGGTTTTGTGTTTTTTAGATTCTGTGTATAAGTGATATCATACAGTATTTGTCTTTCTCTGTCTGACTTATTTCACTAAGCATAATATCCTCTGAATCCATCCATGTTTTGCAGATGGCAAACTTTCATTCTTTTTTATGGATGAGTTGTCCATTTATTGGATAACTCTCCTTCTCCCACTCTGATGTAAGTAAACCCAGGACCTGGTCATTGTCCCATCTCTGATGTCTTCCACAGTGCCGGGTCTTTCCTAGATTGATGGACTAGCTAGGGCTGCCATTCTACACTGGAGTGAGAAGATCCTGAGCTTGCTTGTTGGGGAAGGAGAAGGGACTAGTGAAAAGAAAGCTGGAGTTACTAAGGAGGTGGGATAATTGATGGACTGACGTATTGAAGAAGGTAGGGAAGATAAGATCATGAAGACAGGGAAGAGTTTTATGTTTTTCTTTTGAGACTAAGGGAAGTGGGTGAATGTATGGGTAGATTTCAAGGTAGCAGGACCAAGATGAAGAGTATAAACCCGATGGTCTTACTCTTTGATGAAGTGGGAGGAACAGTTATCCGATGACAGAGAAGTAGGCCAGGAGGAGGCAGGAGGCTGCTGGATGAGATATAATGGTCTGAAGCTGCTGGATGAGTGGAGGGACTCCTGAACCCTGGAGGATCCCTCCTAGGCTGGAACTCAGAACCTCTAGATGGAGCCTGTCACAGAAATGACTGGATTTTTCTTTGATAGTGAACAGGACAAGAAAGAAGTGGAGGAGACAGAGGCTATGTTGATCCATGTTTGGGGGACTGGCAGATAAAAGGGGCTGTATGTCAATGGAACAGGAAAACAAGGATGCTGGAGGGAAGAAAACTTGAATGGTAAGAAAGTGAAGTCCAGAGCAGGAATAAGAGGTAGGATCAAAACTTCTGGTGGCTTTTCATTCAAGTGGAAGAGCAAATTGCATGACAATGAGAAAGTGAGAAAAGGAAGGGTTGGCTGTGATGATCAGAGACTTTTAGTGTTCTGTTTCAAAGAACAGTTCCTGGTTGGGGTGTGGCCACATGATTGATAAATTATTGATAAACAAAGGATTAAGTTACAGGAATGAAGAGGAACAGGCTAATAAGGTGAGATCAGGGAACATTAGGTCATACTGTGAATGATGTCCTCCTTGGAGGGATCAGGAAAAAGTGGTGGGGAACTCACAGAGGAGGTCTCTAAAAATGTAGAGATGAGGAGCAGGAGTCTGGGGAGAAGGAAATGATGCTAGGAAGTGAGGAGAAGGGAGTTGGATCCCATGCCTAGATTCTGGGTGCTTCTTGGTAGTTATTGTCTGGAGATGACAGTGACCAGGGAAATTTGGTTTCTCCTCATCTTGAGAAATGGGAGTGCTGAGGTAATGAGCAGCCTCAACTTGGGAGGGTTACAGGGAAGAAGAGAGTGGAGAAGCCAGGACTAAGCTAAGCTAAAGCTGCTGAGATAATGCAAGTGTGAGACATTTGCTGGCTTGAGGACTGAGGGTTCCTGGGGCATGGTGGAAGGCAGGGTTAGAAGAGATGGCAAAGGTGGCAGGGGGTCAGAACCAGGTAGGGATGGGGGAACCACAAGGGCTGGGGAGAGATGATGCCTGGAGGGCCTTTCTCTTGGCAGATGTGGTTTGCAGGATGATTGTCACTAGGGGTATGAATGAAGGGTTTTAGATTGTACTCTTTTTTTTTTTTTTAATGGCTTTGCTGTGATATCTGCATACTGTACAATTTCCCAATTAAAATATACAATTCAGTGGTTTTTAGTGTCTTCATAGATAGGTGCAGCCATCACCACAGTCAATTTTAGAATATTTTCATTACCTCATTTCATTGTCTTTTAGCTATCACCCTCTGTAACCCCAATCTCTATTCTTTCACTGATTGTCCCCCGCCCCAAGCCCTAAGCAGCCCCAAATCTCTTCTGTCTTTATAAAGTTCTCTATTCTGGATTTTCATGTGAATGGAAGTTGTATAATATGTGGACTTTTGTTACTGGCTTCTTTTCACGTACCATGATGTTTTCAAGGTTTATCTCTGTTGTAGCTTGTGTCAGTATTTCATTCTTCTCCACATTATTGCCAACATTTCTTATTATCTGACTTTTTTATTCTAGCCAGGCTAATGGAAATGAAGTGGTATCTCACTGTGGTTTTGATTTGCTTTCCCCAGTGATTAATGACATCTAGCATCTTTTCATACGTTTATTGTCCATTCGTATATCTTCCTTGGAGGAATGTCTATTCAGGATCCTTTGCCCATTTTTGAAGTAAGTCTTTTTAGTATTTTTTTTAACAGCTTTATGGAGGTGCAGTTGACAAATTTTTAAAATGTACAATATGGTGGTATATGTATACATTGTGAGAGGATTCCCCCATTGAGTTAATTAACACACCCATCATCTCACCTATTTACCTTTTATTTTTTGGTGAGAACATTTAAATTCTATTCTCTTAGAAAATTTCATTTATACAATGCCTGTTTTACTTTAGATCCTTAAGTCTTTTTATTACTGAGTTGTAAGAGTTCTTTATATATTCTGAATACAAGTTCCTTATCAGAGAAATGACGTGCAGATATTTTTTCATTCTATGCTTTGACTTTCACTTTATTGATGGTATCCTTTGAAGCACAAAACTTTAATTTTCATGAAGTCTGTTTTTTTCTTTCGTTGCTCATACTTTTGGTATTATATCTAAGAATCCTTTGCTAAATCTGAGGCCATGAATATTTACCTGTTTTCGTCCAAGAGTTCATAGTTTTTGCTCTTAACATTTAGGTCTTTGGTCCATTTTGAGTTAGCTTTTATATACAGTATAATGTAGGGGTCCAACTTAATTCTTGGCTAGCCTCTTGTCCCAGGAGTATTTATGAAAAAGGCTGTTCTTTCCCCATTGAATGGTTTTGGCACCCTTGATGTAATCAGTTGATCAAAGAGGTATGGGTTTATTTCCGGACTCTCAGTTCTGTTCTGTGGATTTATTTGTTTATCCTTGTGCCAGTCCCACACTGTCTTGAGTACCACTGCTTTGTAACAAGTTTTGAAATCAGGAAATAAGAGTCTCCCTACTTTTTTCTTCTTTTTCAGGGTTGTTTTGGCTGTTCTGAGTTCCTTGCAATTAGATAGGAATTTTAGAATTGGTTTGTCAGTTTTTACCAAGAATTCATCTGGGATTCTGATATAGATCGAAGTGAATCTGTCGAATAGTTTGGGGAGAATTGACATCTTAACAATATGGAATTTTCCAATCCCTGAACATGGGATGTTTTTCCATTTATTTAGATCTTTAATTTCTTTGAATAGTATGTTGTAGTTTTCAGAGTATATTTTGCACTTTTGATACATTTAATTCTAGGCATTTTATTCTTTAAAAAAAAAATTTACTTATTTGTTTGCCTGTGCCAGGTCTTAGCTGCAGCACAAAGGATCCCGGGTCCCCTGCATTGGGGAGTGCAGAGTCTTAGCCACTGGACCACCAGGTATTTTTTCTTTTGATGCTACCAGACCACCAGGTATTTTTTCTTTTGATGCTGCCTGTCAGGTAGTATTTTGATGGGAAGTCCTCTTATCAAGTGAAGGGGTAGTGAGTGGAGAGTTGAAAAAATGCCTCTCCAATTGTTGACAGGAGCAAAGAGCAGGGCATTTTCTATTGTTCTTCAGGAGGCTGTGTGCTTAGGTCTTTCATGGTCCTGTGGCAGGGCACCAAGGGATACATCAGCCTGGAAAGAAGTCCATATAACCAAGAGCGCATGGTTTTGTGCTGTGGGGGATGGGAGTGAGTATCTGAAGACTGATCGCTCTTGGTTAATATAAATGCAGTCCAATTGGACTAACTCACATTAAATATTTAAATTACTAATACCCCTCCCCGAACTTCTGAGATTTATCAGCTTTTTGTAAAAGGGGAAAATGAGTAGCCCAGATGAATCACTAATTAGGAGAAACTTAGTAGCATTAAAAAGGAAGGAGACCATTTGGGAAGTGTGAAAAGTATTTTTGGATTTGATCTGGGAAGTTAGGGTTGTTTTGAAGAGAGAGGATGTCACAGCACAAGTTAGTAAGTATTACCTGCTTGTCTGCTCTAGTGGTCACCTCCTCTCTCCTTCATCTACTTTATATGGCTTTCCCCCTTGAATTCTGTTTATCCAGGTTGTTTTGCTATCCCCAGTGATTCTCCTTAGCATGTATATGAAGGCAAGGGGAGGTCATGCACATGCTTGTGTCTGGAGCATCCGTAAGTCGAAGGTAGCACTTGTCCTAAAGGCCTCCAAAATAGTTGTGAGGCTAAAATGTTATATGTATGTATATTTTTTCTTGTTTCTGGATTTCAGACCCTAAATTTGGCCTAGTGTCATTCTTATGACCATAAATGGAACCCATTGTAGAGATTATGTCTTAGAGATTAGCAACTTAGTAGTTTCATTATTTTATGTGTTATGAACCAGTACTTTTTTTAGACTGCTCATTCTCTTTAGACTCATTAGAAAAGACTCTGATGCTAGGAAAGATTGAGGACAGGAGGAGAAGGGGGTGACAGAGGATGAGATGGTTGGATGGCATCAACAGCTCAATGGGCATGAGTTTGAGCAACTTCTGGGAGATGGTGAAGGACAAGGAAGCCTAGCGTGCTGCAGTCCATGGGGTTGCAAAGAGTCGAACATGACTTAGCGACTGAACAGCAACCCTTTTTAATATATTTGTGAGTATTTGTGTGATGAGTACTGGGAAAATTTAATGGGTAATTTTGTCTTTCCAGACCAAAAATGATAATTTTTGACTTTAACTGAATTTCACATTTCATCTTATTTTTCCATTTGAGTTTTGCCTTTATAAATAAAGCTCTAAGATCAGACTGAGGAAGAACAACATGGGTCTGGTTTACGGATGGCTATGCACACCTTGCTGGCCCTCCTCAAAAGTGCATGGACGCCCCACTTCTGTCCATTCTCATGTTTTGGTGCAGCTCTTTTTTTCTTCTTTGTTGAGCTCTTTTGGTTACATGAATTGGTATCTCCCTCAAGCTCGAGCACGTGGTTGTTTATCGTAAGGATGCTGTGCGTGGGAGCCCAGGAGACGCTGGGCACTTAAGCCACTGGGGAAGTAAGTCCTCTGAGTCACGGTGCCAGCAGCCGCTGAAGCTGGCTTCGGCAACCCGGCTTTTCTGGTGGCCAGTTTCTGTCATATCTCAAGAGATGTTTTATCTCCATCATGACTTCTGTTTAAGCATAAGCTCTGGTCTGCAGAACTACAGTTAAAGCTCTGTTCTCTCTCCATGTTCTCACCATCATTTCTGAGCTTCAGGACCCAGAGAGCTGCCAAGTCTTGGTCCAAGTCCTAGTCCAGATGCTGAGAGGAAGCTGATGCCAGCCCTCCCTGCTTTTCATGCCAGGCCACACCTCTGGCACCTGGCTAACCTAGGGATGGGCTTCTCTGGAGTCCGATGCCCATCCCTGATGCTGTTTTCTGTATCTGAGGAGGGCCCCCCCAGGTGACAGAAAACAGGATACCTGTAGAGCCACCCCCTGAAGCAAGACCCTGGCCAAGAACTTCCCCCAGAGGAAGGGAGGACTGTGCCCTCCAGCCCTGCCCCCACCCGCAGTCCCCACCACAGGCCTGCAAAGGATGCCAGTAGGTGCCAACGAGAGTTGCTCTGGGAAAAACTGGCACTATATTGAACCTTTCATTTTAAATAACCCCACTGATGGTGTATCCTTAAATAGATGAAAGTAAGAAGTCAGTGATTTTTTTTTTTGTTAATTTGAATAGAAAACTTGCTGAACATTGTAGGAGGAAATGAAACAAACACAGAAAGTGAAATTAACTGAGCTGTTGTGTTCCCCCCCACCCAAGGGGAAATAATAAAAGTAATTGAATACATTGTTTTATTTTCTTTTTAAAAGTATATAATTTTCTTTTTTCGTCCCACTTTATTGATGTGTAATGTGTTATAAAGGTAGCATCTCTTCCTATATTTGAATCTGTTATTTATTTAACATGAAGTGACAACTTCTATAATTTGTGTTTGAGTCATTATTTCTTCTGTAGAATAACAAAAATGCAACCAAGTATTGATAGATTTTACAGATCTAATTTGCATATTGAACGATTCATGAATCTGTCAGCATTCCATCCAGCGAGCAGAGAGGAGCTCCAGAGGCTTGCAGAGAGGGAGAGGTTTTCAAAGGCAAGACAAAGAAGCTATAAACAAACAAAAGGATTATTTCTGGTTTAGGTAACCTCCCTGTGGGGGACAGAAGGGATTACCTCATCTTCCTTTGGGGGATCAAAAGAGTGACCTCATTGGTGCTAACTAGAAAATTCCACACTGATTAGGATTGCAATCTTGGGAAAGGTTGTAATGGCATGGACTGTACCCCGCCAGGCTCCTCTGTCCATGGGATTCTCCAGGCAAGAATTCTGGAGTGAGTTGCCATTTACTCCTTCAGGGGATCTTCCTGACCCAGGGATCAAACCCGAGTCTCCTGTGTCTCCTGCATTGGCAGGCGGGTTTGTTTTTTTTTTACCATTAGCAGCACCTGGGCAGCCTTGTAATGGCAGACTGGTTAGGAATTAAGTCTTGGTTTGAGCACAAGTGTCTCCATGTTGGGCCTGTCATCTCTTTTTTTAACACTTCTGATAGAATTATAGTGTTTATTTTTAAATGACTATTACTTCATAAAGTGTAAAATTATGGAAAAATTCAAACAATATGAAAGTGTATCAGTGGAAAATAAAGCTCTTTGCCCTTCTAACCCCACCCCCATCCCACTATCCAGATTTAAAATATTGAAGCTTGACCATGTGTTCTCTGTGATGTTTTGGAACAGGTTTAAACTTCTCAGCTTCCTGTTTTTACAGTTTGACTCCAGTGCCCCATGGGAATTGCAGAGTCCCTCTGCCTTGGCTGGGAGAGGTTGGAAAACTCAAGTCCTTTGGAGAGAATTAAATTAAGACCCAAACTTTGAACCATTTGTCTGCATCACACAGTTATGAAGGCAGCCTTGGGCAATGGATTTGCCGTCTCTCCCTTCCTTTGTGACCCGGGGCAAGTTAATCCCTCTGATCTTCTGTTTTCTTACCTGTAAAGTGTGTGCTTAGTCGTTCATCCATGTCCAGCTCTATGTGACCCCATGGACTGTAGCCCACCAGGCTTCTCTGTCCATGGGATTCTCCAGGCAAGAATACTGGATTGGATTGCGATTTCCCTCTCCAGGGGAATCTCCCCAACCCAGGTCTCCTTCATCGCAGGCAGATTCTTTACCCTCTGAGCCACCAGGGAAGCCCTGTAAAGTAAGGACATTTAAAGCTCGTTCACAGGCTAGCTGTGAAGTTTACACAAGGAAACACAGAATGCTTTGTTGGAGAAATTCGGTCAGTTGGGGAGACAGAGAATATAAAAAGGTTGTGATGCAAATGAGTTAATGCCAGCAGGGAATCGCATAACTCACTGTGTAATGGGGGCCAAGAGCTGGGGCAAGAGCTGGTAGGTGATTTCTGAGCAGCATTGTGAAAGAGGAGTGGGACTTGGCAGGAGGATCTGGAAGGGGTCAAGAACCCGCCCAGTCATTGTTTCAGCCAAATCCCCAGATGGATGCAACCCATGGCCTACTTCTCAGGTGATGCAGAGATTCTTTCAATAACTGGAACTCTTGGAGCTGCTCCTCCTTCCAGCCTCTGCCCCTTTGCTTGTCCCAGTCCCTCTGCTTAAAATGCCTTTTTTCTGTTTCCTTCTGGGCTAAATCACACCACCCTTTCGGCCTCAGCTTCAGTACTTTCTCAGTAAAACCTTCCCAGGCAGCACTCGCCTACCTCCCCATTTAGGTTTGCTCTCCTCCTGCGGGAGCTCTTTCCGCTGCCTGCTCTGGGTTCTCTCCTCCCCAGCACCACGTGGGACTGGAGGCCAGAGCTGGTGTTCTTGCTTCCTTGTACTCCCTAGGGTTCCAGGGACGTTTTTAGAGATTCAGGAAATACTTGTGGATGATAATCATCTGGAAAAATAAGGTCAGACGTACTTTATCAAAATAAAGGCAAATTGTGACTTTGTAGTCATAGCCACCTTTCCTTTGTAAGGTACATGTGCATGTCTATAGCCAGGGGATTTAATTTTTTGGGAGGGATGCGGGAGGGGGCAGGGAGTAGGTGTTAACTCCAATGAGCTGTTGTAATAAATGAAGGTTTAAGGAATAATAGACAATTCTTGGGACCTGCAGGGTCTGGAATCAGCCGATAGGCTACCTGCATCGACTGTGGGTCAGAGTCAAGGTTCCAACCTTTGTCCTTCTTGAGGCCACACCACACCAGGTTCTCTTATCTGAACTCTGGAGTAGTTTAAATGTCAAAGGAGTGGGCTGTTGCTAGTGATACTGGGTTGACAGTGAAACCGTCAGGGCCATTCTCAGTGGGGATCTCTGGGTGTCTTTTTCATCCTCTCCATCTCGGTGCTAACCAGCATGCCCTGCTGTGCCTCACGGCCCCTCTGCTCCCTGGCATCACCAGCCCCTCTGACTGTCCCAAGATTTCGACTCTGGCCTGACTCTGCCTGATCTTCAGTTTGAAGGCCTGCCATCATCCAGCTGCCTTGGTCTTGCCGTGTCCCAAACTCCCAATCCCCAGGTGGACTGATCTTCATTCTGGTGTGGTCTGCAGGGGATGGGGTCAGGGAGGAGGCAGAGGTACGCTTTGCAGAGACCCAGAGGGCAGGTTCTCAGTGAGAGTTTGAGGGCCCCATCTACTCCTGTATGGGGGTTCCAAATCACCGAGTGTTGTATCTTATTTTTCAGATTGATCGTGTTCTGTGTTGAAGATGTTTCCGGAACAGCAGAAAGAGGTATGTCTTAGGAAATCAGAAAATAAAGACTTCACGTGCTTTGACTCACTCCAGCTTAGTTCTTCGTTCTCTAACCGTAAATCTGTAGAGGAAAGTCAAGATACCATAGGGCATCATAGACGGGAGCTAGTGAAAGAACAAAGCATTTGTCTTCCTGCACCCCACCCCCTCTCCCCAGCATTGCTGCAGCCATCTTGGCCCTTATTCTTTGGTTCCAGTGGCTGAGCTTTCTCTCTGCTCACTCCCATCCACTGCTTCCGAAAGTATCGTTTTCCATGACTCAGAATTCTTCCAGGCTCTGCTCCCCACTTTGCTTTGACCAGCCTCCCTTTGGCCTGCTGTCTCGGGTTTTCTGCTCCGTTGCTTAATTCTGAATTCCCCCATCTTTGGTAACCGCCCGGGGTAGCTGTCTGCCACTAGTTTCAGTTTTGTCCTGAGTTGTGCCTCTTAGATCTCTGGGATTGGTTTCACATAATATGGGGAAGGCTGTCCCTTCCCCACCCCAGCCTGGCCTCCCAGGCTTCCAACTGCAGCTTCCCGAGTTGCTGTCTGGCTGGGAGTTGGGTAGGAGGATAACCAGCACACCAGCCCTGGGTTGAGCGGTCTCCCTTGGAAGAACCTGTTTGTCCGCCCTGCTGATTGTTGTGGTACACACGTCGTTACCAGGTGAGCTGAATGAAACTCAGTCGTTTCGTTGGACCTTTCCAGGTTCAGTCACGTGTACACACAACCGTTCCGTGTATACACACATAGTCGCAGACACAGTCAAACACGGCTGCATGGTCCTTAGTTTGCTTTGCCCAAATGTAAAACCCTAAACAATCCATTTCAGAGAATCCTCCCAGGAAACTTCTTTGCTAGATCTCTCATTCGTTCTTTCAGTCCCATGTGTGAGTTCAGGGTCTCTTCAGGAGTCCAGCCCACTTCCACACTTGTAGTCCAGGCTGCCCCCCACCCATTTTCAAAGGCAGTGTTTTTGTTTTCTAGCTTTTAAAAATTGGTATAACACATGTAAATTGTACCTTATCTTATGTATGCAGCTCAGTAGGTTTTCACTTATGTGTACAACTGTGTAACCACCACTCAGCTCAAGGTATGGATGCTTCCAGCACCCCAGAAGGTACCTGTATCCCTTTCCAGTCAGTCTCCCTGACATCCTCACAGAGTGAGCTCCACACAATGCCGTGACCAGGGATGCTTTTTACTTGTCCTTGTATTAAACAGTACTGGGACCAAGCTGCTTGCTTCAGGAAACACCTCTGTGAAGCTGGCCAAACTGAAGTCCTCACACTGCTGTCTGTCACTTCCAGTAGTGATTTCACGTTCAGGGGTTCCCCAGACCAGCTTCAGTTTTGATTATTCACAAGAAAGATTCACAGAACTCACTAAGGGCAGTTATATTCACGGTTATAGTTTATTACAGAGCAAGGATACCAGTTAGGATCAGCTGAACAGAGGCTCAGGCTGGGGAGGGGTCCACACGCAGAGCTGCTGGGTGTGACAGTAGCTCTTCTCTGTATGATGATGCCTAAGAGAAGCTCCCCGGAGGCTTTGGTGTCCAGCGATCTCTCTTAGGCTGCTCCTGCCTGCTGGAGAAGACTCTTGAGAGTCCCTTGGACTGCAAGGAGATCAAACCAGGATATTCAGATATTGATCTCAATCCTAAAGGAGATCAACCCTGAATATTCCTTGGAAGGACTGATGCTGAAGCTCCAATACTTTGGCCACCTGATTCAGAGAGCCAACTCATTGGAAAAGACCCTGATGCTGGGAAAGATTGAAGGCAGGAGAAGAGGGCGGCAGAGGGTGAGATGGTTAGGTAGTATCACTGACTTAATGGACATGGACTTGCACAAACTCCAGGAGATAGTGGAGGACAGGGAGGCCTGGCGTGCTACAGTCCATGGGGTCCCAGAGTCAGACACGACTTAGCAACTGAACAACAACAACGACATCCTGCCTGCGTGGCCAGTCTTTAGTGTCCAGTCCTCCTGGGATCAGGCTAATACCTTTAGTCTCCAGTTTCTCCAGAGGTCATAGCTCATAGAGCGTGACCTTAAGCCTCCTCCAATATATTCACATTGTTAGACTGTTCAATGGTCAAAGCCCAGGCAAAAAAAGATACTCTTGTCAGTCAGGACATTCTGGGGGCCTAGAGATCACCTCCCAGTAGTCAGAGGCAGAGGCCAGACCTCCCTTCAGGTAAGCTGAATGCTTCACTACACACCTGTATCGGCCTGAGCCCTGGGCAGGCTATGCCAAGGGAGCAGGGCTGTGTTGACAGCCAGCGTCATTCCAATGGCACATTTTAAAAATTAATCTCTTGGGGGGCAAAGCTCCCCATGAAAGCAACAGAGACTTTTTTTTTTCCAATTAGAAGAAGCGTTTCTTTTTCTTTTTGACTTGGCTGGTTTAATCACTTGATGTTAATTTTTAGTTCATTTCAATTCATAAAAACTAGACACAAATTTTAACCAACTACACAAAGAAAGCATTTTATTGACCTTGTGAAAGTCCTTTATTATAAATAATCATGTCATATTATAACATTAAGGTTATATAACATAACCTTAGTGATATTATAACATTAATGTTTCTCTGGTGGCTCAGTCAGTGAAGAGACCACTTGTAATTCAGGAGACCTGGGTTCAGTCCCTGGGTCGGGAAGATTCCCTGGAGAAGGAAAATGCAACCCACTCCAGTATTCTTGCCTGGAGAATTCCATGGCCAGAGGAGCCTGGTGGGCTACAGTCCATGGGGTTACAAAGGGTTGGACATGACTGAGCATGTAGCACACAGAATGTTAGTGCATAACGTTAAAGAATTCTAAACTGGAAAGTCCTTCAACTGAAAAGGAAAATACCCATAAGGAGAAAGAGGTATAATGTCTAAAAATTTACTTTGGCCTCTGTCAGCAAGAAACCAGCACAGCAAAGCGAGATTCTCAATGTGCTATAGCACATACATGTTCATCACATATCAGTTCATTTTCTGCATGTGGTCAGAATGACTTCCTGGTTTCTAACATGTTGCTCTTAGAATGAAGTGCACATTCCTCAATGTGGTTTCTAAGGCCCCAGATGATCTTACCCTGCTTCTTTCCCCAGGCTCGTCTCCCATCCTTCCTCCACCCAGCGCCCATCTCAGTCCTTATTTCAGAGACTTTACTGCTCTACCAGCCCTGGGCTTCTGCGCTTTCACAGATGTTTTTCCCACTGCCTTCACACCACCTTAGCCGGCTGACTCCTCCTTATTTTCCAGGCCTCAGCTGATAAGTCAAGAAGAGGCTTTCCTCAAGCCTCAGTTACCAAGGTATTTTTATGTCAGCACCTACCCAGCAGCACCCTGGAGTTAGTGCCAGTTAGCACTGGAGGAGGTTTTGGTGGAGACTTTAAATATCCTAGTGGCTGGTGGCTGTTTAGTGGAAAAGAATTCAATTCCCCCACAACTGGGTATGTGAGGGCTGAGTGCAGTATCCCTAATTATTCTAGAATCCGGACCCAGGGGGCAGTGTGTGTATAAGCACTTTGTACTCAGTGCCCACAGGAGATGTTGCTAATTAATCATGAGGTTGGCACATGAATTGAGACCTAGTTACCATCCTTGTTCAAGATGCACACTGGAGAACTCCCTGGAAGTACAGTGGTTTGAACTCCATGCTTTCACTGCTAGGGCCTGGGTTCGATCCCTGGTTGGGGACCTAAGATCCCACAAGCCATGCAGTGTGGTAAAAAGAAAAAAGAAAGTTTAAGAGGCAGACGGCCCCAGACTGACATCTTGGTTCCACCTAACTGATAGTGCCAGCCTAGAAGTTTGGTAAATTTTTCTTTTAAAGATGGTTGGGGGGAAGTGGGGAGTCAATTGCACTCTCTCGTTAAAATAGCTTTATTACTGCAATAAATCTAGAGAGAGGAGAGCAGGGAGGGAGAGGCTCCCTTGTTAGTTAAACATGTTCCATTTGCACATTGGTTTGAATTCCCACGAGAGCAGTATCTGTGCTGATGGATCTTCCCCATAAAAAGGCCTTGGCACTGGGCCATTGTAAAATTAAAATGAATTCAGATTCATTCATGCATGCAGCTTTAATTTACAATTAAAATATTATGGTTACATATTTTAATAAGAATAATTAGATGGACCCAACTGAATCAACTCTTCTGTTTAATGAGACAGAACCCAGAACCCTTATGAAAAGGCAGGTGGCTGTGACAGGAAACACGTTTCAGACGGTGTCTTTTGTGGAGTCAGGCATTTTTGGTCTCTGTATATTCTAATGTCCAGAATGAACAGTTTGAGTTTTCTACATTACTAAGGCCCTTTGGCTCCAGGTACATGGAGCTCATCTTATGTGATATGTAAATAAGCAGTTTACAGTCTTTCATTGAGCCTGACATTCTAGCCCCTCCAAGGAACTGGGTTTGTTCCTCTGCCCAGGGCTTTCTTGGTTTAAGTGAGACAGTCTTGTGTATGTGATGTGACAGGAAGGGTGTGCTGAGACCTGTTTTTGTGTGTGTGTGTGTCTCCCAGCTCTCCTGAATCGTGATGACTGAGTTAAACTTCTAGAGATTCATGCCTTTTGGATAAGAGTTTTTATCCCTTCAAAATGTGCATACTTTATGTTGGATATAATGTCAGTTACCGTTTATTAGGGCTTCGCTGGTGGCTTAGATGGTAAAGAATCTGCCTGCAGTTCAGGTTCGTTCCCCAGTTGAGAAGATCCCCTGGAGAAGGGAATGGCTACCCACTCCAGTATTCTTGCCTGGAGGATTCTGTGGACAGAGGAGCCTGAGGCTACAGTGTGTGCTGTCACAGAGAGTCAGACACAGCTGAGCGACTAACACTTTCCACTTCACTTCTCCGTTTATTGACACTTGAGTGACAATAAATCCACTAGCTCTGTGGCAGGAGGTTCCCTGAGCAGAGCAGAACCAAAGTGTGTCTGGGAAAGTTCCAGGCACCATGAGGACCCAGACACTCAGGCCCCTACAGGGGGAGTTAGGAGGGAAGTGCTGCTATTTTGGATGTTTTGGCTCTGAGCTTGAAACTTAGGTGTCCAGGATACACTTAGGCTGATTGATGGTAACGTTTTGGGCTTGCTCTAGGAAAGCATTTTTTAATGTTGATTTCTGATTGGAAACTGACTAAGCTGGAACCCATGAATAATATTAAAGAATATCCACAAGCAAGGCCTCTACCTGGTGTCCTGCGATGCTGGGGACTTTTGAGGGGAAGTGACAAAACAAGACATGACCCTTTCCCAATCGCCAGAAATCAATTTGTTTTTCCTTCCTCCTTTCCTCCCTATATATGTGATATGGTGTAATAATCGGGGAAACTGGTTGTATAGTTTCCATATATCCTGTATAGGATATATGGGAATTCTCTGTTATCTTTGAATAGTTTTCCTGTATGTTTAAAACTGTACTAAAATAAACAATTTGTTTTAAAACAAATAACATTGAGTTTTATGTGCTCACACATAAAGATTTCTAAAAGATTGTACAATGAATAAACCAAGGTACAGTGTGCTCCCATTTGCATTAAAAATTATATATTCATGTATATATACATACAGGTGGCTTCCCAGGTGGTGCTGGTAGTAAAAAGCCTGCTTGTCAGTGCAGGAGATGTAAGAGACTCAGGTTCAATCCTGGGTCGGGAAGATCCCTTGGAGAAGGAAATGGCAACCCTCTCCAGTATTCTTGCCTGGAAAATTCCATAGACACAGGAGCCTGGAGGTCCACAGTCCATGGGGTTGCAAAGAGTTGGACACAAATGAGCACATACAAATATAGACACATAGATATGCTACTTATGTATATAATATTATATATATGTGGCATATATATATATGCTATATCCATATATATGCCAGTTATATATATATAATATTAAAAATATGTAAAAGTCCTATATAGGTGGCAGAGAAGGCAATGGCAACCCACTCCAGTACTCTTGCTGGAATCTCACATGGATGGAGGAGCCTGGTAGGCTGCAGTTCATGGGGTCGTGAAGAGTCAGACACAACTGAGCGACTTCACTTTCACTTTTCCCTTTCATGCATTGGAGAAGGAAATGGCAACCCACTCCAGTGTTCTTGCCTGGAGAATCCCAGGGACGGTGGAGCCTGGTAGGCTGCAGTTCATGGGGTCATGAAGAGTCAGACACGACTGAGCGACTTCACTTTCACTTTTCCCTTTCATGCATTGGAGAAGGAAATGGCAACCCACTCCAGTGTTCTTGCCTGGAGAATCCCAGGGACGGTGGAGCCTGGTGGGTTGCCGTTGGGGTCGCACAGAGTCGGACACGACTGAAGTGACTTAGCAGCAGCAGCAGCATATAGGTGGACAAGAAACTGGGAGTACAGTTCGAGGGAGACTTCATTTTCATGGTGTTATCATCTGAATTTGCAATTGTATCTCTCTCTAATTACATAATATTTTACTTTTATAATAATGAAAAAATCTTATTTTCTAAAAGTAAATAAGTATTAGGATGTCATTATGTTAATGGTGTCAGTACAGGCTGAACTCATGGTTAGCTCTTTTAGATTCACATTTCTGACTTACTTTCACTTTCAGATGCCATATGTCTCTCTTCGTAAAGCAGTCTTCTTGAGATGAGTTCCATCCCTTTTCCTCTTCCTCTCTTGCTTCGCTTCTTTTACTGGTTTTAACTTTTCATTATAAAATTTAAACATATACAAAGTAGAAAAATATAATGAACCCTTATATGCTTAAAGGTTCAACAATTAACATATTATTAATTCATGACCAAGCCCCACCTCCACCCATTTCCTTCTGCTACCACCCGATGAATTATCTGAAATGAATTTTAGGCATAGTATAATTTCATCTGTAAATATTTCAGTATGCATTTCTAACAAATGACCCTTCTTAGAAACACACCATATTATCACACCTTAAATAACTAACATTAATTCCTTTATACCATCAAATATTCAGTGTTCAAGTCTCCCTGATGATGTTGAAAAAAATTTTGTATATTCGGTTATTCTAATCCTGATGCAAATAAGGAATACACATGCCATTTGGTTAATATATTGCTTAAAACCTCTTATTCTGCCCTTTTCCCCCCTTGTGCAATTTATTTGTTGAAGAAACTGCATCTTTTGACCTGTAGACATTTTCATATTCTGGATTTTGCTGATCTTTAATGTTCTTGTGGTGTAGTTTAACACAGGTTGGCAATTATTTCTTGTTGTAAAAGGTGAGTCTTTTTCCACTGGACTTTTCCTAATGTCTTATGAGATGCATAAAGGTAACTATACTTAATTCTGGACGCTGCTTCTGTAGAGAAACTTGTAAAATCACAAATTATTATAATTCATGTAAAAGGCAAAGCTCACCCACAGTTATATATCCTGAAGTAATAAAAGCTTTCTTAAAAGTCATCATTCAAAACTGCCAGAGCATGGCATTTAAACCTACTTCAAGCTATAAAGTGGCAAGTAACATCCCTTGTAGTATGTCTTTTAGGTTATTTATTGTAATTGTTATCAGGAAATAAAGGAAGGTTACTTGGTACATTTCTTCTGCCTTTCAAGCATGTTATTTGTAAAAGAATGTGGTTTGTGTGAAACGGGCTAAATTTTAGTTCTGAGATTGTTATGTGGGAATCCTGGCTAGAACCCTGGTGAATAAGACGTTGGGTTAAAGTCTGTTCTTTGCTGGCACTGAGCCAGGGCTCAACACATTTTAATCGAATGAATGAGTCTTCCAGTTCAAATACGTGAACATATAAAATGGTATATACTTTGGAATAGGAAAAAGATGTTCTGAGAAAGGGAGTACAAAATGAAACAAGTTTTCATTTTTGTGATAGAAAATTCTCATAAAGGCTATAAAAAACTGAAACTCACTAGCACCTAACACCTTCTGCTTTGGGTATTAGCTTTTGTCTGTATTCATCTTTTTGTAATCTGAATAAATGTTTTTTCAGTTAACACAGTTATGTTTACTGTACTATAAAGATTAAAGCTAGACTACAGTAAAGATTTAAAAAGTATACCTGTCAAGATGGCTAAAATAAAAAGTGATAATACTGTTAGAAACTGTGATAGGTATGTAGTGACATATCATTGTGGTATTAATTTGCATTTCCCTAATGGCTTCCTGGGTAGCTCAAATGGTAGACTCTGCCTGCAATGCGGGAGACCTGGGTTCGATCCCTGGGTCGGGAAGATCCCCTGGAGAAGGGCATGGCAGCCCACTCCAGTATTCTTGCTTGGAGAATCCCCATGGACAGAGGAGCCTGGCGGGCTGCAGTTCATGGGGCCGCAAAGGGTTGGACACGACGAGTGACTAACACACACGCACAATGGCTGATGATGTTGAACGTCTTTCCATGTGCTTCTTTATTGTCTGTGTGTCCTCCTTAGTGAAATGTCTTCATGTGTTTTGCCCATTTTCTAGTTGAACTCTTTGTTGTTTTTTTTTAAAATGTTGGGTTTTGAGAATTCTTTGTATATTTTAACTACAAATCCTTTGAGGAATGAGTGTTGCAGATATGTTCTTCCAGTCTGTAATTTGTCTTCGCAGCCTCTTTGCAGGAGGTACAGAGCAAAGGCTTTTAATTTTGGTGAGGTAGAATTTAGCTCTCTTTCCTTTTTTTCTTTTTAAATTTTAAAGGATTTATTTATTGTATTTTATTTTTCTGTCTGAAGTGTGTGGCATGCAAGATCTTAGTTTTAGTTCCCTGACCAGGGGTCGAACCTGTGTCCCCTTCACTGGGAGTGCTGAGTCTTAACCACTGGGTCACCAGGAAAGTCCTTAGCTCTCTTACCTTGTATGAATTATACTCTTGGTGTCAAATCTAAGAGCTTTTGGTCTAACTGTAGGTTGTAAAAATTTTCTCCTATAATTCTTTTCTAAAAGTTTTATTATTCATTCAGTCACTGACTCATGTCCAACTCTTTGCGACCCCGTGGACTGCAGCACGCCAGGCTTCCCTGTCCATCACCAACTTCCAGAACTTGCTCAAACTCATGTCCATTGAGTCGGTGTTGCCAGCCAACCATCCAATCCATAAATATATACAAAGAAGTATATACTTCTTTGATTTTTTTTCAACAGCATCTTATAATTTTCAGCATATAGAACCTATACATCCTTTGTTTTTGAATCTTCTAGGATATCAATTGGTTAATTAATTCTCAAGCATTTCATGAGCACTTACTAATGGGTGCCAGTACTGTGCTTGATGCTAGAAATATGAAAATAAAATATAAGGCCTTTGAGAGGCTAGTGGGACAGAATTTCAGAAGAGCATGCTGCTTGAACTGATGCTGTAGCTAATAGCAGAGAAAATAATTTTTTCCACTCCAGAGTAATGCACTTATATGGGATTGAAAATACAGTGAAATTGGAGATTTATTATTTATTGCTTAAGAACCACCAGATAGAATGTGTTTAAGGCACAGGCTTTGGAGCAAGGCAGACCAGAGTTTGAAACCTAGCTGAGCCTATTGGCCATTTGACTTTGAGCCAGTTGTTTAAGCTTTAGAAGCCAATTTTTAAATTTTTTTTAGTCTGTAAAATGGGGTAATAATATTACTGACCTCTTAGGATTGTTGTAAAGATTAAAGGAAAACATATGTAAAACACCACAGTGCATGACCCATATGCATGCTCTGTTCAGTACGATGATTTTTACTGTTGATTTCATCTCATGTAAGGACTATGGGAAAAAAGACAAGGTAGATGGATACATGGATAAACGTTGAACCTGGAATGGGGCTGGGAGAGGGAATGGGGTGCACTGAAACCAAGGCGTGGTTATTATAAGACGACATAGGAATTAGACTTTCAAACAGTGCAGCAGTCTTTCTTCAGAAGCCTGTTTTCACATGGAGAACAGTAGGGATCAGTTAGCTTAAATTTTTAATTTTACTCTGCCTGACTTCTTCCTTCATACTGGAAATAATCATTAGGCCCAAGAAGTCATTAAAGTGTTTAATAAGGTTATTAAATTGACTAACTGCTCCTGCAAAAGCAATTTTCATAGGAAATCCATATGATTCTAGGTATGGAACTTGGGGCTGTCCTTTGTGGCTGACAGGCTGTCAACATTCCCTTGAAGGATGGTGGGCAGGATCATGAGGGATGCGTCTAATTAAGAGATTATAGGTGAACCTTGGCTTCCTGGGTGTGCTGTTCATAGCTGGAAGTATCCTGAAACTTCACTAATTCCTACTAATTGTGGAGTGGGGGAGGGGAGGCCCATCTGAATTATGGAATATTTTTAAATAAATGTACTTTTATTACTTTCAAGTACGTATTTTAACTCCAACTAGGCAAACAAATTGTCGT
This sequence comes from Odocoileus virginianus, assembly GCF_023699985.2. NCBI lineage: Eukaryota > Metazoa > Chordata > Mammalia > Artiodactyla > Cervidae > Odocoileus > Odocoileus virginianus. The sequence continues at coordinate 46,957,118 of NC_069674.1, forward strand.
CTGGTAGAAGTCTTAGGGGACTCCGGTTATTGGAGCTCTCAGGATGATTTTCAATTATTTCTATGTAAATAGGTGCTTCTGGAGTTCTTTAGGGTGCTCGAAAAACAGTTGATTCTCATAGATCTTAAACATTATTCTTGTAGCCATGTGCTGTTAATTGGCACACCCTTAGACGAGGGGGTTTGTTAAATTCAGATAAACTTTAGACCAGCTGCTAAATAACTTATCATTAATTCATGAAGTCCAAGAACCCAAGTGGATGAGGTTTTTATTTCAGTTGAAGTTTGATCTCATCTTTATTTTTCCCCCTGAAGGCAGTTCATTTACTCCTACAGGCATTCATTTATTCATTAAGTGATATTAATGGACTGCTTTGGATGTACCAGGCACTCAAGTTATACTGCAAAGCCTAAGCTACCCTAAAGGAGCTTAGCATCTAGTGAAGGAGGCCGGCAGGTAAGTACAGTGCAACAAGGCACGGTGAAAAGAGAGGATGCCCAAGGTCTGCTCGGAGGCAGTAGGGGCTTGGAGAAGAGTCAAATTAATCAGACTGAATGAATCTGAGGATTTCCAGAGGAATTCCAGAAGGATTTCTAGAGACTGAGTTACATTTTGAAAATGGATTTGAGTTAGCAAAAAATAAAAGAAAGAACCAGATGATGACGATAAAGGAAAAAGCAGAAAGCGGCATGAGGACAGCAGTCCAGGTAGAGAGAACAGCGTGTTCAAAGGCACGCAGGTGTGAAATGACCTGCTATGTATGGTGACCCAAGCTTCGCCTTTGGAGATAGGTAGAGTGAAAATCATGAAAGGCTGTATTGTGCTAGCTACAGAGTTTGAACTTGATCTTGAAGGTCATGGGACAGGTTTGGTAGGATTTTCAGCAGGAAAATGACATCATCAGATGTGTGCTTTGGAACTGTTCTTGTTTTAGTATGGGGGATGAATTGGATACAGGCCCAGAGATCAATTAGCAGCACTTGCATTAACATTGGGCATGCTATCCGTCCTTGGGTCAGAGCACTCACAGAGGGAATAGAGTGGTGGGTGGATCAAAGGAGGGTGAAACTGCAGGACTTGGTCAATGAGTCAAAGACAGAAGTCTGGGGACTCTGGATTTTTGGCTGGGGCTGCTGAGGATGAGATGAGGAGGAGGATGTGGGAAGGGTGTGGACTCTGTGCACTAGTGGGATTTTCAAGTGAGCCTTCTAGGTAGGAGGCTGGATATGTGGGGAGATGCCTGGACTGAGATGCAGAGAGAATCATCAGTTCGTGCTGAGTGCTTGAAACCATATGTTTGGATGAGGTCACCCCGGAATGGTAACAGGATGTGAAGAACAGCAGCTTGGGATGGCTGTCAGGGCCACAGAGGCATGGAAGGGAATGAGAAGGAAGGAAGCTTACCATTCAGCACTTCAGCCAAGTTAAAGATTTTCAGGACTGAGAAAGTATTTGGAGACTTAGCACCATAGTTAATTTTGAGTGTGCATTTAAAGTCCATTGCTCTGTTCTTAGGAGATTTTTTTTTTTCCCAGCATAGTTTTAGAATCTGTTTTCAACATATCCTTCCCTACATAAAGATTAGACGTAATGAGTATTAATAAAGGTAGAATCTGAGAATTCTAGCCCATTAAGATGAGGAAACTAGGTTCCTTACTGTAATTTGTCATTATGATATTCATTCCTTCTACAAATATTATGAGGGGCCTGCTCCAAGCGAGTCCTGTGAAGTCTCTAGGTCTCTGTGCCTTTTACTGAAAAATTACAGTATTAAAGTATTTGCTACTAGGTTCTTAAATTAATAAATTTGTACTTAAAAAAGATAATCGGGTTAGCTTTTCTGAAATGCTTATTACCAAGGTCTATGGAAAGACCTTCATGCTTTGGGTTTATAAGCACTTTCCTTTCTATGTAATATTTGACTTCATGTAGCACAATAAAAATTTTCCTGGCGCTTTCACAGGTATTTTGTAATTTGGTTCTCTTAATGAACAGCTGAGATAGGTTGGATAGGCATCATTCCTATTTTCCTGATGTAGAAACAGAAGCTCAGTGAATAAGCACATAATTTAGGAAGTAAGTGAACAAGAATTTACCCCTGGTCTTGTGACCATAATTTCAGTGTTCTTTCCATGAAAAGGGACATATTACTCAAAGTTTAGATGTTAGTAGTTGAGCAATAACAAACAGGCGAGAAAAGTTCCGATTTTTTTGAGAAATATTTGTTATTACTACCATCTTCAATTAATACTATGTTGAGTGGTAAAGGAGTGGTGATGCTGTAGTAACTGGATTCTAGAATTTTAGTCCAGAAACCCTTTTTAAAATGACAGGTTTGTAGAAAGTTGACAAATGCATTTGTTTGTCTTTTTGTTTTTGTTTAACCTGGGTAAAGGCTCACTATTTCAGTAATGGGTACGGGTCTTCTACTGTTAATATGGAACACTGAACTGTTGGAAATATTTAATTTCTCCTGTGGGATTTTCAATAACTTCTGCTTCTCCAGTGGAAAAGTGGAGCTGCCAGCACCCTGTGAGGGAGTGTGGCTTACATGTGACTGGATGACTGGGAGCCTTCTCCCTTAGTTGGGCTGAACAGGGGGCAGGATAACCTTCTTAGCCCTTGTCAATATTCTGTCTTGCCCTGAGTGTGTGGGGACAATGTAGAGGGTTAGATGTGGTCTACCCTGGACTCTGGTCTTCTCTCGTATTCTTAACCTATTTGTCCTTCTGTTTATTGATTCACTGATGATTGATTCATTCCTTCTAAGAACTACGGGTGTGTGAAAAGCACTGCGGGAAAATGAGTTATGTCCACACACTCTGGTAGGAGATGGAAGTGAAATGTGTACTCAGGGCAGGGTGCCTGGTTTCTGTTTCATTTCTGCCCCTGGTCAGGATCCGCTTTACACTGAACCAGTCACACTTTATGTAAGAGGGGCTCTTATCAAGAATTGTTTTTATAATCCTTCTTATAATTAAAAATGTGCATTTAAGAAATAATGGCCAAAATGTTTAGAACATTGCTGTATTGTTGTCTTGTTTTTATTGTCTGTCTTCCAAACGATTTAAAAATACATAATGAAAAGATTTGAAAATAAGTCTTTTTGGAGCATTAACTCATCACCTCTGTATGCATATTGAGGACAAGCAGTAGGGCAGAAATCTCCAGTGCAAGAACAAAGTATTACTTTAGAAGGTGAGACTTACAGGTAGCAAAAGCTATTTAAGGGAATGTGGACTGTTTTTCTCCTTTTCTGTTAATTTTCTGTCTTGCAAACTCTCATTTTATTATCTGCATAACAGAATGGAGGTTCTTTGTCCAGAAAACGTCATAATATTTCTTCTTCTTCTGCTCTGGAGGATTGACATCCTGCTTCACAGATGTGCCAAAGCAAAGCAGTAGAAAGGCCTACAGTTTCAGTCCTGAAGTCTTTTTTTCTTTTTTTCAAAACAAAAGGTTAAAAATATTTAAAGTGAAATTGAGTTAACAAGTTTATAATCAACAAAGAATAAATGATACTTTCAAAGATTATCATGCCAAACATAGCACTTTTTTGTTGTACATGTTTTCATATTTTAAAATTAAGCTGATGTAGTGAAGAACACTTTAAAAAAAAGTGTTTTAAATTTGACTCTGTATTTCCTGTTCTTATTATCTTTAAAAAGGAATAAAATGATCTACTCTGTATTTTTTTAACTTCTCTAACTTTTACCTATAACGTGAGGCTGTTATGAAGAAGTTGTTTACTACATGGGAAAGTATATTTTAAAAATAGAGATGTATGTCAAAAGTACCCATCTTTCTGTTCATATTACTAAGTTAGTATTGCTTATTCTCAGGGCATCGGGGTGCACAAAAGTCATTTTCAACTCTCCTTGCTTGCTTTTGACATGACCTTTGTTACTCTTTCATATTAGTGTTCTAGCAAGTAACTTATCAGGCAGGGCCTGTAGTTTTAATGCAGAGAAATGAAGAAAGTATGAAATGACCTTTTTTAAAACTTGATAAAAATGTGAACCTATTTTTCATGATTAAAAATTGAAAATCTGTTTCAGAATACTGTGTTCTTATTGTCTTCATATAACCTGTAAAACCAAATCATGCCCAGCTTGGTTTTGCGTTATTGTAAAATTCCATTTGTGGCAATAGTGTTTCTTGGACTTCCTGTGGTGCTTGATTCATTAACTTCTTGTTTTTTTAAAGGATTACAACCACATCAGTTAAAGCTCCTTCCAGTTTTGTTCTAGTACAGTCATTTCTCTCAGCCCTCCCGAGCCCTACTTGCAATTCTGAAACATATTTCTTTGTGATGCCCTTACAGGAATTTGTAAGTGTCTGGGTTCGAGATCCTAGGATTCAGAAGGAGGACTTCTGGCACTCTTATATCGACTATGAGATATGTATTCATGTAAGTATGCCATCAATAGTACATAGAAATCATAGTAATTTTTAGGTAGCATACATTTGATGGATACTACAATATAAGTGAAATTTATAAAAATGTTTCTAATTCAAAGAACTGAAGTTGAATGATTGCAACTAATGCTTGTCTCTTAAATGAAGTAGTATGATGGTTCCTAAAGTTGAAAAATTGACTTATTTGAATTCCTCATTGTACCTTTGTTAATATTAATATTTTAATGTTTATTGCCTTCATGTTGAAGATGTAAAACATCTAAAATTCACAAAGAGTTTTTATAGTTCATTAATGGTATTTCTTTATGATCTGTTATGGCATATTTCTGCAGACTATATTACCTGATAAATCTTAAGTTCTGAGAGGATGTAGAGTTCTCTGGAAAAGAGATGTGCAGTGTTTTATATGTAGAACAGAAAAGTGGGAAATGAATATGTGCAACTATTTTTGCCTTGGTCTCAATGCTGAGTAATTAAGAGAAGTAATTAACTAGAAATGACTTATTTTATTTGGAAATAATACTGTATCATAATCTTTTGAGGAGTATTGTGTGTTGTGTGGCCTCCTATAATTATCTTGAATAAGGGTCAGCTATCTTTTTCTGTAAAGGGCCTGGTAGTAAAAATCTTTGGCTTTGTGGGCCATACAGACTCTCAGAATCACTGAAAACAGCCTTAAACAATACATAAGTGAATGAGTATAATTGTGTTCCAATAAAAATTTATTTGTGAAGACAAGTGGTGTCTGGATTTGGCCCACAGGTGTATATAGTTTATTGGCCCTTGATCATGAAGATAATCACTTCTTTTGTCTGATTTAGTCCAGACTTCTCTTGAGAGCATAGAAATGGGCTCAGATTTTATCTGTGACTGTGTAGTATTATACAAGTGAGATAAAATTTAGCCACTCTTTACTCTTCCCATTGTTAATAGCTAAATTGTTATATTGGGCACCTCAATGCCACTAAACTCTTTTTTCCCCTTTCTTCCCTTTTTCTTTCAAACTTCCTCAACTTCGAAAATACAGTAAAAACTCAGAATGCTTTTTTTAGATGATGGTGTTGAAGGCCATTATCAGGGTATGCCTTGTATTTTGATTTTGTTTTGGTTTTACTCATAAGGTCACACTAGATATGCATTCTGTGTGGAAAATTATAACACGAGTATATAAGACTGAGCATTTGAAAATGAAATTCTTTAGTTGCCTTTTGACTTCCTCTAAAAAATTTGTGGGTCAAATTTTGACATATTTATTGACACACTTTATAGTAGGTATGAAATTTAATTATCCTCAGGGAGTTAATGAAAGTATAGATCCTTCTTTTCTACATAGATGATGATGTGAGTTCAGAAATGTCCATTAAAAGCCAGAAATAATGGGTTCCACAAGTACTATTTGGTGATGCTCCGGCATTTTTCTGTGGTGGTAGTGGTTGGCCTTTCTCTGAGATGCTAATAAATTGACAATAAATACATGTTCTTGGCTTGGTAGATAGCAGAAACCAGCAACTAGATTTAGAGGAACTTAATAAATTAGTGATCTCAGTGTAACCTGATCCTGAAGAGGCTTCCATCTGCTATATGATTAGGAATGGGTGGGGAGCCTGGATAGTTCTAGTTAGCCTCGCTTAGACACTGCATCCATAGACCCATAGAGCTTTGCAGGTAGAGGAGCTGGTGTTTAACCCATTTAAATTAGCCTCAAGGGAAATAATACCAGAAAACTCTGAAGTCGTAGCGTTTACCTGGAATTTTAAACTAATGTATGGTCAAGGTGAGTAGCCCTTCATGTGTTCTCTCCTGAGCTTGTCCTTCAAATGAAGGACTTATAGAGAGACCTTTGTCTGGTGCGGGCACGACGTGGATCTCCAGTTATTCCATCCACTGTGGTTCTGAGCAGAGAAATGAAGGGAGCTGCCCTGGACCCCACCTACGCCCGAGGCTCAGGAGGGTCTGCAGTGGCCTGGTCCTCTCCAGGGAGAGAGCACTGAAGGATGCCCACCAGACCTCACTAGGGCACGGATCCTGATGTAAATAGCCTGCTGGCTGAGACCCCAAGGGTCACATTAGAGGGAGGCCCACACACACAATGTTGTTATTGTCCCACAAACTCCGTCTAGCGCATTTTGCTGCCGAATTGTCCACAGTGAGATTTAGACCAATAACTACTTTGTGGACAAGTTTCTTAACCTCTCTGCATCCTGAGACTCTTTGAATTTTATAAAGCTCAGGAATACCAGGAACTGTGCTGTATATCTAACGGGGACCGTTAGGAACTAATCCTGCTATCACTGGCACTTCCCAGAGAAAACAGCCTTTGGGTGCATATTAAGCAAGTTGATAACAGTTTTTGAAGTAATATCAATCTCCGGGGTAAAAAAGTTTCTCCTTTGGCAGTATAAAGAGTATGAAATAAAATGTTGAAATTAATAGGCAGAATAGAGCTCTTCTTACAAAACCAATCCCTTGTTTTACACAAAGGAGAAACAGCCTTGGGTAAAACCCACAGGAGAAGCATCGAGGTTTTGCCTCAGGTAGGGACTCAGGGTGGCTTTTCCTAAATCTGCCTTAAGGTAGCAGAAAGTACCAGTTATATCTAGTAACTAATGATAATATTAAGAGAGAACATTTGCCATTGCATATTGTCAATCCTGACATTGACCCTGGGAAGCAGGAATGTGCTATTTCATCCCCATTTTCCCATCCAAGGAACTGGAGTTCAAGTCACTTGCCTTACGGCAGAGCCAGTACTGGACTCTGGGTCCTCCACACACATACTTGTCCTGTGCACCTCATGCCTCTTTCCCTCGATCACACTCTCTTGCATACCTAGTAGAGATGGGGAATGCTGATCTCTTGTTTAAAGGTGATTTCAGGATCCCAGGTGATTTGTGTGGTCTGTGGTGATGGCCGTATCAAGGACGTGGCCTTCTACAATGTCATGTTGAGGACCACGAGAAGGTGTCTCTAATCCCCAAAGGCTTCTCCATGGATGGATGGCTGGGGTTAAATGCAGTGGATGACCCCGAGCTTTTACTGATCATTTATGCTTCAGGATTTTGTCTAATGTTTAGGATTTGTCTCTTAAAGGAGTGCTATAGATGAGCAGGAAGCTATGTCAGGACTCAGGGAAAGTCAGGTTCATGCCTTTCCCCAGGACATCACTGCTCATTAATGTCACCCCAGCTGTTTTCATGGATGCTATGTTGGTGGGTTATATGCAAGATTTGAGTCTGGAATAAATGCAAATCGATTTTTGATTTTTAAAATCCTACTTTAAATGAATATTGGGGCATATAGAGTGTTATAGATACAAGAAAAGCATGTTTTCCTCAAGTGAGGCTTATGCTTTTTGTTTTCTTTAAACAGACCAATAGCATGTGCTTTACAATGAAAACATCCTGTGTGAGAAGAAGGTATAGAGAATTTGTGTGGCTGAGGCAGAGACTCCAGAGTAATGCATTACTGGTGTAAGTGATTTAAAGAGTATATTGAGAAGACTTTATTATTATATTCAGTATTTAAATATTTAACACAGTACTGTATGTAAAATAAGCAACAATGATTTACTGAACAGCACAGGGAACTATATTTAATATCTTGTAATAACATGGATAGCAATCTGAAAAACAGTGGAAAACTCCTGAAACTAACATAATAATATAAACAATATACATCAATTAAAAAATTGACATGTATTGATATATATAAAGGATTTTGTAGGCTTTCTTCTTGATTGCAATATATAGCTTTATTTTTTTGGCTGTTGCCTCTGAATTCAAAATTTACCACTTGAATTATACTAATTTATATGAGTATTGATCATGAAAGACCTCAAAAATGTTTAAAAATATTTTTTCTTTAAGTTAACTGATTTTTTCATACCCTTATTGTATAATGTAACTATAAAATATGTGTATAATTATATAATAGTTGTGTGATAATTATCATGCATGATTTGCTTTCATTTTGAGGGATTTCTGTAACTAAATCACCTTGATTTGATGATTAAAAAAAAATTTTTTTTTCTTTCTCATAAGACAACTGCCAGAACTTCCATCTAAAAACCTATTTTTCAACATGAACAATCGCCAGCATGTAGATCAGCGCCGTCAGGGTTTGGAAGATTTCCTCAGAAAGTAAGTGTGCAGACGCTCTGGTGGCCAGATGGGAGATGTGAGCACAAGGCTCTGTAAGAATTGAGGGTCCTGTGGTCAAGCTGGAGAGAGTGCTCCTGTTTCTAAAATGCTGATAATCTGCTTTGGAGGGATGCTCAGTAATTCATTTCTTATATTGTTAGTCATTCAGTCGTGTCTGACTCTTTGCGATCCCATGGACTTTAGCCCACCAGTCTTCTCTGTCCAAGGGATTCTCCAGGCAAGAATACTGAAGTGGATTACCATTCCCTTCTCCAGGGTATCTTCTCAACCTAGGGATTGAACTTGGATCTCCTGCGTTATAGGCAGAATCTAGGCAGATTCTGAACCACCAGGGAAGCTAGTTTAATCCCTGCCTCCATCCTCACATGTCTTTCTTTTCTCTGTGTCTCAGATTTCCTTTTCTTTCTCTCAAAATAACGTCAATCATTGGATTTAGAGCCCACCCTAAATCCAGGATCATCTGTTTTGAGATCCTTAATTTAATTACACCTGCTAAAACCTTATTCCAAATAAGGTCATCATCATAGGTTACTGGGATTTAAGAAGAACATCTCTCTCAAGGAGACAATGCAATCCTCTACAGTAACTTTCAGGTATAGGCCAATAGAAGCCAATGCTAATCCTCCTCAGAACTGTAAATCCATTAGTGCGCTGTATGCTGCGCTCATTCATTTCCTATATTAGAGCGCCATCTTGTGGCTCACCTCACACGGTGCATATTCAGGACCAAGCCTTCCAGAAAGAAAACAATGAACTAATTGAATCAGATAATAAATATATACTCCCTTAAGCTATAAAGCAGAGCCAAATTGCTTTGAGAGTTTAGCTGACAAGAGTAAAATTTTCCGGGAAACAAATGTACCTTATTAAAAGGCACTTCTTAGAAACTCTCTTTATTTACAACGTTTAGGATCAACATACCAACATCAGCTCTACGGTGGGCTGCTAACACTGCTCTGAGCTCCTTTAAGTGAATAACTTGTTGCTGCTCTTTGGAGGGAATGTTTATAAGGGAGTATTTATTGGTGTTTGAATAGTCTTAGTGGGTTATTAGGGCTTCCCAGGTGGTGCTAGTGATAAAGAATCTGCCTTCCAGTGCAGGAGATGATGTAAGAGACATGGGTTTAATTCCTGTGTCAGGAAGATCTGCTGGAGAAGGGAATGGCTACCCACTCCAGCATTCTTGCCTGGAGAAGCCCACGGACAGAAAAGCCTGGTGGCGTTGCAAAGAGTTGAACACAACTGATTGTCTTAACACACACGCACACAGTGGGTTATTAACTCTGGAGCACTTGGTAATGGTTGGTACTGCAGTGAAAGTGACTTGAATTCACACTGCTATGATTACCCCCCCCCCCGCCTTTTTCCCACTCTGTAATACACACTGATCTGCACACAGACTCTGAGGTCAGACTGCCTGGGTTCAAATCCTGCTTCTGCTACTTATTAGCTGGGAATTTAGGCAAGCCTTTTACCTCCTCTGTGCTTGTGTTTGCCCACCTATAAAATGGGGTAATAATAGTATCTACTTCATAAGGCTGTCAAGAGGATTAAATCAGTTAAGGAATGTAAAGCACTCACAACAGACTGAAATATAATGTGCGATATCCAAGTATCAGCCATTATTTTAATGCACTTAGACATGAAATAGCTTTGAGCTAATTTTTCTATCTTCCTATTTATAGATAAGGGAATAGGCTGAGTCCGATGACTACTAGTTAGTGGCAGGGCCCAGTCTCCTGAACTCTTTCTGCTAGCTTCAGGATCTGAAGCCATCTTTTGAGTTTTCTACTCGACACCTTCGAGCTAGCCTGAAATAATATACTGCCCTCTGGCTGTCTCTCTCTCTATGGCTCACTCATCAAAGGCTTGGGTATTAAGTATCCACATGAATATTAATATTTATTTCTATTAGATTGGTATCATGCTTTTCCTTTGAAGGGGTCATGGAGACAGAGAAACAGCCAAGGTTATAAATTGAGGGAGGGCTGGAAGAGAAAAAGAAAACAGAGGAATAAAAATGACAAGAGAACAGAAGAATCTAACTGAGCCAAGTCCTCAGAAATCCTCACAGTGGTGTTCTTTGGAGTCTCATAGGCATGACAGAACAAAGACCTGCTCAAGTTTTTCCTGCCCTTTCCCTTTGGGGATAGCTCCAATTTTAATTGTCTATATGAGACCCAGGTGGTTGATGGCCTCTCCCTAAAGACCTGATCCCCGCAGACAAGTTTGCAGAGTGGCCTGTCACTCCAGATGCTGCTGGGGGATGCTGCAGACTGGCCATCGCCAGTGAGTCCCAGACAGGGCTAGTCGTATCCTGCAGTCTCCATAAGCATTTGGGGAGCTGTGTGTTTTCTGTAGAGAAGTATCCTTATTTGAGATCAAAGGACACCATGTGTCTCTTTGCTTATGTGGCTTGTTAAGCACAAGGCATGTGTTTTTTGACCAGGAATTACTTCATTGTTTTGAACATGACCTCTCCTTGCACAATTGGGCAACCAAATGCATGCCGGTGTGTCTCTAGGCTGTTGAGGGGTTGAGCTCACTTACTGTAGGTTATTCTCGCATGCTGTATTGTTTGGCAGCTTGCTGGTGGAATTTTATGCAGAGGTCATAATGGAAAGTGTCCTGGGTCAGGAGCTCCAGGGATTGGGTTCCAAGTCTCCTGTGAATCTTGGTTCCTGGTTGTTTTCTGGCTCTGTAACCTCAGAAAAGTCATTCATTCCTGTGAGCCTTGGTTTGCTGGAAAGTGCAATAATGTAATACACACATCACGACCTCATGGGTAGTTGTGTCATTCAGAGGAGGGTTGGGAAAGGACTCAGTGAGCCAATACATGAAGTGACTGCTTTTGACCACGCTGGGTACTGAGGATATAGGACTGCACGAGACGGACACATATCCCTGTCCTCTTGAAGCTTCCATTCTAGCGGGGAGGCAACTGCATGCTTATCAGGGATGTCTTGATTCACTAAAGTCAAGACAAATCTTGATGTCATCCAGAAGTCAAATCATGGAGCAGACACCATTGTGATGTTATTTGTCCCATTATGGTCTGTGCACATAATCTCCAAAAGATGAATTTCACATGAAAAATGGAAGCTGGTGCTTCTATGTGGTCTGCTCCTGAAGGAAACAAGGAGTCTAATACCACACTGTTGGATTCAGTCCTCACCTAAATGCCCTAAATGCTGTGGCCCCTGCTATCCTCCCCACCGTCTTTTCTGTGCCCCTCAAACCTGATACGTAGTCCAGTGTGTGTAGAAATAGCAGCCTTGCATGTCTTTGCCTCTCGTGGACCCCTCTGTCTCCCCAGCCTAAGCCCACTTTGGGAAATGATGCAACGTGCATCTCAGCCATCTGTGTCCTGACCCCACCTTGATGTCCTCTGAGGCCCGTTGGTTACCCATTAAATGAGGCCACTGTCGGTAGCCTGTTCCTTGTTTGTAGAGCACTTTTGGAATTTAAGGAAAAAACACCACAATATTAAAGTACAAAATATGCCTGTGTATAATAGATTTTTAGCATGTATTTTTAATTATTGTTGGCTGCACCACACAGCATGCAGGATCCTAGTTCCCTGACCAGGGATTGAACCTGCACCCCCTGCGGTGGAAGCACAGAGTCCCAACCACGGAACTGCCAGGGAATTCCCTTTTTAGCATGTATTTTTAAGACTTGGTTTTTAAACTGGTGATGATGAATGGGAATGAAATTAGGGGGCTTCCCAATAAGTGCCCCAAATAAACATGTTGCTTTTTGAATTCTTAAAAGACTTGGTTTTTATATAAATTTTGAAGTTATAAACCAAGAGTGTTGTATATGTTCAACCTCTTTGAAACAAAACTACTGCTGTTTCTGTGCATAGGTATGTGTCTATAATATAAATATGTATTTTTTCCATTTTAAGGTTATCTGTGAAGTAATACATATTTGATAGCAATGTATATAGCCTGGCAGTCTTCATAGAGAAACTAGAAAGTTGTTCCTTTGCTGAGGTACCAAATAAGAGGAATTTATACCATTTTATCAGAGAAGGCAATGGCAACCCACTCCAATACTCTTGCCTGGAAAATCCCATGGATGGAGGAGCCTGTTGGGCTGTGGTCCATGGGGTCGCTAAGAGTTGGACACGACTGAGCGACTTCACTTTCACTTTTCACTTTCATGCATTGGAGAAGGAAATGGCAACCCACTCCAGTGTTCTTGCCTGGAGAATCCCAGGGACGGCGGAGCCTGGTGGGCTGCCGTCTATGGGGTCGCACAGAGTCGGACACGACTGAAGTGACTTAGCAGCAGCAGCATACCATTTTATTGAAGACTGGCTATGTTTAGCTTTTTACATGTTTTATCTCAATACCTATGACAATATTAGGAGTCAAGTTTCATCTCAGTTTTATAGATAAGGAAATTATAAGCAAGGTGGAGGCACTATATTAATCCCAGGAACTGGCAGCTTTATATTTGGAACTCTTAAATGCTAGCTAAATTAGTTAGTATGATTGTGAAATTTTTCAAATATATTCATTTTTTCTCTGTCTTGGGCATAATCTCCCTTTGGGATTTCCTCCCTGGCTAATTTTAAATTGTAAGTCACTTTTACGAATAGTTATGAACAAAGAAGTTATAGACTAAATTATAAGCTCTGTTGGTAAGTCTCCAGCTATGAAACTGGCATTCCTACTATTTTTTTGCACTTTGCTATCACAAGTGGGCGCCAACTTTTCTTCTTTACTGAATTCATCCCATTAATATAACTACACATACCTTACAAGGTAGACTTTCATATAACAGTTCTGTATGTCTTAAAAATTTAATGAATTTATATAAAAATTTTTTATGAAAGGATATCATGGAAACACTACAGCTAGTTTTATACACACACACACACACACACACACACACACACACGCACTTTTTATAAGTCTTTATGTTCAATAGAGGGCACCACAGCACAGATCATGAATATCTTCAATGAAGATTTGTAGGTTTTATTTTTTTCTCATGGTAAGCGGTAAACAGGCTGAATTAATTTTTTCCCCTACATCAAACTGGTAAACTTCCACCCGCTATACAGATGTGTATGTATATCATTATATTGGGTTCTGTAGACTCAGGGCATCCTTAGTTAGGGTTACATGGTTTGCATAGCTATATATATTCTCAGCTGAAGCAATATAGAATACACCTAATAAACTCATGTTGAGGAAAACCAGATTTTCAAATGTGTTTAATTCAAGGAAAAACAGGTTTTGCTTTGTTTAAAGTTATTAATGGAGAAAGGAATAACTTTTGACTCATGTAATAAATAGCTTGTGCTTAAAATTCCTTTAAAATTCTAGAGGCTATTTTTTTTGTTCCTTTTATAAGGGCTTGAAAATTATATGTTTATTTTTATGGAGACTTACAAAGGTGACATTTTACTGACTGTTTTACAAAGTACTCTTTTAAGTTTGAAGTTGATTTTATGCTATTAAATTTGTGGAAAATGTGGTACAAGTATGACTAGGGTAAAAATAGGATTTAATATTATGATGGCAGTCACAATACTCTGACATATAGTAAATCGGATATTACTTAAAATGAACTAATTTTGCTTACTGAACCAGATGGGAAAATACTGTGAAAATTTTGTATTTTTAATTTTGGAATGAAACACTTGACTGAAAATAAAAATCATAAATATGATTTAAAAATTATTTTTGCTTATTTAAACATTATCCATGGAGTATGGTGGCATAAATTTAGCCAGCCAGACAGAGGAAATTCACAAAACCTAAAATGGGCAGATGTTTTTGCACTCAAGAGCCTGTATGGTTCTTCAGAAGTTCCCAGCCACATCCTTCTCCCCTTTCAGAATTGCGAACTAGGTGTGCTAAGCTCCCTCTGACTGTTCACCTGTGTGTCCTCCAGATGGCAGTATTAAGCAGAAAAGACAAGACTGGGAAATAATGAGTCTAATGTACAGTAAAATTGGAAATTGAATTATAGTTCAAGAAAAAAGACAGTAGCCTCGAGGTCCTGATCAACCTGGACTCTGATCACTTTTGTTTGCTGTACCCATGTGTTAGGTTACTAGCAAGTTAATAACAGTGTGTGACCAGTTCAAGGCTCAATAGAATTGCTTTAGACATGAAATAAAGCTAAAATGAATTTGTGTCCAATATCATTGGCATTAGTGCTCATTACTTTCGCGGTGTAATGCCTCGAAGCATCCAAAATCAATTTTAAAGATTACCCATTATTTTATAAAGAAAATAAAACACATTTCCAACAGAAACAAAGCAGTAAGTATAATCCCATGAACAGTTACTTGTAACATCGTGGGCAGGAAACCGCTGACAAAAGGACACAGGAAACACTCAGTTCAAACTTCACAGTGACTGCAAGTTAATATTAATGTGTCGTTGCTATATAAATCTTCTCTTGATTTGAAGCATTTAAAACAAGAGTGGTAAACATTTATAAATGTAGAAAATAAATCTCAAAGAGTAGTAAAAAGGATTTACTACTTTACTCCTTGTACTTGGTAAATTAATCTTTATCATGTGATATGGTCATTTACTGAGGGAACTCAGGGCAGAGGACATGGAAGAGTGGAAATATTTAGCTATTTTGCTTGAGGCTTTGCCTTTTAAAAACGCACCAAGGTTTTACTTTTCATGTTAGTAGGTCAGTAAAGAATGTTTGCTCAAAAACCATTTGTAAACCTATCTGAAGCAAAGAGGACAGCCAGATTTTGGTTTTGATACTGTGTATTTCTCGATGCTTGCCTTCTTTAAGAAATAACTGTCTTATTTGAAAGAGAAGGAAATATTCCAGTGACCTTGATTTTTAAGTAAATTGATATGAATGATCAAAAGAGATTTGCTTTTCTAATTAACTTGTTTACTTTTCTAATTAACTTGTTTTCTGCATCTAAGAATGCAGAATATAAGGTAAGTTTTGTTGGTCTGAAATACTCTGTTTCTCATAGATCTCCATATGAAAAATCTGTATTGAACAGAATCACACTTGAGTTTCAATGTTTCAGGTTTGTCCCCAACATCTGGTCTTAGTGGCTTGTGTTATATCATTGTTGAACTATTAACAGAGACTAAGTTATCATATGTCAAAATCGTTCCTAAATAGAGAAAACCAGTTTTTATTTAAACATAAGGGTGTTCTTTGATATGCATTTCAGAAAAGACACATTAACTGATTAGATGAATTTGAGCATGTGTACCTTTTGCTACAGGGCACTTTTTCATTCTCCATGTAGTTTCATTCTGCATGATGTACTAGCTGAAATCTGTTCTCCCTTTGTAAACTTTGATCTTGGAATGTGGGAAGGCTAGTATGTACTTATTACAGACTTATCATACTTTAATTACATAAATGGTAAAACTGGCTGGGAGCAATTTTTATTTAGTGACTCATTTAAAAATACATACACTGCTGAAGATTTTGGAGAAATTTCTAGTCAATCTTAAGTATTCAAAAAACACTCCCTCTCAATTGAGCCCTTGTGTACCTGTATATAAGCATCTTTGTAAAGTTTGAAAATGTAAGACATGCTGAGAAATGTATTGACTTTTTAATATAGTTTTTAATAGTCATTGAAAGTTTTGATGTTTCATGACAGCCTAACCAATAAAGATCACAGAACTGACATGATGGTTGGCAGTAAATTTTTTAAAGGCAGAATAAATTTCTCTGACTATCTCAGCAAAATATTTCCATAATTAATCCACATGGTCATAACAGATGGTTAAATTGAAGAAATGTCCTTGAAGTTATTCTTTTAACAGATGTTCTTAACTATTAGCTTCATGTTTTTACTCACCTAAATTTCCAAATAATTGAATAAAAGTTAACATATGCTTTCATCCTTTTAATAGGGAGACTCTGTAATTGATGCCGAGTTTGCCATAGTAGAGAAATCACTTCAGTGGCATATTTCTAATGTTTTTCTCTCTCCCACCCTATAATTGTCCCTTCCTGCACGCTGATCGTGTCTTCTTTTTTCGTTTACATAGGGTTCTACAGAATGCACTTCTACTTTCAGATAGCAGCCTTCACCTCTTCCTGCAAAGTCATCTGAATTCAGAAGACATCGAGGCGTGTGTTTCTGGGCAGACTAAGTACTCTGTAGAAGAAGCAATTCACAAGTTTGCCTTGATGAACAGACGTTTCCCTGAAGAAGAAGAAGAAGGAAAAAAAGAAAACGATATAGATTATGATTCAGAAAGGTATTTCCTTGCATTTTGATTTAACGTATACGTATTTATATAACACATCGTACACATATGCGTGTGTATAGACATATACACACACTCCACTTTTTGTTGATGTAATACTAAGATAATGAAAAAATTAATTGACTGAGATTTTATTGAGCTGTGACAGCTCATCATAGTAGTCTTCACACACACCTCCACACTGAATTAATGAATGCAGTAGAAATTCAATTATCTGCATTCTGATTATGTGACTTTCATTTAGTCAGACTTGAATTATTCGCGTTTAAATTATCTAGCTAAAAAAATATCCAACTGCACTCCAAATGGCTAATTAAAAGTCCAAATTTCCTGTCTCTCTTTGTGACTGGAGATAATTAAAGTTCTCCTCTGTTACTCAGGCTTTGAGTGTGTTGTGAAAACCAATTTCCTCTTTTTATTATTTTCCCCCCTCTCTTCTTTTCCAGTTCATCCTCTGGGTTTGGACATAGTAGTGATGACAGCAGTTCGCACGGATGTAAAATGAGCACAGCTCCACAGGAATCCTGAAAAATAATTCTAATGTTACCATTTTAGGAATAGCAAATTGTGTCCAGTCATAGAGAATAAAGCTTGCGAATAATATATTCTTACCTAAAGCTAACTGTCATATTAAGTATTTAAATTCGTAAAGATGTTGTGTTGTTTATTAGTGGTATTTTTATGTTGTCTTATTTTGGCTAAGCTTCTGTGAAAAGCTAAAAGCCTGTGAATGCAGCACTCTCCTTGATCAGCGCACGCTATTGGTAAAATGAGATCCTGCCCTCAGATGAAATGATTTATATGTTTAAACAAAATCTAGTTGGCTTTATTGCATTTTAAAAGATAGGTAAATAGGTAGCATTTCAAATCCAGATGGAGCATTTCTCCTTGTATTACTGGGGCAGTGTTAGCATAAACACAGCAGGTATGTGTATGACTTACGGCACAGACCAGAATGCCTCTTTCAGACAGGCAGCTGGAATTTTGTGGGTACCTCCTCTGCACTGGAAAAACACTGAGCTTTGGAATGGTTGATTGAAATATTTTAAGAGTGTTTAACCTTTTCATTATTCTGTTTCACACTTAGATGGAAAATGTATCTTACGAATAGAAACATGTTAAAACAATGTCTACATCTTTAAAAATAAAAAGCCCAGAAATAGCTCTAGTCATTTTGCTTATATTTGCAATATATAGAGGGCTTCCCTGGTGGCTTAGCAGTAAAGAATCTGCAATATATAGATTCAGAAATACATTTTCATTGTCCAAAATCAGCTTTAACACATGGTTTCTGGGAACAAACCATTTGTTTTCATTATCTGTGTGTAATTAGAATTAGAGGTTCATGATTTATTTTCTGACTTAATGTGCAATTTCTTATCACTAGATAACTTTCAGTATCAGTGACAGTTGCTTGTTACTTTAAGTTAAAAGTAGGATCTTATACAAATTAATAAAATTTGCCAGTAAATATTCCCATAATATAGAAAAGGATATGAACTTGCTAATTTCAGAATTATTCATTTTTTTAAAAGTCCTTTCTTTTAAGGCATCTGCCTAAGGATTGGTATAATTTAACAAAATGTCTTTTTCTATAGTGGTCAAAGATAAAATATCTTAGATAAACTACATTGAACGTCAAATTTCAGATGAGGCAGCATTTTCTTGAGATAACTTCATATTTCTTTCTTGTTGAATGGTATGAAATATCTCTGAAATTAACAAGAAGATATCTTTATATAAGAGGGATAACTTGTTGCTTTAATTAAATGTTACTTCACCCTCATTTTAACTAGGAGTTTATTAAAAGTTAATGTATTATTTTAAAAAGTCTGTGAAATGCTTGTAACTGAGACTCAACAGAAAAAAATTAAATTTAGGATACGAATGATTTCCTTAATTTTGCCATTTTGTTTTCTGTTTGGTCTAAAAGGTTATTGAACTTTTTGTAAATATTTTTATTTAATGTATCTTGGATCTTACTACTTTTATCATCTACGACTCATTATTTTAATACTGGAGAAAAAAGTCTTATCAATTTCTTTTTATCTTGCTGACATGTGAAGTTTGCCATTAAGTCACTTCAGTGTGGTCACCAGCTCCTTGGCAACATGTATTTGTATTCATGTTCTGTTTTACAGTAGTTTTGAAAAGCATATATTGTGCCACCAATTGTAATGTAATTCTTAGATGATGAGACTATAGCTGTCAAAATTGATATTAAGTAATGTGTAATACTGTGGTATGTAAACTTCATGAGAGCATCATTTTCACATTAAACATGAAAAAAACAACTTGTTTGTTGCTTATTTTGTACAATATATTTCTTCTGACTTAGATCTAAATTCAGTATATTTCTGAATCATCAGTAATTTTTAATGGATAATTTTGGTAAAATTTGATTTCATATTCACTGTAGTTGTATACATTTAAGGCGTTTAGCCTTGGTTTGGTTGTTTTGATATCTAAGTACTGGCTTCTTAAAACTGATTTCCCAACAGCTGAGAGATTTAAATGAACTTCAACCCCTAGTGGCTTTCTTGCTTTGTTCAAGTCTCTTATTATTCTCTGGCATATTTTTATAAAGCTTTCTTTAGAGAAAGAAAACAGTTACTTACATAACTAAATAAAATAGATGTTTATTTAAAACTATTGAAAATGTAACAAATTTAAAGAATTCTTATCCTGGATGCTTTATGATTTGTATACAGCAAAACTATATTTCTCTGGCTAATTCTGAAAGGGCATGCTATTCACCTATTAAACTAGTTTATGTGTTCTGTTTCAGAACTGATTTTATGTGTAATCCCAAAGTGTCAACAATGAAAGTCAACAACCTGTTACTTAGGGCTTCTTTCAAAGTCTCACTTGGAAGAAAGTGATTAAAGAAACTGAGTTAAAATTTCAAGTTTTAAAAATTACTAAGGAGAAACAGAAATGCTACTCTTGAGTTATGTACCTTAAGATAATAAATACCCTGCAGGAGCTTTTAAACTCTAGTTCACATTTTACTAAATAATTAAATACAAACAAGTGATATGCAATAACCTTACTATAGTAAGACAAAAAAAATTCTCTTATGGCTGTTAAGAATTTAAACAAATTCATTTCGCTTAGCCACAATTACCATTATATCCCAACATTAAATTGAATGTTGTTTTGAACTCAGTTTGTTTTTTGGTGCCTTGAGGATTCATCATTATTGAGCAGCTGTGGTACAGATAAGGTTTTCAATATTTCAGCCATAAAGGAAGACCCTTTTCCATGAAAGGCTTCTAAAATTTTAAGACAAAAATAGCAAAAGCTTATTCTATTTCTAAGTAAGTTTTCTTCTTAATATTTAAGTCACTTAGTTGATATCCTGTGAATATAATGCAGCATCTTTTCAACAGAGGGACAATTTATTTCAATACAATTTTCTGCTTTTGTTTGGAATATAGACCTTTATTATATATATAACATGTATATACAGATATTTTCAAATACACAAAGCTGTCTGAAATTAGTTATTGTAATTAGACATTCAAAGCATAGGTACAATTTCCTTTGCACATAAAGGTCATACGAAATTAATACATTTTAGTAGAATAGAATTCAAAAATTTTAGGATGTACATAAGCAACAATTTCTTTAAATTTGAAATATTTACAAAGGAATCTGGCTTTCTTCTTTGCCATATGCAGCTCACAAACGAGTCACCATTGTTCCTTTAAGTCAAACACAATTGCTCTTCACTCTTGATGGAAACTTTTCTAGATCATTGTTAGGAACGGTGCACTGGACGCTAATTTATTTTAGCTGCGCAAACTGGTAGTTGACCCCTTTTCTCCAAAATTCCAAAGACTTCCTTTTAAAATAATAGGAAACGAGAAAAAAAATTAAGCTACAATTTTTCTGCGGAATTTAAACTCTCAAGACACTACGCACATGGTTTATGCTAAACAGGAAAATACCCTTTCTCCCCCGACGAGAAGTGTAGATGCATCCAAAACCCCACACCGCTCGTCTTTGCTGCTAGAGGCACAGCACGGGCATAACTTGTGGTTGTGTTTTTGCTTGTTTCTTACCTCCGGGCCTTCTTTATAGCTCTGCCCCCCACCCCACCGGCGGCGGCGCCCCCGCTGCGGCACCCAGGCCGCCTGTTGGCTGCGGCGCCCGGCCGGCTCGCGCACACTCCCCGCGCCGCTGCCCGCACACGCGCGCTCCCGCTGCCTCCCGCCCGGGCTGCTCCGCCGGCGGCGGCGACTGGGTGGCAGGTAGCGAGCCAGCCGGCCTCGGTCCGGTAACCCATGGCAACCGCCCTGGTAACCCATAGCAACTGCTAGGCGGAAAGAAAGAAGGAAAAAAAAAAAAAAACCAACGCGGGTGGAGGGGGGCGGCGGGTGGTGAGTGGAAACAACAACCGCAAAGAGACAGGATTTACAGCACCGACCTGCAGTGCCCCCTCCCCTGCCCACCTGCCTCGAACGTGGGTACCGCGAGGCCCCCTTCCTAACTTTAGAATGACAACTTGGCGGCTTGAAAAAAAAATAAAAAAATAATGCAGAGGGGCTTGGGGTGACAGGTTTGGTGCGGGAGGGAGGTTTGAATACCGATGACCCCCGGGGACTGCAGGTTCAGTCGTTTCCGGGGCCCGGCTGGTTTGGGAGCGGGCGTGGAGCCGGCTGCCGCCAGTCGCTCGGGTGGGTTTCGGGCTTAGCTGGGTCAGGGCGGCCGGGCCGGAGCCAGGGAGGCGGCGGCAGCAGTTCTCACTCTAGGGCTGGACCGTCTTTGTTCTACAGAAGCTCGCGCGGCGCTGCCCTCGACCCCGCCGCCGGGCCTAAGAGAGGGCGAAGACGCGCCGCCGGCTAGGGTGTGGTTGCGGCCTGTAGGGGCCCGGGAGCGCTCCGGGGTCGCGATGGAGCTGGGGCGAAGCCCACGCGTTCCGAACGTTTTATCTGCACCCGCACCGCACACGTTAGTTGTCCCCTCTCCCCTGGAGTCTCCCCAGAGCCCTAAATAAACCCTGCGGTGGGAGCGCCTTCGCGCTAACGCGCCCGCTCCCTTGTGGGTAGGGAGGGGACAGGTGCGCTTGGCTGCGGGACCGGGTCGCCGAGGAAGAAGCGCGTGCTTCTGGGTCCTGAAACGGCCCTGGGCCAAGGTTTAATGTGTGCGCGTGTGTGGAGGGAGTGTGGGGGGAATGTATAGGGAAAGACAAGTCCCTCACCCGACTAGGGCCGGGAGCCCAGAGGCCGAGCGGCTTCCTTAACCCTGGAAGGAAGGGCGCGGCCGGTGGCAGACCCGGTGCAAGGCTGCAGGAGGACAGAGGGGGGCGCTGCCAGGCCAGCGTGGTGGCCCGGCGATCCGTGGGAGAACGCGCCGCCTGGGGTCTGGCTAGCTTTTGCGTGGTGGTGTGGGGTTCCAAGTGGAAAGAACCCACGCCCTACACAGGTTTCCGTCGGTACTTGGGAGCGTCGTCTGTTCCTTGTTCTCCGAACAGCCAGTTGTCAAAAGGATGATGCAGGAAACATAACCGGCACTGGTTCCACTGGATACAGAGCAACTAGGTGCGTAAAGAGTCCACTCCACCAGAAGTGTAATGCAGTGAAGAGAGAGGGCACTCGGAATTTGGAACTTGGACGCCTTATAGTTCTAGGTCTAAATCTAACCAGTTGTGATTCCAGGTGCATTTTGATGTTTTAATAAGGATTAAAGTCTGGATAATTTTTAAAGTCTTTCGAGATCTTCAATCCTCAATTGTTCGCCCTCTGTAGGTGTGTGCCAGTTACAAACAGGAAAACCATCAGCAACATTCAACACAATTACCTGAACAAGTATCACTCACATCTGTACAATATATGGTCCTGAAAAGGTGATTAGATCAAGTGTTTTATATATCTAATACTTGCACTGGTAAACAAGGGGAACTGGCTAAAGAATCCTATTTTAATCTTTTCATAAAAGAATCTTCTGCATATATGTTTCTGTTGCCACCGATCTTAGGGAAATTTGGTTTATTTTTCATAAACGTGCACGTTCTGGGCTCTGCTGCCTACCGGGCACCAGGTAAAAAGGAGACTGTAAACTATCACACCTGTGTAAACCATAAAAGATAGCTTGCCTGCCCTGGGATCCATTCAGTACAACCCCGGCCCTCTATGTAGTGGTATACTGGGAGCCCTGTGCTGTAATTTAATTTTTTTTTTTTAACAAAAGCAATTACAGAAAAGTGCAAATTTAACGGGTGACATTTAACATTTTGCCGTGGCAGGCAGCCTCCACTTAAATGGGGCCTTTCTGCAGAACAACAGGAGCCAAAAGGCCTTGTGTCATGGAGTAATGTAAGACACAATCTGGGCTGCAAACGCACAATGAATCGGGAAGGATTTATGTAATTAATTGACCAGTCTTAACCTGTTATCGTGATGTAAGGAATTTGGAACTCATTAATTTGGGCTCTGACAGATTTCATATTAGAGCTGGCAAATATGGATTGAGCCTCTTATTCTTGTAGCAGCTGGAATTTCCATGACAGTGAGGATTAGTGAAGAAGACCTATTGCTGGAGTCAAACTGCCTCTTTGTAATCAGTATCCCTGCTCTGCATTAAAAGGAAAATGAAAAAAAGAAAAAGAAAAAAGGAAAAAGCATATTACCTGGCTGAAGGAATGAAAGGGGCTGATTTTCACTCTGCTGGTATGGGTGTTGAGCTCAAGCATCTGCAGTTGAATAAAAACATTAATTTCAGTCATAAAGTTAGGTGGTTTCTCAAGCACCTTGAGAGAATGAGAAGATAGAAGGGTCTCAGGGTCAGGTTTACTATTGTCAAAGGTAAAAGGGATTAAAAGATGGAGCCTTTGAATTTCCTCTACGTGCACACAAATGTATGAAGAAGGACATAGACGTCTTAGAGGAAAATGGCAAGTTTTGAATAGCATATCCACAAATAAGAGATTCAGAACCTTGAAAGAGAAACTGGTTTTCTCAGGAGCCATTGACTGTCTCCTAATCAGAGCCTCTTTGTGGATCTCAGGAAACCCAGAATTCACATAATGAGCCATTCGTCGATAGTCTAATTTGTGTCCTTTTCACAGTATATGATGTTAATGAGTCACCCATTTGGAAATGTCTAGTTTTTTCTTTGAGATTTTAAGAAAACTCAGTAAAAATCTAACTTTCATTTTCACCCTCCTTGACAATCAAAAAAATGCTCGATTGGAAAAAAAAAAGGTTCTAAGATTAAACTGAATGCTTTTTCTTTTTCTTCTTTTCACAACTGGTTTCCCCTATTGCTGTGCAATGTGATAAGGTTAATGTAACAACTGCCATAAGGATCATTAATACAGGAAGATAAGCAAAGTTGCACGTTTAAAACATTTTCAGAGTATCATTTGCCTCCTTCTGCTGATAAAGGGGACTTTGGTAACAAATGCAGAATACAGGCACTGAATATTTAACTTTTTAGACAGAAAGCCCAATTGACCTTTTCTAGTATGTTATTATTCATAAATACTCTTCGAAGTTGAGTACTGACTGCTCTTGAAATATGTTTTAAAATTTGTACGTTACTTTAAAGAATTTCCAAACAACTTTAATTTTAATATAAGAAATAGTGTTATAATGTGAATCTTTGCAAAAACAAAAGGATTTCCAATCTCCTCTCCCACTTTTTTTTTTCTGTCTTGATTCCAACCAGATTCCAAAGTTGGTTTTTTTTTTTTTTTTTTTTTTTAGTTAGTGATAATGGAATTTAATCTAGTAATGAAGTACTTGGTACAAAGATTTGTTTTGTGATTATCTTGTTAAGAAGTGATTTCTTCAGCTTTGGTTCCATTTAAGTGCATGCATAAACACTGGAAATTTGCATCAATATATTAATGTTATCCTTCACATTGAGAGCAAAAAAAAGAGCTAGTAGTTGTTATTAGTATTATTATTTCTGTGGGAAGTCTGTGAAGATAAACAATTGATATCAGTAAGACTTGGATAACTAGTATAAACCATGACAAGGGCGATTAATAGTGTGTATAAACACACTTCAAATTTGTATACACCATCTCAGCTCTCACCTAGGGATTTCTTTGTATTTTTTTAAAAAGAGTAATTTGTAAGTTGACAATTACAAGGTTATCAGCTCTTGTGCTGTGTGTACTGTTTATATATTGGAGGTATGGAATGGACACTTTGAAGTGTGATTTACCCAAGTGAGTGTTGACAGGAGGGAAGTCTGTTGAATTGGGTTCTGACTCTGCCATTAACACATACCCAAAGGCAGCTCCCACCCTCTGTAGACTGCAGTATGCTCATCAATACAATAAAAAGACTAAATACAGAATGTCTTTAAAGGTGTTAATAAATGTTATTTTAAGAAAAGAAAGAAAGAAAGGGAAAAAAGGAGGTAGGGTGGAAATTTTCATGGTCTATTACTTTCGCAGGACTTCTCAGTGCCTTTCATGTGTTGAGATACTGTATGTGTGTGTGTGTAGGGGGATACCGTTTTACAAAACTGTATCCAAAAAAACAATAAAAATTTCATGATCTTTTGAGTCTATAACACGTTGGATCTTTTTCCCAGAATGATTAAGGGACACTTGTGTTCATCCTTGGGTTTCCCAAGTGGCTTAGTGGTAAGAATCTGCCTGCCAATGCAAAGAGATGCAGGAGATAAGGGTTCCATCCTTCGGTTGGGAAGATCCGCTGGAGGAGGAAATGGCAACTCATTTCAATATTCTTGCCTGAAGAATCCCATGGACAGAGGAGCCTGGGCAGCTATAGTTCATAGGGTCGCAAAGAGTCAGACATGACTGAGCAACTGAGCATGCACATGTTCATCCTAAACGTTCTTTTTTTTTTTTTCCCATTTATTTTTATCAGTTGGAGGCTAATTACTTTATATCATTGCAGTGGTTTTTGTCATACATTGAAATGAATCAGCCATGGATTTACATGTATTCCCCATCCCGGTCCCCCCCCCCACCTCCCTCTCCACCCGATCCCTCTGGGTCTTCCCAGTGCACCAGGCCCGAGCACTTGTCTCATGCACCCGACCTGGGCTGGTGATCTGTTTCACCCTAGATAATATACATGTTTCGATGCTGTTCTCTTGAAACATCCCACCCTCGCCTTCTCCCAGAGTCCACAAGTCTGTTCTATACATCTGAGTCTCTTTTTCTGTTTTGCATGTAGGGTTATCGTTACCATCTTTCTAAATTCCATATATATGTGTTAGTATACTGTAATGGTCTTTATCTTTCTGGCTTACTTCGCTCTGTATAATGGGCTCCAGTTTCATCCATCTCATTAGAACTGATTCAAATGGATTCTTTTTAATGGCTGAGTAATATTCCATGGTGTATATGTACCACAGCTTCCTCATCCATTCGTCTGCTGATGGGCATCTATGTTGCTTCCATGTCCTGGCTATTGTAAACATTGCTGCGATGAACATTGGGGTGCACGTGTCTCTTTCAGATCTGGTTTCCTCAGTGTGTATGCCCAGAAGTGGGATTGCTGGGTCATATGGCAGTTCTATTTCCAGCTTTTAAAGAAATCTCCACACTGTTTTCCATAGTGGCTGTACTAATTTGCATTCCCACCAACAGTGTAAGAGGGTTCCCTTTTCTCCACACCCTCTCCAGCATTTATTGCTTGTAGACTTTTGGATAGCAGCCATCCTGACTGGTGTATAATGGTACCTCATTGTGGTTTTGATTTGCATTTCTCTGATAATGAGTGATGTTGAGCATCTTTTCATGTGTTTTTTAGCCATCTGTATGTCTTCCTTGGAGAAATGTCTGTTTAGTTCTTTGGCCCATTTTTTGATTGGGTCATTTATTTTTCTGGAGTTGAGCTGGAGGAGTTGCTTGTATATTTTTGAGATTAATCCTTTGTCTGTTGATTCGTTTGCTATTATTTTCTCCCAATCTGAGGGCTGTCTTTTCACCTTGCTTATAGTTTCCTTTGTTGTGCAAAAGCTTTTAAGTTTCATTAGGTCCCATTTGTTTATTTTTGCTTTTGTTTCTAAAATTCTCTAAACGTTCTTGAGGATATGGTGTGAGAGATGGGTGCATGCACACTCCGTGATCCTATGTGATCGTTGTGATCTTTGTGATCCTATGGAATGTAGCCCCCTAGGCTCCTCGGTCCATGGGATTGCCAGGCAATAATATGGGGATGAGTTGCCATTTCCTTCTCCAGGAGATCTTCCCACCCCAGGGCTTGAATCCACGTCTCCTGCCTTGTTGGACGGGTCCTTTACCACTGAGCCACCAGGGAAGTCAATGTGGATATCATTAAATGAGAAGGATTCCCTTTCAGTGGCCAGGTTCTGTAAAGAGGCAAGGAGTATGGTGCGAAGTTTAAATCTTAGATTCACTGCCTAAAGATGAGTGGCTTGGGGTAGGTCGCTCAACCTTTTGGAGTTTGTTTCTTTATATACAACATGAAGATAATAATACACCCTGAGGGCAAGTTGTGAGGTGCTGATGAAATCAGCGCGAGTTCCCTCTGCTTGGAAGGCTCTCTCGCTTTCCTTACTCATGCCTTCTTGCCTGGCTCATTTCACCTAGTTATTCAGGACTCTAATGAAATGTCTCCTGGTACAGATGCCCACTCTGACCACACCCGCTGCAGGGCAGGGACGCTCCTGCTGTTTCCGCGCAGGACCTACTTCACATTCGCACTGCCTTTCTGGCAGCACCCATGCCTCTGGGCTGCACGCTTGGTCACCCATCTTCTCTTCAGGCAGAAGCCCCTGCAGGATGAAGAATGCATTTTATCTCTGGCCCACCTCAACCCCCCAGCACTAGCCACAGTTTGATACAGAGCGAGGTCCAGAGTCAGAGACGAGTTACACTCCTATGCAGGCAAAAGGTATACAGACCCTTCTCAAAGCCCCTTTCCTGTGGTGGAACTAGCGAAAGTAGCAGTAGATCAAATTCAGGAATGGTGGTAGGCGATTCAGAGAGATCTGCCTCCGGGAACTGGAGAACGTTGGCTGTCTGGAGGGTGTAGAAGAACCTGGTGTTACAGTCACTCATGTCTCATCTCTCTCTGGCAGAAGACCTTGACATGGTAATGTAGTTGTCCATTCGTGAGGTCTATGTGGCAGTCAATCAAAGCTTTGCTTGAGATTCCTCTTTTTGGTTATCGAAGAAACCATTCGATGAAATATTTTGGTGAAATAGTTCTTTTGGTTAATTTGTTTCTAAGACACTGTGCCTAGCTCAGTGTGTACATTATAGAGCAACGGATATTCAATAAATAGTGGATGATTAAGTTGGAATTATTTGATTTGATGGACAGACTAGTATTTTTTCCAAATGTAGTCTGCTATGTCATATAATCCCATTTAAAGCTGAAGCCCAGTCTGACTTTTAAAAAGCAACTGAAAAATAATTTAAATAATTTAAATAAATAATAAATGTTTTAAATAAATATTTAATAAATAAATAATTTAAATAAATATTTAAATTTAAATAATTTAAAAAATAATTTAAAGCCTTACTGAATTCTCTTTAAAAAATACCAAAGGATTCTGATACTCCAAAGCTTTCTTAAAAGCCTCAGTCCTCTTCTCTTTCTGTCTCTAGATAGATATACACAGATAGATATAGATATTTACATCTCACATTTCTTGTCAGCTTTTTTTGAACTTGTGATAACTTCAGTCTCTTTCCAAACTTCCGGATCCCAGCCCACACTGGCTCTTGTCTTTTCCTTGTTCTCTAACCTTATTTACTCTTCTTAATGTAAACCCAATCCTCTCGAATCCTGCCCACACTTACTCCAACCTCTAGTTTGGCAAAGAGGGAATCCTCCTGAAGGGTGTGGGCAGGAGGACTGGGAGGGGAGTGTGGAGTGTGAACAGCGCTGGGGGGCTGAGGGTGGGAGCAGTCGGCTATACTTAGAGCTGATTGTCTTTTTCCCCGTGAGCAAAAGTGGATAGAGTGAAACCTGCAGTCTAACCCTGGAAAGAGAACTTCCCCAAACTCCTCCTTTTGTTTAGTTTCAATGAATAACAAACATTAACTTGCATCCTGTTTTTGCTTTTCTCTTTGTTGGCTTACCTAAGTTCATCCTCTGACCTTCACGGGACCTCCTCTAAAAGTCATTCTGTGAAAATCTACTTTATTTCTAAGGACCTTTGGAGAAAGAGTCTGTGACCTTCTTTGGCAATTCATCACAAGGATTAACAACTCCTTTTAGAAAATTATTTTAACCCACACACCTCATGCTACACATGTTAAGCCCAATCTATGGCCAGGGTTAGTGTGGAAGAGGCTGGTGTGAGGCCACAGGAAGGACAGAAACTTCTGGACTGGGGAGCATTTGTCTTGTATATACACTGAAATTCAAAAGTCCACGAAAGCACTGTGTTGGATTGTGCTGGACTGGGGAGGTGAGAGACAAGACACTGGTAGATCAGATGCAACCTACACAGTGGTTTAGAATGTGTGTGTGTGAACACTCACTTTTAGTTGTGTCCGACTCTTTGCGACCCCATGGACTGTAGCCTGCCAGGCTCTTCTGTCCATGGGATTTTCCAGGCAAGAATACTGGTTTAGAATACAAGCATATTTTGTGTAAAGAAAATTAAATTTCTTCTTAACCTTTTATTATCTGATTGAGATGTTCTCAACATTACTACTTCATCCTAAGTTTTTCTATAGTAACGTATAGTTCTTTTCTAAATCAAGTTTGTCTGTAATTGTATTAAATAGTAGACTTCCAGACTAAAAAGTGACATTTTTGTAAGGGTTTTGACAGTGAGTTGGATTGTGAGCAATTAGTTTAAGGTAGTCTTGGTGCAACCTAGGTGTTTGTATGGCTTGTGGTTCAGCCTGATCTCCAGAGGAACAAAAAATGTAACCATAGTAAATGTTGATTGAGTTCTAACACCCTGCCGACCAATAAGAGAGCCCAAGAAAAGTAGAGGAATGGGGAAGATGAGTGAGATTAAGCTGGCTGTTAGAGTAAAGGAGACTGTCTGAAATTTGTTGTTGTTCAGTCTCTAAGTTGTGTCTTACTCTCTGCAGCTGCAGTACAGCCAGTCTCCTCTGTCCTCCATTGTCTCCTGGAGCTTGCTCAAATTCCTGTCCATTGAGTCGGTGATGCCATACAACTGTCTCATCCTCTGCCGTCCCCTTTTCCTGCTCTCAATCTTTCCCAGCATCCGGGTCTTTTCCAATGAGTTGGCTCTTCACATCAGGTGGCCAAAGTATTGGAGCTTCAGCTTTAGCATCAGTCCTTCTAATGAGTATTCAGAATTGATTTCCTTTAGGATTAACTGGTTTGATCTTCTTGCAGTCCAAGGGACTCTCAAGAGTCTTCTCCAGCTCCAGCATTCAAAAGCATCTATTCTTTGGCACTCAGCCTTCTTCATGGTCCAAAGACCTTCTTTATGGTCCAGTATGTTTTGAAATAGAATGTAACTAAATAAGGGGCTTGAGTTATGTAGAGAATTCTAGCTATCAGAGACCCCACAGTGCAATAGCTCAAATGAGCAAGAAATCAATTTCTCTTTCAGGAAGTCTACAAGACAGGTGGACAAGTCCTGCTCCAGGACCCAGGCTGGGGGGTGGGGGGGTGGGGGGCTCTGCCATCCTCCACAGGTGCTTTCCAAGTTTGCTCCAGTCATTTCTATTTCCAGCCAGTGATAAGGAAAGGAGACAACACAACTAGGGCCAGCACCTTTGAATTTACTTTTCAACAGAAAATTCCAAATATATTGAAATGAAAGTGGGGATAATGTAGTATAATTCACCCCCATGTGCCCATCACTTAGCTTCAAGTTAGGGTCATATGGTAGAACTTGTACCATTCTGTGCCCCAGATATGTCCCTCTTTGCCAGATTCTTTGAAATCAAACCCCAGACATCCTTAAACAGATGATCTGGTAGTTGTAACCATTACCACATCTCTTGATAAGAACTCAGGCTCATGGCCATGTCTAACTTCAGAAAAGGCTGGGCAATCTCAAGCGGGGTGGCTATAAACCCAGAAAGAAGGAAAAGAGGCAGTACTTGAGATTACAGGCTTTGAGGAGACTCCTTGAGAACGGCCAGAAAGATGGAAATTAAATGACTCAAGGAAAGACTAAGGTCATTTCTACACTGCAGTGAAATCCAAATGATGAACAACTGCACGCTAACAGTCTTAGGCACTCGAATTTTCAGCAAATATAGCATTTGCTGAACAAAAATAGAACAGCAAAATGAAGTGACTTAGAAAGGCACCGCAGAAGCTTACTCTTTCTTACTTGTGTAAAATTAACTGAAGAAATGATTTTAGAGGAGAGTCAAAATATGTGTAAATTATGAACATAGGTTATTTGCTTCTCCTGTTGAAGTTCTGTCTTTGACAGTGTTAGAAGGTATTTAACAGTGTTTGAGATTTTATGTATATCCATGAAATAAAAAGAACAAGACACCACAGAACTTAAAAAACCTGAAGTGGTCTTTTAGCTTAAAAGACTAGTTTAAACTAGTTTACTGAAACAATAATGTCAAAAAAAACATTTATTGAGTGTATCCTACATTCTAAGGATTGTCCTGGGTCCTTCAAGATACAATGATAACAGATATATAGTTCTCAGGGGCTGTCCATCCGAGAGCAGATACACATGAAAACATCTAACCATAATACCAGACAGAATGAATCAGGGGCCATAGCTGAAGGACAACTAGTAGACACAGTAAACACCCATTGTTTCACCTACCCACTGTCCCTTCTCTTCTCACAAGTCTCTTGATTTTCCTCAGGCCACCCCTTTAGCTCTCTGTTCACAGTGGAGCTGGTTCAACCTCCATGTCCAGGTTTCTTTACTTGTAAATTGGGTATAATGCTGACCCTACCCTGAAACATAATTTTGAGGATGAATGGAATTACTATATGTGAAAGGGATTTGCAGTGAGTAGAGTATACATATAAGAATGAATGAAGTCATGAAATTTTCTATTACCAACAGTGAGAATAATTGATTTCAAGGCAAAACAAAATACATGATGATTTTTGCTGTCATTTTCAAACACCATGTATATTCATTTGACAGTGAACACTTTGTATTTATGAATTTGGGGGCATTTTCTTCATCGTGCCTCTTTTTGGTTTCCCATACCCCTTCTTGCCCAGGCAGCTTATGCACATGCACAACATGAAGCCTGGAGGCAACCCTTCAGTCCTCTGACAGTTTGGCTGGAGAGTCACTTGCAACAGATCCCTTCTCCCACCCCCTCCCAGGGCATCTTTGTTTTTCTGCTCTCTGTGGCCAGGAGGTTGCATATCTCATGTCTTTCTAGAAAATCATTGATTATATTTATGCATTAGCCTTTTATGTAGTAGTTTTTGAGTTAGATTTAGTCTCAGTGGCTAAAAGTTCAATGTTTCCTGAATTTTCCCCTTGAAATCCACAACCATGTTTGGCAGTGAAGAGACTGAGGAATGAATAGGCTTCCATGTTGCTTGGTTATAGATAGGGAGATGCTGGCAGAAATTTGCAAGCATTTGCATATATACAATTGTCTGTCTGATGTTTGCTTTCATGCTTGCTCTCCTCCTCTGCCCCTGTTCTCTCTGTGCAGTGAATTACTAATACAAATACAGATAATGAAATTTCTGATCCCAGCCTGCAAAAGCGGATGCACAGTTTGGAAGGTATCTGGGGAAAATGGATAGGTTCTCTTGATCTCGTTGCTTTATCCAGACAAGGAAATGAAGGGGAGAAAGTAATTACAGGGACTTGTCTTTGAAGGTAGAATGAGTGGCACTGACAGCATTTCTTTTCAGAAAATCTTGTAGAGATGCTATTTTCTTGTTAATACCAATAGGTATTTCCCTGGAAATAGAGTTCACTTATTAAAATGTGTGTTCAGCAGATGGGACACTGTCCATAGGAAGCAGAAGAAGTTCCGTCCTTGTGGCTTCAGAACAGAGCAGGTCTAGAGGTAGATGAAATGTGCCCTCGGGATGGAGGCATTTGCCCGGAAAGCCATGATAGTGCAAATCCTACAGGCAGGAGGAAAGCAAATTTGATCTTTTGGTAAACCACTGCTCCTGCACACTCAGGAATCACTAGTTCCTTAAAGCAAGAACCTGACTGTCCTGGCAGTTGGAGTTGGTAGCTCAGTGACCCTGATTAGGTGGCAGTAATATCAAGAAATGTCCAGAGTATGTTCCTATTAGCAATTAGAAAGTTCTGTGGAGAAAAAGCTGAAAAGCAACTTTAATTGGGAACTTTTCAGGTAAAGGCTTTCTTACACCTATCCCTGCAGTGAAACAAAAGTTAATACTCTGATAAGTAAGCAACTAAAATTAAGCCTCACATTTTCTTAAACAAACAATGAATACACAATGAAGTTTTAATTGTCAATGTACTACATGAGTTATGGCATAATGTGATCAACTTTGGTTCCACAAATGCATGTCAACGCTTTCTTTCTTTTTCGATAATCTTTGATTTTACCTATTGTTGACCTTTTACCATATGTTATGTGGTAAATGCCAATTCTGTTTGTCTAAACAGGTTTCTAAACAATGCAAGTTTGTGCTGACAGCTTGTATGAAAAGAACAAATATTTGCTTTATATTTCATGTAAATACGTGCATGCTGTCAAACAAGACGGGCTTAAAGAGGCTTAGATTTTGTCTTTCATGGTTCACGAAGGGACAGCTAATCTATATCAGAAATAATTTTAGATGTTGAACTGCAGCATGGAAAATATAGATCTCCCACTGGTTGAAATGACATTAGTAGAAAAAAAATTCAGCTGAAAAAGGTTATGAAATGTTTATTTTGTCATATAACTTAAAATATGTTGGGCTAGAATAAAAAAAGAGAGAAGTGGTTTAGAAGAGTGTTCTCGAAGCTATTATTCTATTGGAAATAGTTTAGTGGTATTATAATACTTTAGACATACGGGAAATGATTTAACTTTACATTAGAACAGGGTTAAGTAAGAAAGTGATAGCATTATTTTAGATAAAGTAGATTGATTCCTTGAAATTACTTGTATTAAAGAAGTCACTGGGCAATAGTTAAGCTCTTTGCTTTCTTTCAGTTCTTGCGTGGCATAGCCTTTATAGTCCATAATAAGGTAGGAAGAGTTACACTGTTTTAGCTGCAGTTTTCTAGTAAAGAATGAATGAAAGGAAATTTCTCTTAAAACAAAAAATCATGTTTATCCTAGTGGTGCTATGGAAGTTTAACTGGTATATGAAATTTGTTTGCAGATATAATGGGTATCAATCTGAATATGAAATATTCATTATGTACCATATTGCTTCTGTTTAGATTCATGCTTTCTGCCATCTTAGGTGGGATTGTGGACTGATTTTCCCCTTTGATTCATTTCTTCTCTGACGATGGCCACCGTGCAATATTACTAGGATATGTCAGCCACAAGCTACCTTCTTGATATGACTGTTTTCTTCACTTTCCTTTATACAATGAGGAATGAACTGTTCAGGTATTGCCATCTGCCTTAAACAACACACTTCATAACACTGAAGGAGAATTTTAATAAGACCTCCAAGGGGTCTGCTGCCATTTTTAAAGGGAAGGTTTCCTACAAAGGAAGTGCATGGAAACTCCCAAGAGAAAGCTGTTGAAAACACCCCCGGTGAGAGGACCCAGTGTCATCCCATTTTATTGTCTACCTGTCACCACCGTCCTCGTGTGATTCTGACAGGCTGCTCTTTTCTCTTGTAGCCAGTGCTGCTTAATGTCATTTTTCTTGGTTGAACATCTTTATTTCTGACTTGTTACAAACCATTAACTAGTTTCTAGGTTTCAATGTCCTGGCTACTTTTGACTAGTAAGTCAGTTAGCATAACAAGATTTCCCTTTATTTTCTCGCTATGGAAAAATCTCTACATGAAATGATCAGTGTTACAATTTTTATATATGAGTCCTAGCAGATAGGAAGCGTCTGTCATCGGATGCAAGCTTCTTCTCTGAAAACATATTCTAGTTCATATAATAGAACCTGACACAATAGGTAACCATGATGCTGTTTGTAGAAGGCTTCAAGCAGTTTAGGTGAAAAGTAGGAAATTTTATAAGTTTACTTACTTGTGATGCTTTCAAATAAATATAACCTTGCTTTTAATTGGATTTCCTAGATGAAATGTTTTCACACATAACATTTTTTTAATATATTTTGAAAAGCATTCAGTGGTTTAACAGTTGTCAATCTCCATAAACATCCTTAGTTATGGATAGCACTGCTGAAATGAAGACTGGCTGCTTTGGACAATGATGTTAAAAATAATATATACAGACATGTGACTTGATGACATATTGCTAAAACACTGGAAACAACTTTGACTTTAGTCTGCTTTTGCAGAAAGCTACTCACATATGAAATTAATGTAACTAAAACATAATCTTTTTCCAAAATTACTCCATACTCTTAAAGTTGTAAAAGTATGTATTTAAAAAACTACACTTACATATTACAAGCGAATCTATTAATGAAATGTTATAATATTTAAATCCTAAATAGTAATACTTATTGATTCTTACGTAATTGATGGGTTAAAGAGATTTAAAAGATTAGTCACTGACCTAACAATTTCACTTCTGGAACTCTGTCTTAGCGAAACAGTTAAGCAAGTACATAGTATATATGTTCCCGTGTATGTGGCATTGTTTTTCAATTGTGAAAAATCTGGGACAGCTTAACAATCTATTAATAAGGGGATGGATAAATGAGCCATGGTATTCTATAAAATGGAACACTATGTTGTTGTTTAAAAAATGAACTACAGCTGGTTAGAAGCTGCTATATAACACAGGGAGCCCAGGCGGGTGCTCTGTGATGACCAAGAGGAGTGGGACTGGGGGGAGGCAGGGAGGCCCGAGAGGGAGGGGATATGTGTATAATTATGGCTGATTTGCATTATTGTTCAGCAGAAACCAATACAACATTGTAAAGCAATTTTCCTCCAATTAAAAAATAAATGAGAAAAAAGTGAAAAAAAAAAAAAGAACTACAAACATATGTGCTGATCTGGGAAATGTCTTAGATATGTTGTATGAAAAAAACAGACTGCAGCACAGTGTGTAGAGTGTGTGGAGGGGACCCTCTCTCCCCACCCCCACTATCTTTGTGTGAGCACAGAACACAGTCTGGAAGGATCCACCCCAGACAAGCTTGGATGTGAAGGAATGTGGGGAGTAAGAAAACCCGAGCTTCTGCTTTCTGTACCTCCATATTTCTTGAGTGGAGACTCTAATGTTTATAGACACCATGAGTTCACTTGGCAAGCTGATTAAATAATTTAATAAGAAAATTTCATGGCATGGAAAGGATAGGATGAAAAGACACAAATATAGCTACCAGAGATTTGTAACAAAGAAGCATGGCTTCCTTCCATTCAGTTAGCTCTGGCACTTAGAACGTTTGTGTCTCTCTGCATATTTTAACAACAGGACCTCAAAATCTGGGTGCACATGCTGTCAACCTCGAGTATATGTCATTCCAGGCAGCGGCAGTGGTCCTCAGTTGGTTTCTTGATGCTGTATTTCAAGTCAGCTCATAAATTATTAATAGTACATGTGTAGGTCAGAGACACACTAACCCTGACAATCATTCCATAATATTCTCTCTTTAGCTTGAGAAGAGAGAGTAATCAATATGCAACATCAGAGGTACATTTCACATAGATATGGTATATGCACTTAGGAAAAAAGAGTTAGATCTTTACAAAAACCTGTCAGCCTGGCATTAATCTTCTATTATGAATAATGTGGCTATCCATGAATCTTTAACATTTTTTAAATGATGAAATTGTATGGTATGCTCTACCAAAGCAAATTTGATGGTATGTGAGAAAAGATTGATCAATGAAGATGTTGATATACACGAATAATAAAATTTAAACCTAGCTTCTTAAAAGCAGAAAAAGTAACAGCTATACATTTTAATCTCAGGGTAAAATTTCAGCCCCAATAAATGTAGTAATTACCATTATCCACAATGTCTAGAAATTATTCTTTAAACTAGTTATATAATTATTATTTGGCTAAACCCATCAACTCATAAGACAGGAAGCTCTGGTAACATGCTACTAAGAACCAAGATGGTGCTGGTTCCTCGTTTATAATAAAAACTATATTTGAAAATTCCTAACAAACACAAAGATTAATGTTTCATATATAAGATGCAGCAGTGCTTGAGAAAGATTATGAATCCCATGACTTGTTAAAAATACTGCTATATTTATTTTTTTCCATGAAGTAGTTCTGAAATAATTTGACCCAGGTTTAATTTTTAGAGAAGGTAAGAAATGTAGACCAAGAACTTTGCTTATGAAATTTGCCTAATGAAGACATTTTAATCAGTGCTTGTTGAACTGAAGATAAAAATATAGTTTGTTTCTACAGATTTGAGGAGAATTAATATGTATCTGATTGTTAATATTTGATTCTTATTTAATTATTTATGATATCAAGGAATGAATCTGTCAAGTAAATAATGAAATGCATACATGCAGCATATGTAATTAGGTTAGGTGCATAAATCCTAAGTGTTCACTTTATAGTTGTCAGTGTAAAATTTATTAATAATGAGAAATGTTAAGTGAAGAAAATTCTTAGCACAGTCTACCTCATTAGTGTGGATTATAGCAGTTGTTGGTCAAAAAGGAAGAAGAGGAGGAAGAGAAGGTGGAGGAAGAGGGGAATGAAGAGGCTTCATTTTCTTAGCTGTGCTTTAGTTGTTAAAAAAATATTAGAGAGTTAGAGTACATTTTCCTTCCTCCTGTTTATAAGTGTATGAATTGAACAGATGAGTTGTGGATTTAAATAAATGAAGCAAATGGAATAATTTCATATTGAAAAAATATAGACCCTGGGATTTCTAAATCCAAATAATTATTTAAGGGGGAAAATTCAACTAGCATTTGAGAACAAAAAACCTACTTATATGATTGAGCTGTCAGATTCTAATCTTAAAATTTGGCTTTAAATTCACTGTGATGGCAAGGAGATGGCAAGAAATACACTATCAATTGCCTTCTTCCTTTCCCCTTTTCCTCACTAACTAAAAAACAAGCATGGAAGAGAGAAGCACCTTATCAAGCACGTTCCTTGTACCCTGGTTTTTCCTGGGCCGCTAGGACATGTAACAAAACAGGGATCTTGGGTATCTGTGAGTGGGGCTTGATGGTATACACAGTGGTAGGCGGGCTCTCTGGGTGTGATGGGCTGGAGGATAGAGGATAAGCTCTCTGCCCCTGAGGACAGAATGGAAACCCTGCCCCCTGCAGGAACATGACTGAGTGGGCTCCACCAACTCTACATTAAGGAATCTGACTTGATAACCTGGTTAAACTTAGCTCTGTTCTTAATGTTAATCATTAATAGTATTATGTGGTGTAAAGAGCAGTCAACCAGAAAACAAGATAATGAGATCTCACACTACCACTAATTAGCCTGAAAACTTCCAGAAAATTCTTTAAGTTCTTTCTTCACTCATCAAATGAGAGAGCTGATTCTGGGGCTGATTCTGGCTTTAATGGTCTATGATTCACAAAGATGATGTTGAAATACATTCAATTTTGTTCAAGCACTGCCATGGGTTTCTTGGGCACAAAAAAGGGAGAGAGGTAACATTAATATATGAACATTCATCACCTGACTGGGTATTGTTATAGCGACAGTTATACATTTATAAGAAGATGGAAGATACAGTTACAAAAGGAATACCATGTATTATTTTAGTAAATGATATGAATCTAACTATAGCAACCACTTAAGAACTTTTTTTTTTTGCCTCAGATATATAAAAGTTACAAGAGAACTAGAAGGCCTATTTACGATAACATGATATTACAAAACAAAGACTGTATGTTGCAATTTTCCTACCTGCCCTGATTAAAAGAGGGGAATGATTACTTTATTATGTCTTCAAAAGCTTCTGTGGTTTACTGATTTTCTTTTTTTTTTTGATTTACTGATTTTCAAAAGGGTAATATTCCCATGCTTAGTAATTCCATTATCAAATTATTTGCTAAATAATTTTTTGTTATTTGTTATTTGCTATTATTTGTTATTTGTTAAATATTTATTTGTTATTTGCTAAATCAAAGGGGTTACTTGCTATCCTCCTGATCTTAATTCTTAGATGTCTGCAAGCTAAAGATTTAGGGAAAAAATTACTTCATTCATTTAAGCATTATTATTTAAAGGAAAACTTAAGATGTGGAGTCCATTATGTAGCTAGTTTTTAGGAAAAAAACAAAGGAAAAGAGTAAAAATGATTCTACCACCCTCTAAGAAAATTGCTGGTTGAGTTTAGCCAACTTACTACTGACTAAATCAATATACAGTTTTTTTTTGTGTATATTTTCCAAATATACAAAATGTATACCATATTTTGTGTAAAAGACCAATATAAGAATAATCTGGGGGCTTCCCAGATGGCTCAGTGGTAAAGAATCCATAGGAAGATGCAGG
Source organism: Odocoileus virginianus (assembly GCF_023699985.2). Taxonomy (NCBI): domain Eukaryota; kingdom Metazoa; phylum Chordata; class Mammalia; order Artiodactyla; family Cervidae; genus Odocoileus; species Odocoileus virginianus. The sequence continues at coordinate 46,996,374 of NC_069674.1, forward strand.
AGAGGTGAGTTAAATCCCTGGGTTGGGAAGATCCCTGGAGAAGGAAATGGCAACCTACTCCAGTACTCTTGCCTGGGAAATCCTGTGGACAGAGGAGCCTGGTGGGCTACAGTTCATGGGGTTGCAAAGAGTCAGACACAACTGAGCACACACACACACACATACTCACAAGAATAATTTAAACATAAGGATATTTGATTTTCAAATCATAAAGCATAATAAGTTGCAGAGAAATACTTTTAAATACTTACCTAATAATCTTCCCTTCTTTCCTGGGAATCACTCCTTTCTCCCCAGCCCAGATTCTTCAGGAAAATATATATATTTTTTAAGACAGTAAGCTTTGTGATAGTTTGTATGCAGGAATAGATGACTGAGATACTGACTAAAATTCAGCTTTTGTTTTGATATTGCCTTAGTTCTTGCCTTTCCCCCACTCCCTCCCCACCAATATAACTCAAAGATAAATCCTAATTTGTTATCAGTGATGATTATCCCATCTCCTTTGCTAGTGAAATTGTAGAGAGAGGCATGGGGTCCTGTTCTGGCCAAATAAATAGGAGGAAAGATCTTCTGAGGGGTCTTCTGGTATAACTGACTCCTTTGTAAGAAGAAATTTAAAGTAAGACTAGTGTCATTTTTTTGGGCTGAACTTTACCATGTCTTCAAGTGATGCCTGGAACTATGGCAGCCACTTTGGGACCCTGAGGAGAACTACCTAAGGACAAGGTCAGTAAGCTGAAGATGGAGTAGTGGAAAGATGAGAACAATCTGGGTCCTTGACAATATTAAACATGAATTAATTAACCTCAGCACCTGCTATCTTGAGAAATACTACAGGAAACACTACATTTTGTTTGCTGTTTAATCTAGTAGAGACAGGTTTTCTATTACCTGTATCAAAGTTATTTTAACACAAACAAGGTGAAAGAAGCTTTAATGCCTTCATGAGAACAGCTCATCCTTAAACTGGGAATGAGCTTTATTATACAGTCTGCTATAATATTTATAACCCATTTTACTTGTTATGTTGAAGTCCTCTGCTATTTGGACACTGGAATTATTTCTAGAATACTGGGTATCAATAAACACAAAACATGTTACATTTACTGAGAACAAACAATAGACAACTGAGTATTTTGTGCCATTAAATGCGAGGAATGGGAAAGGCTTCTTGCAAAAAAGTGGTATTTAATCTGGACTTGGAAAAGTTGGAGATGAGGTTCAAGGGCATTCTAGAGAATGTGGATACCCTACCTACTGAAGTACTATGTCGTGGGAGAAGAAGTGCACCAGGATGACTTAGGGATCTACTACCCCTATCTACCACTGTAGATAATAAGGCTGGAGCTGGTTATGTGTAGACTGTGAATTGTCTTGAATATCTTGTTAAGGAGTTTGGGCTTCCTTTCCTTGATGGTGGGAAACATCAGAGGGTTGAGCTGGTTACCAATTACTGATTCCGGATGAATTGTTAAAGTATATAGTATATACTATAGTATATATATAGGTTTTTTTGAATATTTTAATGGAAAGTGTGCATGACTTTAATGAAAGAAAGAAGATTTCCATTCTAATTTGATTCTATATTTTAAAGCAATTGCCAAGGGAACCAAGTAAGTGACTGGTTAAGTAGCCATTGTTTTCCAAAACGCTTAAAACCAGATGCAAGTGCCCTAGAGAGACTACTTGAAGGCTAGTAAACAACATTTTAAAGGCAGTCAAGCTCAGACACCTGGATGTGCACTTGAAGCACAGTTAGATGGAGGGTCTGATGCCCTGGGAGGGAAGAGGTGACTTGCCTGTGTAGGCAAAGAGAAATCCTGCTGGAAAAGGGAGCTGGGGAAAAGCTGTTGAGAGCCTTGAGGCCGAATGAGATTGGATGTGCGTGCCCAGGAGAAGTTGGGATTGTGAGGTTCCATTTGAAGCGCCCAGGAGCAGAAGTTCTTCCGTCCTTTTACAGATGAAGAAACAGAAACAGTGGGGAAGAGACATGGCCAAATTACTCGAGTTTTCATTTGTTAATTTCTTTATATTATCTCTTGTCCCCAAAAGGAATTAACCTTAAATAAAATCCTGAATAAACATGAAACAGCATGATTTCACTGTGATAGAGAAAGGACTAGGACGCCACTTTCCTAAACTTCAGCCCTGGCATTAATTGCGCTAAATCTTGCAAATTTGTCTCTGTTGACTGTAGCTCTGTTGCTGGTTACCAGGTGGTGCGTGCGTGCTAAATCTCTTCAGCCGTGTCCGACTCCGTGCGACCCTGTGGACTGTAGCCGCCCCCCTACCCCCTCACCGGCTCCTCTGTCCTTGGGATTCTCCAGGCGAGAATACTGAAATGGGTTGCCATGTCCTCCTCCAGGGGATCTTCCCAACCCAGGGATCCAACCCGCATCTCTTCTGTCTCTTTCATTGGTAGGCTGGTTCTTTACCACTAGCGCCACCAGGTGGTGGACACCCGGAATTACACACAGCGCTCCGATATCCCGCAGGGAAGCATTTCTCAGACCCGCCCCCACCCCGCAGAAGTTCTCCCAACTTCCGCGTAGGCCAGGACGGGTCACGTGCTTTTTTTGCTGAGCCAGTTCAGTTCAGTCGCTCAGTCGTGTCCGACTCTTTGCGACCCCATGAATCGCAGCACGCCAGGCCTCCCTGTCCATCACCAGCTCCTTTTCTGAGCCAAGCCCTGGACAAAAGGGACTGATCTGATTGATTGATACTATTTAGGGTTTACCCTTGAGCCACAAGGGAGGAATGGGGTGGGGGTGGGGGAGCAAGGGGAGAAGGACGGGGGCATGGTACAGCAACGTGAGCTAAAAGAGAGGCCCAGAAAACTGCAGAATGGTTGAGAGCACAGGCTCTGGAGGGAGGGAGGGCTTCTTTCTCACCCGTGATCCACCGCTTCCTAGCTGGTTTACCCTGGGTTTCTTGCAAGGCTTGGCTAAGCCGTGGTTTCCAGGAGAGCAATAGGGTTGTTGTGGCAAAAATAAAATAATCTCGGTAAAGCAGTTGGCATAATGCTTTGTGCATAATAAGCCTTCAGTAGATGTTTACTGTTATTGTTATTGCTGTTACTGGTGTTATTAATAAAAACGACCTCAGGAAGTTCGCAAGGAGTCCACACGCAATAACCGCAGTTGTCCAAAGCAGGAGGTGACTGCTTGACAGGGAGTGAGCCCTCCCCTCTTTCTCTATGCAAAGGAAGATGAGAGGCTCTGGAAACACCGCTTTCCTTTCTGCACAAGACTTGCCTCCATCCCCATATGGACTGCAGACCTGGACCAGGAGTTTGGGAGGGGGGCTCTGCACGGTGACTGAACAACGCCCTGGTGGCACGAGGACCCGAAAGGTTGGGAAAAGGGCGTCGCACACCCCCTCACCTGCTTGCTCAGTGGGCAAAGATGGGCACTGGGGATGCTTTCGTCCAACTTATTCACCTCGGGCGTGGTGGTTGCGAACCAATGAGGTACAGCCTCCTCTTACCAGGGTTCAAGCTTAGGAATCCCGCGCACAGGGTAGTTTTTTTTTTTCTGGCATTTTCACACGTTAATTCAACGACAGTTAAGAAGCAGGGCATTTTCTTAACATTCACGAGCAAATCTAACTAGAATAGCAATTCCCGGCCGCAGCCACCGCGTTCCTTTCCTAGACCCATGGGCTGGCTGGGCTCCGGCGGCGCTGCGCCGGGCCCGGGGCAGGGGGTGGGGGGCAGGTGTGTCCGGCGCGGGGCGCGGGGCGGGGGCGGCGCTGCGCGGGGCCCCGCCCGCAGCCGGCGGCCGAGCGGAGGCACGCAGCGAGACGGGCTCGCCATTTGCATTCGCCCGCAGTCATTTTTATCCGCGGAGGTAATGAAGTTGTCAGCGGCGCCCCGAGTGTGGCAGAGCCTGATATTCAAATGGGCCTGCCAGGCGCAGGCCGCCCCCGCCTCCCACGTCCCGCGAGTCCCCGGATGAGCGCGGCGCCCGCTGCCCCCCTGACAGCCGCCGGCTTTGTCCGCCGCCCGCACCGGTAGCAGCGCCCCGGCCCGTGTTTCTTCCCTACCCCGCATCTTTGTCGCCGTCTCCCTCTCCTCGCGTCCTTGCTTTTTGTGTCCCTGGGAAGACTCAGCCTCAGACCCCAGCCACGCCGCCGGGGCCGACTCCCCGTGACCCGCAAGCCCTGCTGATCCGCAAGTTTGGGGGGCGGTGTAGTGTAGCAGGGAGGCTGCCATCCTCGCCTTGGGCGCCGTCCCCGCTCCCCTTCCGCGCACCCAGCAGCCCCTCGCTCTCTTCATCTCCACCTCTAAGAAAGAGGACCGGACCCTGACTATCACTTTGGCCTCAAGTCGTTGTGTCCTGTTTCTGAAAGCGTATTTGTGGTCCTTTTTAGGATTTCAAAGCCTCAGACATATTCACCCGCAGAAGCGGCTGGGAAAAGGCGGCTCGGCAGGTTCCGCGCTGTCAGGGGAGGAGGCGCAGGCTAGACAGACCCCTGCTTTGAGACAGGTAGTCGACGGGGCGCAGCGAACGTTTAAGCTCCTGGGATGGGTGCGTTTTCCTAGGCCTGAGTAGCTGTGCGGTCCCTGGGGCAGCCGCTGGACACGTGGGGCTGTTGAGCACTTGAAATTTGGCTGGTCCAAGTGGACATGTGCTGTAAGTGTGAAATACAGTCTAGACTGTGAAGCCAAAAAAAAAAAGTAAACTATCTCAGTCATTTAAAATATTGGTGGGACATTGAAATGACAATGTTTTGGATATAGTGAGTGAAATAAGATATATTGTTAAAATCTATTAAGGCTGTTTCTTTTTACCTTTTAAAAATGTGACCACAAAGAACATTTACAATGACACATGTGGATCACATTATATTTCTGTTGGGCAGGTATTAGTCTAGAGGCTTAAGACCCAAGGCGCTTTCCTCTAACCCTCTCACCTTACCCCGCAGGTGCTTTGGAACAAGACAAGGGAGAGAGAGAAGGTTCTTAGTTCTTAAGCATCAAATACCCAGGCAGATAATTAGGAAGTCGTCAGTGTTATACTGAAAACCTTGACAGCACGGAGTAGAGGCAGTGGCTTCGATTGCATAAACTGGCTCTTCTTATCCCCTTGTTCACTGTAAAGAGAGACCCATGCTCCCACCGCAGTCGTGCCCCAGTCCCCTGGACTAACCGTCTGAGTGTGAAGTTGGGCCTCTAGGAGCCTTTTGTGCCTTTTAGGAGTTATTTGTTGCACACTAAACTTGCTGACATGCTGTTTGGAGGAGTGAATACTGTGTATGTCCTGTAGCAGCTATTTCAGAAGCATTTGTGGTGTACGCGGTTCCTCGGCATGCGCAGGGCTCCCGAAGTATGCATTGACACGATGTGCTGCCAGTGATGCGGACCTGGAGGAGTCCCTGAGTGTGCATTGACTGCACGCACGGCCACAGCTCCTACAGGGCTTTTATGGCGCAGCTTGCCAATGAGCCGTGCATTAAAGACTCCCAGAATACACGTTGACACGATAGACTGGAGCTGTTCGGGTCTACCGAGTCGATGATCCGGAGATAATTGTGGTGTCTTATGCACTTTCATTGAGATTGGAGTGCCCGTGGTTCTAATGGCAGAACCAGAACTGCCCCAGTTAAGCCCTGCTGTGACCCCCTGAGTCCATGGATCTTTGACCTCCTGCATCAGGACACTGTGGTGTTGCTAACGCTGATGTTTTAACTGACGCAATTGAGTTAGCATTTTCTTCCCCCCCAAGGTCCCTTTTGTAATTCAAAACCTAGATTGGAGGTCTGTGTACTGATGGTTTCATCTGGTTAATCATAAGCTAAAAACCTTGGGAGGGTCATATTTACAACAGAAAAAGTAGTTTGGAGAGAATAAGTTTGGGAGATGCGTATGAGTTGAAGAGAGTACAGAATCTGTAACCTTAGTCTTGAGAAAACCTAGTTGGTTAAACTGAAATAGATGAAACAAGGAGATAAGAAGATGGAAGACACTTTTAGACATCATAGAATATATTCAATAGGAAAATAATTCAAATATGACAGAAGTGTACGAAATAAGTAACTCTGCTCTTCCTTCCTTTCTTTTATACCATCAACCATTACAATCTGTTAATATATTTTTGTATATTTTAGTAATTTTTATACATATAAAAATAAGTGTATCAATTCTTTGTTTATACAAGTGGGATAACACCAAACCTTACTCTCCAGTGCCTTGTATTTTAAACTAATAATATATTGAACATCTCTCCTCAGGGCATTTAGATCTGTTGCATCCTTTGTAATGATTGCGTGGGTATGGATCCAGGATATGGATTTAATTTTAAAAATTAATGCTATTTCAACCATCCTACTGCAGTGAATATCTTTATATATTTGCAGATTTGTGCAAATCTGTTCACAGGATAATTTTTCAATAGTGGAAATGCTGGGACTAAGAGATGTACATTTAAAATGTTGATGCATATCACCAAGTTGATAACCAGATTGATTGTCCTGCTTTATACCCCAACTAGCAATATGTGTATGCCTATTTCTCCACTCCAGGCCAATGTATAGCTTTTTCATGGGGACACTTGTGTGTGAGTGAATTTTTCCGCTATGTTCTCTGCACAGCTTTATGGTACGAGTCCAGCACTGGAGGCTGTGATAAATGCAATGAAATGAAGGAAGTTAGACTACAAAGTAGGAAGTCTCGTTAATCAAGATAAAAAACGATGGCTCCACAGAACACCCTGAGATCGGTTGAATTTTGGTAATAGCTTGTCAACACGGGAGAATTGGAATTAGATCACATTAATTCATCATTCAGCAGATATTTGTTAAGTTATAAATGAATTCTCCACTGGATTGTAAGCCCTTTGAGAGGAAAACCTTTGTCTTTTTAATCTCTGTGGCTTGAACGGAATTATGGAAATTATGGAATGGGGCTTGACCTACAGTTTTTTCTTTTAATTGTCGTTGTTGATTTGATTGTTTTAACATGGCCAGTTATTGTTCACCATATACCTTGCTCTGCCTGAAGCTGGATGTTCAAGATGGCTGACAGTCATTCATTGTTCCTCAGCTCACAGTGGGAGAGACAGGGGATGGAAACCAGTCTGAAAATTCCACAGTATGGGCAAAGTGAACATAAGCAACTAACCGTGATGGAATAAATAATTTCCCTGAAGTCTGATATTTGAGCTGGAAGATGGTTCGGGAATGGTTTCCAGCCTCACAAGGAAGGACTTCTAGACAGAGGAAGTCACAATAAAGGGATGGAACTTTGGAGGAATGCTGATGTGACGGGCTCACAGGGAATGTGTTGGGAGGAAGGGAACTTGAAGGGGAGGCACCACCTACTTACAAGGAGGCATTGAGTTCCCATGCTGGAACATTAAGGGAGTGACATATAAGGAAGGAGTGGGCTTCTCATTCAGGCTGTCTCTATTGATTGTTGTGGGGTATTTGGAAGTCCTAAGAATCCTGTAGCTTTTAAGTGCCTCATTTCTAAGATGGAACATACAGACTAGATAATTTCTAATATTTTTATCACCTCTAAAATTCAATGGCCTTTGAGCATAGGACTTGAACTTGCCTGCAAGGACTTTTATTTTCTGTTTTGTGTGTCAAGGAGCACTGCATGATATCTTTGGGTATTCCTTTAAGATGGTAGTAAATGCTGGCTATAATTTGCTGGAACTAACTACCATGGACACTTATCATAATCCCAAAGTCTGCATACACGTTTTGCCCCAACTCCAACAAAGCGATGCTAATGAGAATGAAGAAAAAAACCAAAACAATAGCAGACAGTGTAAATCTTTTGATAATTTACTCTTCATAAGCAACTAAATCCTATCTTTACTGAAAATTGAATAGACACGACTTGAGTGGTTTTCCTGAGAAATATTGCAGAGTTGAATGTCAAGTGTCCTGTTTCTTGGGATACATATGCTGAATGAATTTCATTGGGTTTGATAAGCATGCCATCCATGTCCTTGTCTGGGGCAGAGGGAAGCGTTTTGATTGAGACAATGTCTAAGGACAGAGAGAACCCTGTGGCCTATTGATTAGAGACCTTCCTAAAAGCTGACAACTTGAGAATTATTACCCAGCCCATCTTGTCCCAAAGCATGAGAGACTTGCTTAAAGTCTGTGCTGACTTCCTGATGAACTTTATGTAATTCCCCCAATTTTTAGGCTCAGGGTTTTCCAAGTTGTATTGGAGGCTATCTAGAAGCAAAATAAACACAAGCAGACTGCTTGGGACCAAACAAAACACATGTCATGATAACAACTCTTATGACTAATGAGTCGTCTAAGATATGGGAATTTGGTGAAATTATTGAATTATTGAAGAAGGATGCTTTGCCATTCCTCTTGGTCACAGCTCAGAGTCCTGAATTATACTAATGCAAATGGGAGATCCGAGGGGATTTACTGAAACCTCACAGAGTGAAGCCATCTACCGCACACATTGATATTGGGGATTTCCAAAATAGCTCCCTATGAGATCATCTTGTATGTGAAATCCATGGTAATGACTTCCAAGGGAGACCCCTGATGGATCCCAGCTTGATATTTTTTTTTGTGGGGGCCATGGAGCAAGGTCTGGACACAGAGAAAATTTTTAATTTTCTCAGAAATCAAGCAGCAGTACAAGGTTGTTGAGAGATGAAGAGGGGTTTTTTTACTGCCTGGGTGAGCAGGTGCCAGTCCCAAATCATTATCAAGACTTTCAGTTCAGTTCAGTTGCTCAGTCGTGTCCGACTCTTTGCGACCCCATGGACTGCAGCACGCCAGGTCTCACTGTCCATCACCAACTCCTGGAGATTACTCAAACTCATGTCCATTGAGTTGGTGATGCCATCCAACCATCTCATCCTCTGTCCCGTTCTCCTCCTGTCTTCAGTTTTTCCCAGCATTAGGGTCTTTACAAATGAGTCAGCTCTTCAAATCAGGTGGCCAAAGTATTGGAGTTTCAGCCTCAGCATCAGTCCTTCCAATGAATATTCAGGACTGATTTCCTTTAGGATTGACTGGTTGGATCTCCTTGCTGTCCAAGGGACTCTCAAGAGTCTTCTCCAACACCACAGTTCAAAAGCATCAATTCTTCAGCACTCAGCTTTCTTTATAGTCCAACTCTCACATCATGCATGGCTACTGGAAAAACCATAGCTTTGACTAGATGGACCTTTGTTGGTAAAGTAATGTCTCTGCTTTTTAATATGCTGTCTAGGTTGGTCTTAACTTTCCTTCCAAGGAGGAAGCATCTTTTAATTTCATGCCTGCAGTCACCATCTGCACTCATTTTGGAGTCCAAAAAATAAAGTCTGTCACTGTTTCCCCATCTATTTACCATGAAGTGATGGGACCAGATGCCACGATCTTAGTTTTCTGAATGTTGAGTTTTAAGACAACTTTTTCACTCTCCTCTTTCACTTTCATCAAGAGGCTCTTTAGTTCTTCTTCACTTTCTGCCATAAGGGTGGTGTCACCTGCATATCTGGGGTTATTGATATTCCTCCCAGCAATCTTGATTCCAGCTTGTGCTTCCTCCAGCCCAGTGTTTCTCCTGATGTACTCTGCATATAAGTTAAATGAGCAGGGTGACAATATACAGCCTTGACGTATTCCTTTTCCTATTTGGAACCAGTCTGTTGTTCCGTGTCCAGTTCTAACTGTTGCATCTTGACCTGCATACAGGTTTCTCAAGAGGCAGGTCAGGTGGTCTGTTATTCCCATCTCTTTCAGAATTTTCCACAGTTTGTTGTGATCCACATACTCAAAGGCTGTGGCATATCAGGACTTTGGAGACAAGCAGTTCTTGTTCAGACAGCAGTCTTTTATCAGTCCACTCTCAGGGACTTCTCTGGTGGTCCAGTGGTTAAGAATCTGCCTTGTTATGTAGAGGACGCAGCTTTGATCCCTGGTAGGGGAACTAAGATCCCACATTCCATGGAATTACCATGTTGGCACACCACAACTAGAGAGTTCATGCAATGCAGCTAGAGTTCCTGCATGACGCAGTGAAGATCCTGCAAGCTGTGAAGATCCTTCCAGCTAAGACCCAAACACAGGCAAACAAGCTAATTAACTTAAAGAGTCTTCAAGTGATCCACTCCCAGATTGAAGGAGAGTAAATTTTATTTTGGTAGAATGGTCGTTGTGAGTGTGTCCCTCAACTGGTATGATGTAGAGCAGCTGGCAGAGCAGTGTTATATACATCAGTGGGTGGAAGGACACTTGAGTATTTCTACATCAGTGAAGACTGCTGCTGCTAAGTTGCTTCAGTCGTGTCCGACTCTTAGCGACCCCATAGACCGCAGCCCCCCAGGCTCCCCCGTCCCTGGGATTCTCCAGGCAAGAACACTGGAGTGGGTTGCCATTTCCTTCTCCAGTGCATGAAAGTGAAAAGCGAAAGTGAAGTTGCTCAGTTGTGTCCGACTCTTAGCGACCCCATAGACTGCAGCCTACCAGGCTCCTCTGTCCATGGGATTTTCCAGGCAAGAGTACTGGAGTGGGTTGCCATTGCCTTCTCTGGCAGCGTAGACTAGGAGATCCAAAAGCACCCATCTAGCGGCCATGAGCACTAGGTGAAAGTAATGCTAGTTGTTAGTCCCCCATTGGTAGACATTACTCCAAACTTTTTTCATGGCCATTTACCAAGATTATTGAGACTTCCTTCATAGTAGTTGTAGAGTTTATTTTCCTGGAGCTATGTTATGATTATGGAGTTTGGCTCCTTTTGGGGGAAGCATGGGAAAGAAAAAAATTATGTAACTCAAAATTAGTTTCCAAAATTCTTATATGCTTATGATCTAGCAAAGTAATCAAACTTTATCTTGGTACTCAGTAAGACCATAATGATTGAAGAAGGATGAAATGAACTGCTAGATAAACAATAAAGAGTTAACCGTTGTTTTTATCTAGTACCATAATACCTATGTATGAGGAGAGAAATGACTGCATTGTGGGTTATAGGACCTAACTACTGTCACTAAAAGTTGAAAGAAGAGAAAAAACAATTAGGAAAAAATGATTAATTTTTAAGGCCTTCAAGTCCTTTGAAAAGCCCAATTATAGGAAGATCTTTCAGAGTAGATTGCATTTAAGGCTAGACATGCCATCAATTGACTTAAAATGTTAAGTTTCTAATCTAACAAGGTGCATGACCTTCAGTCGTGTCTGACTCCTTGCGACCCCATGAACTGTAGCCCACCAGGCTCCTCTGTCCAGGGGATTTTCCAGGCAAGAATACAGAATTGGGGTTCCCTTTCCTCCACCAGGGGATTTTCCCAACCCAGGGATCCAACCCGCATCTATTGTGTCTCTTACATTGGCAGGCGGATCCTTCATCACTAGTGCAACCTGGGAAGCCCCAATCAAACAAGATAGCTTTGAATAAATCACACATACCTAGTGAACTGTACTAGTATTAAGTATTGAGACACCTCAATACTTAAAGCCTGTGAAGATCCTAATATTGAAGTGAAAACTGGAGAGGAAAAGAGGAGCCAATAGAAACGTATAAAGTTCATTTCCAAGTTTATGAAAAAATCAGATCATCAGGATGAAGCAGGAAAGTTCCGATAAAGAAGCAGAAGTGTTTTTTTTTTTTTCACCTTAGAAAACATATGTGACATCTCCAGCAAATGAAGTTCAGATTGCATGCAGAAGATTGAATTCCTGTAGGAGTCATTTAACTGGGGAAGACAGACCTCCCATTACTTCACATCACAGAGCTGCAGAGAGTTTAGTGTCATACCCCAGAATTTTTTCCTGGCCTAAAATGTAAGCCATCTTGAGGATAAACCTAGACAGTAAATTTCATCTGGCACCAAGATTCCAGCATCAGGTCTTAAGAGGCCACCAAAGCCACAAGACAGAAAGCAGCTCTTCAGTGGGCAATGTAGCTGCTTGAAGAAGCACTAGATATTTCTGCATCTCCTGGTAATGTGGAGATAGTCTCAGTGTACTTTTTTTGCAGGATAAAATGTCCTGTGATTGTATATGCTGCTATAGTTTTCAAAGTGAGGTTAGCAGATGAGACACATAAAGATGCTTGTTAAACTTTATTATTTTTTTCATTTATTTTTATTAGTTGGAAGCTAATTACTTTACAATATATTCTTCAGGGCATTCAGCTTTGAGACCCTCTGTGGTTAGGTTTCCAATGGTATGATCTAAAGTTTACTGGTTACTAAAGTTTTTGGTTCCTTTAAATATTGGAAGCTATATGCTGGAGGAAATAGGCATGATTAAGCAAATACTTCTTTTAAAAATAAAAATAGCTTTATTATTTTCTTCAGTAGAAAAATGTTGTATGCTCATTGTAAAAATATCAAGCAATGTGGAAAATATAAGGAAAGGAGTATTTATTTTTAAATTAAAGACATTTTTTATGGCTGCACAGCTCAGCATGTGGGATTTTAATTCCCCAACCAGGGATCAAACCTGCATTGAAAGCACAGTGTCTTAACCACTGGACCACAGGGAAGTCCCAGAAAAGAGTATTTTATATACTTTTTAGATTAGTGATATTAACTCTAAAAATTGTATTTGTTGCAAATATTTTTATTATTTGCCTTTTTGTAAATTATAGGGAGTTTACATTTTTTTATAAAATAAAATTTATTAAGTTTTCTCCTTTTCATTTCTGGCCTCTGACTCATGATAAGAAAGACTGCCACTTTTCCCAGATAATAAAAATCTTCTTTTTCCCTCTATTGCTTTATAGTATTAATTTTTATATTTAAATTGTTGATCCCTCTGGAATTTAACTCAGTATAAAGAGGCTAAAATCCAGCTCTGTTTTTTTTTTTTTTTTCCCAAATGGCTAGCTAGTTTTTTTGAGATCATTTCTTGAATAATTTATTTTATTACCACTGATATAAAATGCCACTTTTATTATGTACTAAATGCCCATATACTTTCTGGGCTCTACCATGGTCATTTGATCACTCTGCATTTTTGTGCCAGGACATACTTTTTAATGTCTGAATATTCATTTTTTAAATTTTCCTGGCTATTCTTGAATATTTATTCTTCCAGATGAATTTTACAATTATTTTTCAAAGTTTCAAGACAGATCCTGTTGGGATTTACATTAAAATCACATTTAATTTCTAGATTAATTGGTGGGGGAGGGGGAGAATTGGTTTCTTTACAATTCTGAGTCTTACAAGAGAATGAATGAGACATGATTTCCCAATTGTTCAAGCCTTTGTTTGAATGTCCGTCTGTGTGTATGTGTGTGTATGTATCACAAACAGATTTTGCCTGTTTCCTGTGAAGTTTATTTCTGGATATGTTACGGGGTTTTGTTGGTTTTATGATTAACCATATGGTTCTTAGATATGTGCTTGAACAAGCTACCCTCTGGCACAGGATATAAGCTTGGAGCTGGATTGCTCTTTTAAGAGGGTCAGTGCGCATTAGAAACCTATGTTTTGGAGACTGACCTGTATGGAGCTTTTTTTATCTTCTAGATTGCCATGACACTTTGGGGAGTGTCTCGTCTCTAAGCTTCTTTTCCTCATCTGTAAAACAGAAACCTTGGAGGAATTTGTAAGCATCAGTAATAATACTTGAAAACACCTAATGTAGGGCTTAGCACCTACTGAGTCCTCAGATATGGGAGCTGTTTGAGGGTCAGGCTAAGGAGTTCATTTCAAAATTTCTCACAAGGTTGAGATTCCTTGAATCTTTCAAAAATATATTTGTAACCCCCCAGATGTTTAAAAAGTACTCTGAATAAAAGCACTGTTTTAATAGCCTTCCTCCCCACCCCGCTTCTTCCCATGATAGAAATATTTGATGTGAATAAGAGATCTCATCCAGTGACTGGTTCTAAACACCATCACTGCTGAAAGGTTTAGTTCCAGCCACATCACAATGGGAAGCCTGGCTCTTTCTTCTTACACTGTTAATTAATGGTTGCTTGGGGAGTTTGGGGATGGGCTTCAATGTGTTAATGGCTTAGAAAAATACATCTGAGGTACAAAGACCATTTGGAGTACCCAGTTAAGAATGATTTGCCACATATAGGAGAGCCTAAAGAAAGCTTTCGCGAACATGGGCATTCAGCTCAACTGATAGTTAGCCCCACATTCTTAATGGCATAATCACCAACATAGCCAATTCAGCATAATGGCCTTTTAATACTTAAACAATTACTTTGGATAATAAAATAACACTTTTAATTTGCTTGACACCAGATTCGACCTATGTGGATATCATCTGGTGGTGAGGTGAGGGGAAGGAGAGTCTGTTGGGTTCTAAACCCATTATAAAGTGATAACACACGATGTGCATAATGTGCGTCAGGCCTGAGATGCTCTCAGTGGCTTAGTGGGAAAATAAAACAGTGAACAGAATATGCTGTTTGCTTGAAATTTAACAAATACTCTTAATTTATGTATCGATTTCCACGTTTCCTTAGGAAGAAACAGCTAAGCCTTGAAGTTGACCTGCTTTGATTAAATCTGTTCATTTGGAACACCTGCTGGGGAAGGTGCTATGGAAGATACAATCAGCAAATTTTTGTTGAGTAAAAAAATAATGCTGTGTCCTGGGAGGAAAATGTAAATGAATCTGTTGCTCCACTCTAGTAATATCTTTCTATCTGTCTTTTGGATATCATAAACTGTTTGTCATCTGTTTTAAAAATTTCATCAGTGTTTTCAAATTCTTTTTGGAAGTAGGTGAGTTTTAAATCCTAAATAATTCAAAAGCCTCCACATATGTACCTCCTAAGTGAGTGAACCAGGCAGCCAATTGTATTTTTGGTCTCATGGTTTGTTGGTGTCAGCCAGCACTCATTCTTTTCATTTCGAAGAAGAGCTGGGACAAGCTTGTGAGGCATGACCCATATAATATCAGGGGTTCCAGCCAACCTCATCTGTTACCTGATTTCAATTTACCTACTGAATTAATTCCTTTCAGCTAACTATATCTCCCATTAAAAGGCAAATGCTCCCTGGGAAATATTAGGAGTTATCAGTCATTTATACCTTAGTTGACTATGAATTTATAACAACTTTCTGTTTTTTTTCACTTGGCTCCGCCTTGTTGCTGTGTGATCTCAGTTCCCCAACCAGGGATTGAACCTGGGCTACTGCAGTGAAAGCCCAGAATTTTAACCACTAAGTGACCAGGGAACTCCCTATAACAACTTTCTTAAAATTAAGTGATATGAATATGTATGCTAAGGAAAAGAGTGATACTAGTCAGTAGCTAAAATATCTACTAAATTACAATTAAGGACAGGATATTTTACACAGTCCTTTCTTGATAGCAGATTTGGATGTGTTGGAGATGGGATCACATTAGGTAGGTAATTTTGTATGTTAATCTTGTTTTCTATTTAATATTAGATCTACCCCTCCAGTGACTGTGTGCTTTTCCAATGAATGGCCTTATCAGAATTATTTTTATGTTCTACTGTTTGACAAGTACATCTTAGCAGTTTATAATAATGAAGGATCCTTTTAGGTCTGTGAACTACCTTTTAATAAATGTCTTTGCTTCCCTTTTCCCCCCTTTTTCATTTGGATCTTTAAATGTTGGACTTTCCTTCTCTAAGATGTTCCTGTACATATAAACACCCATCACTGTCAACTGACCCTCTTGCCTTTTCAGGATTAGGGGCTGCCAGTTAAGTGTCCTGGGTCAGTGCTGTGCAAAGTGTGGTCTGTGGACCAGTGCCTGTCTTGAATTATTTGCTGCTGGTCCACAATGAGACAGTATGGAGACCGACAGGAAATGTTCAGAATGAAAACCTTCATAGTGATTTGACATTGACATCCTAGTAGTCAGAGGATGGTCTTATAGGGTATAGAGCAGGTTGGGTTATAAGTCATATGTGGTGGAGCTGTTCTATATAGGGATAGTAGAACTCTCTATCAACCCATGGCAGATTGGACAAAACAAAGCAATCAAACATCCTAGTCTTTCACTTTGGGTAAGCTATCCTAAGTCAGAGTAGAGAATGTAAGCACACACGGCCTTGAAGTTCTATAAATCCTCAACACAGGGAGTGTGGACCAGTAGTTAAAAGACAGACTGGGTTCAAATCTCAGCTCTGCCCCTTATTTTCTGAAACACTTGACAAATGACTAAAATGCTTTGTGCCCTGGTTTCTTCATCTGTAAAAACAAGATTAATAGTATAATTAACTTCATAATATGATCCTACAGAGAAAGGACTTAGCACACTGCCTGGCATGTATCAGATGCTCAATAAATGGAAGCCTCCATCATTTTGTCACTAAATAGCATCCCAGACAGAAATTTATGGAAGGATTCCTTTATATGTAATTATAGCAAAACATGCAGCTATCAAGTGAAACAGCACCCCTCCTCTGACTCCCCGCTTTTTGTCAGCTTATCTGTGATCACCGAGCTGTTTGTTTTTGTCATCTACGGAGGGTGGGGCCACATCCCTTGCAGGGCAGTCTGGATCAGAGCTGACAGGCCAGGAAATCACAGACCCTTCAGAGCGCTCATCTCTATTCCTTCCTGCACTGTCACCAACTCATCAAAAACTCTGAATGTTTATCTCACAGTTGCCAGACATCCATCTGTTTGGGATTGTTCTGAATTTTACTGCCTTGTCCTGTTTACAGTCCTCACGGGGCACACAATAGCCCTGTGTTGGTACCAGGTAGAGATATGTCTCCATGATGTGTTCATCTGATGGGATACCAGGATCTGGTAGATCTCTAGTTCTTGACCCACTGGACATCCTTCAGCCTTGATGTAGCAGGAGAGCTGAAAAAGTGTCAGAGTTGGTGTTGAAGATCTGGATTCTTATCCTGGCTCTGCCACATATGATCTCTGAGCCCCACCACCTTCTTCTGTAAAATGGGGCCATAACACCAAGCTTACCATGCAGCCATAGTATGAAATAGCCTTTGATTAAATGCCCTGATGCATAATAAATGCAACTTTCCTCTTGTCCTTCCAGGATTGGATGACTTTTCTCTGCTCACTTTGGGCTGTGCTGAGCATATAAGGCATTGCACGAAGTGAATTCCTCACTAGAATGTATGTTCATAAGGACTGGGATTTATCTGTTTTATTTATTGCTCATGCCCAAGTTCTAGAACAATGCCTAGGGATAGTGAATGCTCAATTAATATGTGTTGAACAAATTAATTAAAGTGAATTATACAGTCACATTTCCTGCTATCTCTTTTAGGATACTTCAGCTCTGGGCAACAGAAAGTCTTCACTTGCTAAACTGGCAAGGATATCTGTTATTTCCTTCACCTAGAGGTTTATAAGGAGAGAAGTTCTGTGGCTGGTTAATTTAATTGCTCACTAACACATGCCTGGCCCAGGTCCTTCTCATTTTTCTGCTCAATCATTTTCACCCTAGCTGATTCATGGTCATAAATGGCTGCCATGGTTCCAGACATCACATCTAGTCATAGTAACATCCAACAGAAATGGGGAGAGCCTCTCTGATCCTTGATTAACTTTGCATTCGGAAACTCAGAAACCCTCCAGCTGACTTTTGCTGAAAACCCTTCAGCTGACCTTTGCTCTCTAGCACACACTAGCACACAGGGATCAGTTAGGATTTGTCCTGAGTTATCTTGGGGCTTCCCTGGTGGCTCAGTGATAAAGAATCCACCTGCCAATGCAGGAGACATGGGTTTGGTGCCTGGTCTGGAAGATCCCCTGGAGAAGAAAGTGGCAACCCACTCAGTATTCGTGCCTGGAACACCGCATGGACAGAGGAGCCTGGCAGGCTACCGTCTATGGGGGTCTCAAAGAGTCGGTCACGACTGAAGCCACTGAACAACAATAACAACAACAACAGAATATGTGGGAGGGGTAGGTATCTGAACAGATTCTTGCTTTTTCCAAAAAAGGAAAAACAGCGGGCAGTCAGCTGTGTTGGATTTACCTCCTCTTTGGAGTCTTAGGAAAAATAGAATGATTAAGCAAAAATTAATTAAACAAGTGCATGAGCAACTAAGTGTTTATGTCATATGCAAAATAAGGGTCGGCACTAAGAATTGAAGAGAGAATTGCATGTTGAGAGTTGGAGGAGTGTAGCCCACCCAGCTGCCTGATTCAAATACAGATAGGTTCAGGATTGCCAAGTGGCTGTGACAAAGGGGGCGCTCAATGTAAGATGAAGTAGAACAAGATGCATTTCACAGTGTTGCAGCGTCTCACAGACTAGGTTAGACATGCAGACCTGCTGTTATTGTGGCAGTATGTTCTCACTAATGCATCCTCCATTAATTCAAAGTGTGCACTAGCTCAGGCTAGCATTTACGCTGGTATTTTCATGGGAGAAATGGTTCACAAAGAAATCAAATAGTCCAAGTAATATACTCCTTGGAAAGCGTTAACAAATGATTTTTAGGGGACTTCCTTGGGGGTCTAATGGTTAAGACTTTGCCTTCCAATACAAAGTTTTGATATCTAGTTGGAAAGCTAAAATCCCACATGCCTCACAGCCAAAAAACCAGAACATAAGTAATAAAAAAAATATTGTAACAAATTCAATAAAGACTTAAAAAATGGTCCACATCAAAATAAAAAAATCTTAAAAAATTATTTTTAATACTTCGGCATATAAAACTTCATATGCAAATAGTATTTATTTGCTTATTTAAGCAGGTCCTTGGAACATTCCAATCCCAAAGAATGGCAATGCCAAAGAATGCTCAAACTACCCACACAATTGCACTCATCTCACATGCTAGTGTAGTAATGCTCAAAATTCTCCAAGCCAGGCTTCAGCAATATGTGAATCGTGAAATTCCAGATGTTCAAGCTGGTTTTAGAAAAGGCAGAGGAACCAGGGATCAAATTGCCAACATCCACTGGATCATTGAAAAAGCAAGAGTGTTCCAGAAAAACATCTATTTCTGCTTAATGACCATCCCAAAGCCTTTGACTGTGGGCATCACAATAAACTGTGGGAAATTCTGAAAGAGATGGGAATACCAGACCACCTGACCTGCCTTTTGAGAAACCTGTATGCAGGTCAAGAAGCACGGAACAACAGACTGGTTCCAAATAGGAAAAGGAATACATCAAGGCTGTATATTATCACCCTGCTTATTTAACTTATATGCAGAGTACATCAGGAGAAATGCCGGGCTGGAAGAAGCACAAACTGGAATCAAGATTGCTGGGAAGAATATCAATAACCTCAGATATGCAGGTGACACCACCCTTATGACAGAAAGTGAAGAAGAACTAAAGAGCCTCTTGATGAAAGTGAAAGAGGAGAGTGAAAAAGTTGTCTTAAAACTCAACATTCAGAAAACTAAGATCATGGCATCTGGTTCCATCACTTCATGGCAAATAGATGGGGAAACAGTGGAAACAGTGGCTGACTTTATTTTCTGGGGGGCTCCAAAATCACTGCAGATGGTGACTGCGGCCATGAAATTAAAAGATGCTTCCTCCTTGGGAGGAAAGTTATGACCAACATAGACAGCATATTAAAAAGCAGAGACATTACTCTGCCAACGAAGGTCCATCTAGTCAAGGCTGTGGTTTATCCAGTAGTCATGTATGGATGTGAGAGTTGGACTATAAAGAAAGCTGAGAGCCAAAGAATTGATGCTTTTGAACTGTGGTGTTGGAGAAGACTCTTGAGAGTCCCTTGGACAGCAAGGAGATCCAACCAGTCCATCCTAAAGGAGATCAGTCCTGAGTGTTCATTGGAAGGACTGATGCTGAAGCTGAAAACTCCAATACTTTGGCCACCTGATTTGAAGAGCTGACTCATTTGTAAAGACCCTGATGTTGGGAAAGATTGAAGGCAGGAGGAGAAGGGGACGACAGAGGATGAGATGGTTGGATGGCATCACCAACTCAATGGACGTGAGTTTGGGTAAACTCCAGGAGTTGGTGATGGACAGGGAGGCCTGGTGTGCTGCAGTCTATGGGGTCGCAAAGAGTCGGACACGACTGGGCAACTGAACTGGAACCTAGACAAGAAACATTTAATGGCTTGTGGTTATGAGCACTATATGCATTTGGAATTAACCAAACCAGTACATTCAAAAATATTCTGTAGTACAAATTCCCTTAATTCGGCTATTGCTCTCCCTGCAGTTAGGTTGGATTAGTGGGGTTTTCTTCTGTCCTCCGCCCTCAGGTACTTACTGGTAATCAGATCACAAGTAGTCAGTTCTTGCTTCTGGTGCTGCTACTGTGGAGTTGCTGAGGATCAGTTGTGGACCCACATTCGGTGGAAGCCAGAGAGGGCCTAGAAGTCAAGTGTAAAAGCCTGGGCAGCCAGATTGCCTGTGTTCAAATCCTAGTTTGGTGACTTGTTATCTGTGGGACTTTGGGTGATTATACTGTCTCTCCATGTCTCAGTTTCCCCTGTTGTAAAGTGGAAAAAATGATAGCCCTTATCCTATAATGTTGTTGTAATATAGATTTGAGTTAGCATATATAAAGCTTTTATAATGGTGCCTGGCTTACAGTAAGAATGGAAATGTTTGCAATTTATTGTATGTGTGCTCAGTTGCTCAGTCGTGTCCGACTCTTTGAGATCCAATGGACTGTCACCCAACAGGCTCCTCTGTCTGTGGGGTTTTTTTCAGGCATGAATACTGGAGTGGGTTGCCGTTTCCTTCTGCAGGCTAACTTCCCAAGCCAGGGATTGAATCCATGTCTCCTGAGTCTCCTGCATTGACAGACAGATTCTTTACCACTGAGCTACCTGGGAAGCCCTTTCTATTTAGTTTCACGTATCAAATATATTAATTCAATAAGCATAGGGTGAATAATATTATTACAATGTAAAGGATAATGTTGGATGAATTACAAGACACTTTCTTTCATGGACCTTGAGATGCAACTTCTCAGTGCTTGGGCAAATTTTGTCCAGCATATTATAGCTGGGTAAATGTTTCTATGAATTGTAATACATTTTGATAAAATTACTCAATTCCCTCCTCACCACCTACAAGCAGTCTGCGATGATTTTATGCCAGTGTATACTGATGGGCACTCACACTTGCCTCCGACTGAGTTAAACACAGTAGACATTGAATATACACTTCCAGCACTGAACTAATGAAAATTCTTTTTTAGTCTTGAACCTAGTTGACTTACTTTTATTATCTGTTTAGAAATCACAATTTCTTCGTTATGAGAGCAAGTAAAAAATGCATTCAATAGAAACCTGTTTGAACATTTTAAAGTAAAATTCTTCTGCTTGAATTGTCTTAAAGGGGTTAGGATGTGTCTGAATTTGCTAATGAATCAAGTCATCCTTTCAATTTGGGTTCTTGGATCTGGTATTTCAACACCGCGTTAAGGCTGTTGATCTAATGTGGGTTCGTGAGTCAGAGATTGAATGATCTCCTTATAGTTCTGATTGGCTTGACACTTAGAGGCAGTGGAAAGATGCTTTATCTTGTGTATTCAAGCTGGGGGTAAAAGGAAAGAATTTGACTTCTGGTTAGTTCCTGGAATTCTTTCTACCCATCCATGCAGCAGGGAATTGTCTCATTTTAAGTTCTGGCTTAGTCTGCAATAGGAAGTTAGTCACATACAACACTATTTGTGGTGCTCCTACACTGAAATGTCTGGGAAAAGCCAGGAGCTCAGAATGGAAGACATTGGTGTAGAGGCTCATTTCCAGCTCAACACGGCCCTCGCCCTGTCTGTCTATGAATCATCCCTTTTATTGGTCCTTTCCAGGGTAAATTTGAAAGCAGGATCTCCTCAGAATCCTGCCTCCCAAGTTATAGTTGCCTCCAAGTTCTGATCTTATCTTGCTGTCTGCTGTAGGCCTTCTGTTGTAGATGCTTTCCTATCGTGCTTATCACAAAATTAGTTGTCCTTTGTGTTTCTTTTCCTGAATGTTTGCAGGAATGAGTCACATATCTCTTGTAATGTATGAGCAGCTTGGAGGAAAATGCTGTTATTTTAAGAGCCAGCCAGGAATTCCTTTTAGGGAGGAGCCTGTCTCCACCTTAATGGAAAAGTATTTGGCTACGAAGATAAGGTCCCCAGGAGATAGTCTGAACAGTCTGGAGCTAGGCTAAGAGATAGCAAATTGCTCTGTGGAATAAGTTTACAGGAATTTGGGGATGGGGGCAAGCAAAGGAGAAAGAAGAGAGAGAGGGATGAAGTAAGGCAGAATGCAAGATGGTGGCAACCGATGGGGCCTGATGAGAGACTTTTCAGGAAACAAAGCCTCCTCCACACAGATACTTTGTTGGAGTGGTATTCTGGCACAAATTAAGTAAAAGGGGATTACTTTCAAAATCTTGGTTGGTATGGGCAGCTATAAAAATGAGAGACAGTGAGAGCAAGAAATCACCCCAAAGAAGTCAATGGGGAGAGAGAAGTGACTATGAGAACACAAACTCTTGGGAATTCTCAGAAATCTAGGGGAGAATATTGAACTTGCCACAAGATGAGGGTTGGAGACTTGAGTAAGTTTTTATTTCAGTCTCAAAGGAGGTTAATTGTAGGCTTCCCTGGTGGCTCAGATGGTAAAGACTCTCCTGCAATGCAGGATCCCTGGGTCGGGAAGATCCCCTGGAGGAGGAAATGGCAACCCACTCCAGTGATCTTGCCTGGAGAATTCCATAAACAGAGGAGGCTGGCAGGCTATAGTCCATGGGGTTGCAAAGAGTCAGGCATGAGTGAGCAACTATCACTCACACTCAAAGGAGGGAAGGACCTCAGCTGATAGCCTTGTTACATCCATCTGTACCAGGGACAAAGAGTGTTTTAGAGGTAAAGAATTTTTGGAATACTGCTACAGAGATGAATAAACCTTAAAGTAAATGATATGACTTATGTGTCTCATAAAAAGAAAAGCATATCAGTAGCATTTTTAAAAGTTACTTTAAAGGATTTGTTTATTCTAATGGATAGAGATTGTCTTTGGATAATATAAATATTCCAATGATTTAATGAAGTTATCTGAAGCCATGTAGACATTAATTAGAGTTCTATAATTAGAATTATAGTTATAGAAGCTTCCTACTGCAAAATAGAAGGCAATATGTTAATATTTCAGGTTTACTGTGCTGTTAGAACACAGTACCTGATGCATTTTCATATACCATGGCTCTAATAATTCTTTCTAAATAACCATTGTGATAGATATTTAATAGTTTTTTAATTAATGTAGGACTAAAACCCATTTATATCTGTGCTCATCCCAGGCCTCTTCTCTCATAAGTGAACAGTCTGTCTGCTTCATGTGTGCGGAGCCACCCAAACTGATGATGACACAGAATCCAATCAGAAAAGCAGCATAAAGATGAAAGGTCTTACCAATGAGAAGTGAACTTGCTAAAGTACACCTTTCAATGAATTTGGACAAAACTGAAAAATGTTGTTGATATCAGATCCTTAGGCTGATTACTGAAGCGTTCGATTTTTCAGTATGTCAATTCATCACTGTCTACCTGGTTATATTTAACACTTTCTCCTGTTTTCCAGCATGTCTGCTGAGATAGGCAATTGCTGTCACATGATATCTGCCTCTCAGGAAGGTCAGTAGACCATTTGGGAGGCCGCGGTTTCTGTCCCCCTGCTGCCTTGGTTCTTTCTCACGTAGTGCTGACAGCAGATGGAGCCTCACTGTCTTGCAGGATCTAAAATATTAATAAGATCAGGGCTTTTATCCTTCACACAGTTGAGCCTTTCCGTTTAGAGGCTCTGCAAAATGTCGAATCTGCTAATTTATAACACTGGCCCTCCAGGAAGACCTGCTACCACTTACAGGTACCCAAACATCATTTCGTACCAGCGTCCTTCCTCTTCACTTCTTGGAAGGGCTGGTTCACATGTTAAATCACTCACATCTTTCAGAGACACTTGGATGAGTTTAATTCCATTTTGAGATGAGAGGTCTTGGGGTGCGTTTTAATAAATATTTGATGGGAATACTTGCCATGGGGTTGTGTTCATTTACAAAATTAGAGATGGCATCTCTGAGGCAAGCTTGACTTTGTGGAAGAAGCGATGTTTATAAATGCACACAGTGTTTTCATGCCTGGTGTTCCCTCTACTTTTTAGAATACTGTAGTTATCCATGGTTTCATTTTCAGAAGCAGTGATTAAATTGCAGAGCACTGCTGTGTGGTACAAGTTTAACCATTGTCTACTCAATAGACTTTTCTTTTTTTCACTGAAAGTAAAATTTACTTTTCTGCAAAAAATATGCATATCATATGGTGTGCAATTTAGATCGTTTTAAAGGACAGTAAAGACATTAGTTTAGATATCCCATCCCAGTTGGACAATGAGCATCAATTTGGTTAATTAAGAATCTCAGGCTCTGCAAATTTATGGTACAATTACAATTTACTTCGTATGGAAGAGGGTCTTTACCCCATGCCACCATTAGCAAAATGTCCACTTTTATTATTTGCTGACTATTTCAAAAGCAGATGAATTTTAGAGGAAGAGTTAACATTTCTTTCTTTCTTTCTTTTTTTTTTTTGCATTGAAATTTCTCACTGAATGTCAGTTGTTTTTCAGCAGAATGCAACTATGAAGACTTTTGACTTAAATATTTTTCCTCTTTTTTCTTTCTTTTTTTTTTCTTAAAGAAAAAGCCAATTCATCAGGTAGGAAAGGACTGCCTTTTGCAGTCTCAGGTCCTGCCAGAGACAAATGACCGTAAAAATTTAAAATCAATCATTAACAGATTAGCTGTTGGTCCAAAGTAAATAGCAATCAGCTTATTAGGCATCAGGCAGAGTGAGATAAAGGGGAAGAGTTATTGAAAATGAGGATGTTGTCTGGGGCTCTGCTGTGGGGTCGCACGCGAGGAGGCTGTCTCTTTGTGACTATAATTACAAATGGAAGACAAGGTAGCCAGCTGAATAAGTTGAGCCCCTGGTTGTGTTAAACATAGTGCTGCAGTTTTCTCATCTATGTCACGGCTTTATTCCCCTTGGTTAGCATGAGACTTGGGTGTAGTCCCAGTTGTTTTCTTTGCCTTCTAAGCAAGATCTGTCAGCTACTTTTAGTTGACTCTGCAAAGCAGCCCAGAAATTGTGCCGGAGACCTTTGTTTCTGGAACTGGACCTTTTTTACCCCTTTGCACACTTAGTTCAAATCTCATTACCGGTTAAATAGAGGTTGGAAAGTGAAGGGATGGTTCATTAGCTGCTTCCCTCTAATTTCAGGTGTGATCTGCCATTCGGCACATGCCACAGCCGTTGTTGCAACAAGATCTGCTGATGGATGCTGACATCAGCACTGAAGGTTTGAGGAGAAACAGGATATTTGTACAACTTCAAAGTAGCTTTCTCAATATATTTATTAACTATAAAGGAGAAATAGTAACTTTACAGTGGTGAAATCCAGCAGATACCCTCTGCTGTGATCAAGTGATGAAGGTTAAGGCTACTATCACTAGTAATAAGGCAGTTCCTCCTCTGCCCGGCACCCCGTGCTGCACTGAGAAAGGCACAGCATCACCGTATTCTTACTAAAAATGCATAACCTCACTCCAGTTATGAAAAAACATCAGACAAACAAACCCATTCTGAAAAATAACTGCCCAGTAACCTTTAAGAGTGTCAAGGACATGAATGCCGAGGAAGACTAAAGAACAGTTATGAATTGGAAGGGACTAAGGCGACAAAGCATTGTGGGAGTCTGTGTTGGATTCTGGAACAGAGAAAGAATGTTAGGAGAAAAACTGGTGAAATCCAAATAAATGATAGCATTAGAGGAAGCTGAGAGAAGGGATTATAGGAACAATTTGTACTATTTTTGCAGCTTTTCTGTAAGTCTAAAGTTATTCCAAAGTAACAAATTATATTTAAAGAAAAGGAATGGTGCACTGAAAGGAAAAATAATTGCCTGAGTTCCAGAAACTTCCACTGCAGAGCACAACTTGTAGTCTGGGCCAGTTTTAGCTTTTGTTCATAGTTGTGCTTTATTTTGGCCAAAGCTGCAGTAAATCATTGCTTTCAATGAGAGAAAAATAAAACAACATTCTTCAGGTAGGGCTCTTCTTTACAGTTCCTATTGTGAAAATACAGTACGGTTATGGTGTTATCAATTACCAAGGGAGGCAGTGACAATCCCAGTGTGTGGAATGTTGGATTCTGCAATTTGTGTGCTTGGGTTACCAGTTTGTGTGAATTATATTATGTCACTTACTCTCCTGGATCTGCAGGCTGACTGGATTGGCTCTGCTTCATCCTGCGAATCTGGGTCTGGCCTGACTTGGACCAAGGGGCTAACTGGGACAGTGTTTTCTCCAGATGATGGCAGGAGTACAAGAAAGCAGGCCCGGTTGCACAAACACATTTTAAGCTTCAGCCTGTGTCTCCTTTTGGTTAAAGATGTTTACTTGGCCCACCCAAAGTTGAGGGGTAGGGAAGCACACTCATCCCATGGAGGTTGGGGGGATATAGTGCATATTTCTGATGAAATATCTAATCAATCATAAGGACCTTAAGTCACTAGTCAGATTGTAATATCTTTGAGGTCTGAGCCCATGCCCACTACTGCGTCTGTATGCTCCCTAACAAGAAATATGAATTTAAGCACACAGTAGGAAATCAAAAAATTCATGATCAGTTTCAAAATTTAAATCAGAAAATAAGTCCTTTGTGTTTTTCCTAAATTAAACAACAAACAAAAGCTTAGAAAGAAAATAAAAAAAGCCAGAAGAACTCACATCAATGTGCATTATAAAATATTTTTGAAGAATGAGTAGCTTTAAATTAGAAAGAAAATTAGTATTTTGTTGAGGAAGAAGGCATTATTCACAAAGAAAAAGTTATTTTAGATTTATTTTTGGCAGATGATGTATTAACAGTAACTATTCCAAACTCTTATCTAAATGTAGTAATAGCTGCTATTTCCCCAGGATTTTATAGATGAGTGAAGGCACACATGATTTGTCTTCTTCCGTTTTATAGAAGGATAAGAAATCGAGGGTCAGAGCATGTGTATGCTTTGCCTAGCGTCACCAGCTGCTAAATGACAGAGCAGGCATAAGTTGTCTTCTGGCTTCAAGTCCAGGGTTCTTCTCACCACCTACATTACAAATTTCTACCTGTTGAGAACGAATCCTTTCCTTCATTTCCTGGGGCTTTTGTCAAAGATCTATCATTCTGAAGATGAATTGAACTATCAGGTAAACATTTAAGGAAAGGAGAAGAACTAAGTTGGAATGTAAGTGAATTCTGGTGTTGGTGGCTGCCTGGCATTATAACTGATGACATAATTATTTCCCGTGACATGGAGCACCAATCACAGAGTAGATGTTGTAGACAGAGGTTCTTAGGTATTTACAAGTATGGATAAAGTGACTGCCCTTCATTAATAAAGGCAGGTGCTGGAGTCTGCATTCCACTGTTAGCTGGGATGGTATTCAGGTAGTAAGTTTCTAGACCAGTCATCATTTAGGTTCCCTGTTAACCCCTGTGACCTGCCTTTTCAGCCAGCTCTAAGATCCAGTTCAAAAGGCACCTCTTTCAGGAAGTGACCCTGTTCTCCTGGTGGGAATCAGGCACCCCTGTTTCTAAATCCCCAGGCACTTTCTTTGCCTACACTTCCCTTTAGCAATCATCGTGTAGTTATGCACTGCCTTTATAAGATTAGCGGTTTGTTTCTCCTTTATGACTGCAAAATCTTACAAGAAAGTTTACCAGATGCTAACATAGAGCCCAGCACAGGACAATTCTCTCTGTAAACAGGGCTTGGGAAGATGAGCAGATGAACAGGAGATCTAGTCTTTTCTAGCCTGCTAGTTGGAGAGGCTTTTGATGCATCTTTGAATCCACCACAGCTCTGTACTTGGTGTCTTACATATGGGAGATGCTTGGTATGTTTTTGTTGAAAGGAAAGCATTTGTGTAAATGAACAAAGGAAAAAATAATAGATGAATAAATAAGTGATTGAGTAGATGTCTGGATACCGAGGTGGAAAATCAAGAGGAACACACGTCAAGTCAAATATCAGAGTTCCTTAAAAAAGATGAATAATATTTGAAACAAATGAGTAATGCTCTAGATGTCAGAAGAAATCTCTTGAAATTTCTGCTCTTATTCAAAGTATAGGAACAAGAAATGTGAATGCCACTCCCCCCCCCCCCCCCCCCCCCACCCCCCCCCCGCCGTGATGGTAATGCTAAGTGCAGTACACCAATATTCTATAGTCTGTGCTGTTTTTAGAGTAAAACATACTGAAATCTTCTAGCACCATAATATTTGTGTTATTTAAATATGGCATTTAAAAATAATTTTACACATGGTGTTAAGACTTTATCCAGGCTCACACCCCTCCCCTGCTGGACGCCTTTCTAGGGCAGCCTATTGTACTTCCCGTTCCCTGGGTTGATAGTGAGGTTGGCATTTGCTGTCTGGGTCATTTTTACCCTCCAGAGCCAGTCACAGTGCCTGATTCCTGATTGAAGCTGAGAGACGGAACACCTGAGGGTTGACCCTGATTCTCTCTGAGGTAGAACAGAGGGGTTGTGGGTTGTTGTTCAGTTGCTGAGTTGTGTCCAACTCTTTGAGACTCCAAAGGCTAATATCTTGGAATTTATTCCACCTAATGTATTTTGTAATATTTTAATGCAAAAATTCATATTATCGTTGCAGTCACTACTCTTCTCTTAGAATATGGAAAATAATTTACCCAGATTAGGCTTTTTCCTCTGTCCAAAAACTTCCCTATGCTAGTAATTAAGAACATCCAATGGAAGAGGGAAATTAACCAAATTGAGGGTTACACTTATTAAGTACTTGAAAAGGTCCTGTAATTATATCTTAAGACTCGCTAGTGTAGAAATAGGATTTTAAAGACACTGCGTGTTGCGCATTTTCCCATGGATACTTACTGATTTCAATAGTGGCACCAAATGTGGAAATGATGTCACCTTGGGAATCCTGCTCCTTCTCTTGTGAAAGACTTCCCCCAGGTGGTCAGCATGCCTGCGTTTCTTCTACAGTGTGCTGGTATTAAAGCAGCTTTGTCCAGTAGAATGCTCTAAGATGATGGAAGTGTTCTGTGTCTGCTCTGACCACTAGGGTGGCCACTGGCCACGTGTGGCCACTGTGTTCTTGAGATGAGGAACTGAATTTTAAATCTTATTTAAAATTAATTAATGTGTGCATAACCATATGTCCCTAGTACCTATAGCATAGGACAGGTCAGATTGAGAGCCTCGTGGCCTCTGTCGGCCTTGGCCCTGAGAAGCAGCCAGAGAGAAAGGGTCAGCTTGTACTCCCATTGAGACAGGCAGGCTGGGAAATCCTCGAACTTTGAAGCCTACTTCCCTTCACTGCTTGAGGCTTCCCCACCAGCTCAGAGGACTGGGTAAGAGCAAGAAGGAAGAGCCAGGGTTTGGTCTACCTGTTTATGCATTTAGTCTCTTTAGTCCAACTTTTTATTTCAAGACTATTGGGCTTACCAGGTGGCGCTGGTGGTAAATAACCTGTCTGCCAATGCAGGAGACTTGAGAGACGTGAGCTAGATCCCTGGATCGGGAGGATCCCCTTAAGGAGGGCATGTCAACCCACTCCAGTATTCTTTCCTGGGAAATCTCATGGAAGAGGAACCTGGAAAGCTATAGCCCTTAGAGTTGCAAAGGAGTTGGACATGACTGAAGCAACTTCGCATGCGTGCACGCTGAGTATCAGTAACAAGCCGAGATCACAACAGCCCCATCTATGCTGTTTTTAAAGTTAATGTTTACAGTGTCTTTAATTCTCCATGAAGGTAATGAGTCTGCAGAGCATTTTTTTTTTTTTTCTTTTTTGAAGGAACTATTATCAAGCAGAGATTCCCTGTAAATGACTGTTATCCAAATGACATCCTTTCCACCACACAGCTCTTACCCCTACTGCTCACACACACAGTTTTGTTGGGAGACCCCCTCCCTCCCTTTTTAGTGAGTTGCCACCACTTTGTTCTATGGGTCAAGACATGCTCACTCTCATATTGTAACTGGTGTAACTTTACTGATATTCTGAAGCAGAACAACCTCTTACTCCTCTCCTAAAGGTTCCTGCTAATGAGGCCCACACAGGTGGCAAGGTGTTGGCATGAAGAAATAAGCCCACTAAATAAAAATTCTGTGAAGTGGTGAAGCTGGGAGAAAAGGCATACTGTTTCTTGATGAGGGTAGGGGTGCCTTGGAGCCTCTCATAGAAGCTTTATTCTGATGCATGAAGCTAGAAATTAGAATGAAAAATAAGGAGAATTTGCTTTAGAGCAGCTGGTTTAAATTGTGCTGCTTCCAGGCCCCTGAGCAGAACGCCAGCCATTTCCCCGGAAGCACAGTGGCATCATTTCATTGTCCTTCTGCTCGGGAAGAACAACCAACAGCTCTCCTGCCCTCAACTTCAGATGCCACACACATCCCAGCTTTAACTTGCTAGCAGCCCGGGCACCATAGCATCTAGGAAGACCACACTGCAGTCGTCACTCGTTTGGGGGCAGGGGGTGGTGCTAATTACCAGCACATGATTATTTTATTCTGTCTAAATTATTTACAATGGAAGGAAGCAGTTGAGGGAAGGGAAAGTTAGGGAGTGTGTTCAACCCCACTTGCATTGATTCCACCCAGAGCAAGAAGAGCAAACCTATTAAGAAGAAAAATTGCTTCCTTTGCTTCCTCTCTTTCCTCCCCATCCCTGAATCTTAGAAACAAATACGTGATGCAAAGAGGAGCCCTGGGTGGCTGGGGAGGGGCCCACGGTGGGGGTTGGTGGCCCTTGTCCGTGACTTGTGCCCTTATTGCAGGTGTACCGCGGGCCCCAGCTTCCAGCGTCCCCCCTTCTCTCCCCAGCTCTGAGCTTGCGTGTGGTGCCTAACGAACACCGCATATGAATTTAAATCCCACTTAGAAGATGTTCAGTTATGGAGCTTGTAATCAGGAGGGCTGGGCTTTAATCCCAAAGGTGCCATTCCCCTCATTGTTTTTTAAATTTAAGATTTATAACTCTCCTACCTCCAGAGGAGCTTGCAGATGGTTTATAGAGGTAGTGTCTGCAGGCACCTCTGGGGATCAACAGAACAGAAGCCCCCTGAAGGAAGCCGAGTGACTGGCACAGTTGGGTGGTAGGACTGTGGAGGTTTGTGCCTGCATTTCTTCTTTACCAAACAGGGAAAGCAAACCCACCTCCTGCCTGTGAGGCGATGGGCAGAGCGATGTTTGTGAGATGAGGTGTCCATGTCATTTTGGCATAATATTGAATTCTTCTGTTAAGAAAATAAAAATGTCAATAGAGGCAGAGTATCTTTCTAACCAGACCCTACTGCACATCCCTAACCTGGTTCTCTGAAAGACTGTGGGCAAGAAGAGAAGGGGGCGATGGAGGATGAGATGGTTGGATGGCATCGCTGACTCAGCGGACATGGGTTTGAGCAAACTCAGGGAGATAGTCAAGGACAGGGAAGCCTGGCGTGCGGCAGTTCTTGGGGCCGCACAAGCAATTGGACTTGACTTAGAGATTGAACAACAACAGAAGAATACCTGCAGCAGAGCTCCCCAGTGCACTGAAGAGGGGAAACTGGGGCTGGTTTAAGTTTGTGCTGCCGTAAGTGTTTGTGGGGCTTCCCAGGTGGCACTAGTGGTACAGGACCTGCCTGCCAATGCGAGAGATGTAAGAGACTCTGGTTTGATCCCTGGATTGGGAAGATCTCCTGGAGAAGGAAATGGCAACGCACTCCAGTATTCTTGCCTAGAAAATCCCATTGACAGAGGACCCTGGGGGTTTGCAGTCCATGGGGTCACAAAGAGTCAGACACGACTACAGCAGCTTAGCACACACACAAAAGTGTGTGTGGAGCCCCACAGGAGAGAAACAGGGGGGGACCCTAGCAAGGTGGTGGCTTTATGTTTTCTTTGTGGAAGAGCTTTTGAATAAAATGTTAAAATACAAATTTTATAATCTGTGTGAGTTATAAAACTTTGCAGTAAAATGTCTACATATCTCCCACCCAAATTAAAATACATTATTACTACCATGGAGACTCCAAGAACACCCGTCTTGCTACCAAAGGTAAACCACTATCATGATTTCATGTATATCATTCTCCTGCTATTTAAAGACAAATTTTCCAATGTTTGAACCCTATGTAAATGGAATCTTACAGATATATTCTTCTATGACTTTTTTCACTCAATATTATATTTGTGAGATTTCTCCAAGTTGATACATGTAGCATAATTTATTCATACTCACAACTGTTTGTTATTCTGTTATATGAATACTCTAGGCTTATTTATCCATCCTTTTGTTGATGGCCATCTGAATGTCTCCTTTTTTTTTTTTTTTGTTATTACAAACCGTGTGACTGTGAATATTCTAATCCAATCTAGTCTGTTGGTGCACAGATCTAAGAATTTCCTTATTGTATATGCCTGAGAGTAGCTTTGCTGGCTCATAGAGAATGAACATCTTCAGCTGTATTAGATCATATCAAGATCTTGGTGGTTGTCCAAGCTATACTCCCAACAACAATGTTTAAGGAGGTACCCAAGAATTCCAATCAGTTATGAGCTGATTTAACTACTCTTAAGTATCTGGAGTTAAGAGAAAGAGAGACTGCATGGCTAAAATTAATCCACAGATGATGGTGATGATGATGACGTGACGAGGACAACAAACCCAAATATAGTGCTTACTATGTGCCAGGCACTGTTCTGAACACTTCAAACACATGGACTTGTTCCATCTTTATGATTACTCTGAGAGGTATATATGGTTATCCTCACCTGTAGGTAAAGAAACTGAGGCAGAGAGAGGTGAGTAACTTGCCCACATCATTATGGTTGGTAAATGTGGGATCTGGAATTTGAGATGTTGCTCTGAACCCTATGCCTCGTTTCAACTGTTAACCTGTGAGTTCATGCTAAATGAGACAATAAGAAGGGCAACCTCATGATTGGCTGGCTACCCTGCTTTGGTAAAGGGTGGGACTTACCTTTCCAATCATACTTATCACACACCCCCTTTCACAGTTAAGAAGCAAAAGAAAAGCCTTAGGTAGCATGGAATTTGTATGATTTCTGGCCAAATATGTAATAATAATATGTGAGAAGGAGCTCTTAAGCTAAAACACCCCAAATCTTGACCTAACACAGCCTCCTTGAAGATGATTCTGTGGTTATTGGCATTTGACTAGACAAGAAGAGAAATAACTGCTCCTCCTGGCCCATCCTCAGGGAGCTTAATGCTGGGTACCATAATTTGTGTGGCAAAGTGATGGCGGAGGATATTGACTATTTCAAAGACTGATCAAAATGGCTAAAATATGACATAATCATACTGTCACGAGGCATTGCTAATTTTTGTCATGAAAACATCAGCAGAAATGAAGAACCATACATAAATTCATACCTCAAGATCAATAAAGCTATATTTTTTTGGTCCAAATTATTCAGGTTAGTCTTTTACATGGTATCTTCAATCCTCAACTTTCTACTGCCCTTTGTCTGTAAACAGACATTTGTACAGGTTAGAAAAGTGGTGTTACTAAAATGTAATACATGGTATCTTTCTTTATGATGTCTTTAATAGTAAACACATTTTTCAAAGATGATTAATTGCAATGTTCTCAAGACAGTAATTTCTTTATTTGTTTAAAATAGGGATGTTCATGTGAAAACCCAATGCAAGGTCCAAATCATTAAGCTCTTCCTAAGTCAAAGTAGGTATATTTCACATTGAAATATGTCATTTTAATGGTGAAAGAAAATTTTGAAATATGTCATTTTAATGTCAAAAGGAAAAAAAAAGAATGTCTTTAAAGATTTGGCCTATAGAGTAAATTTCAAAATGGGAAACAACACTAGTCCTGTAATGAGATGTAAATCATAACACTGACATTTATCTTCTCTTGGTGAGTTCAATTCCCTGTAGCAGCATAGAGAGGAAAAGAAAATATTGGAACTGAGAGTAATAAAATGAATACAGCAGGCTTCTCGTGTATGAATGACACTTTCTTCACATAATGAGAGTAACTGGCAGGCATCTCTAGGACACATTCCCCTTCTCTGAAAATATTCCAGGCTTTCTGACTCTTCCCAGTTTACTATCTTGAATCTCACCAGTGGGAGGATCACTAGGCTATGGGACAAGCCCTTTAATAAAGCAGATGTCTTGAGTATGAAGAAGCGGCAGACTATTCTTACGTGAATTTAATTGATCAGATGGTCTTCCTTTTGGCAGTCAGCTGCGAGGTTCTACATGCAGGTGTTCCAAGTTCTAAATTTGGGGACCGACATGATTGGGAGGAGGGAAATGAGGCATGAGTGAGGCACAGAGGTGAGGGGTTTAGGCAACCGTGAATATGCAGAGCATGTACATTGTCAAAAGTGGGTGAGGAAAGTGAGCTGGCAAGACACACTCAGTTTACTTAAAAAGTGTGCCTGCATCTTGTACACACTTGATTGTAGCTACTGTTGTTATTCCTCTTGGCATTAAATCAGTGTTGGTGAGCTAAGATGTTAGGCTACAGCTAAATTTTTGTTTTTATGGGAAAATGTGTTCAGAATGTAGTGAGTTGAATGACTGGCTCTAGTGCTTCACCCTCTTGTTTTAGCCTCATGTAGGCAGAGTGCACTTTCCTACTCCTTAACTTTGGGCTTACCCTTAAAACTTGTTTTCACCAGCCATGTAAGCAAAAGTGTGCCAGATCTAACCCTAGGACTTAAGAGGCTTTGTCTTTTCCTGCTTACCTTCTGTGCCTTTCTGCACTTCTGGTCTCTGTGAGATGAACTTTCTGTAGATAACTGCTTACCCCTTTAGCTGACCTGCAACTTGAAGCATAACCAGTGTAAATTAGCTGACCTCCAGCTGACTTGTAGATATGTGAGAATAAATGATAATTGTTTTAGGTCAGTGAGTTCTGAGATGGTTTGTTACACAGCATCTTTGTGGCAGTAGCTAACTTATACAGAGGTTTTTTTTAAGAGCCATCTTACAAGTGGATTCTTGAAATTTAAGGAAAATTGGGGTTTTCTGCATTGCAGGAAGATCACTGTTCTCCTTTAAATGATAATTTTATCTGTTTTTATTTAGTTGTAGCCCAGTGACAGAACAAGAGCACAATTTCTTACCTGATGAGACAAAGATTAACCGAGAGCATGCCTTGCTTCTATAGATAACCAATAACAGTCACTGGGTATAGCAGTGGTTTTCAAACAACTCTGATATTCTAGGGCCTCTGAGAGTTTTCATAAAGGCTTCCTGGGTGAGGGAGTTCCCGCTCTCCCTCCTTTACTTAGCTCAGCTGTTGTAGAGCTCATTTTCTTTGATTTGCATACTGGGCTTCTTTGTAAGATTTTATCTAATTAAAAGGCTCAGATAAGTTTGAACATCTCCAGTGAATGCTTTCCTTTTCTGGGAACTCATGGTTTTTCACACCTGTCCATGCTGTTTCCTCCGCCTATACTCCTCTAGATTCTCTTTCTTTCTCTCTTTTTTCTAAGCTTCTCTGTAAAGAGCTCCTATTCATTCCTCAGTACTCATGGTGATTGAAAACTATATCCATGAGTTCTTTGATAGTTTTCTCTTCAAAAGATGGGGTCTGCACATCCCAGAATATTAGAAACAAAAGCAAAAATAAACAAACGGGACCTAATGAAACTTAAAAGCTTTTGCACAACAAAGAAAACTATAAGCAAGGTGAAGAGACAGCCTTCAGATTGGGAGAAAATAATAGCAAATGAAGCAACAGACAAAGGATTAATCTCAAAAATATACAAGCAACTCCTCCAGCTCAATTCCAGAAAAATAAATGACCCAATCAAAAAATGGGCCAAAGAACTAAACAGACATTTCTCCAAGGAAGACATACAGATGGCTAACAAACACATGAAAAGATGCTCAACATCACTCATTATCAGAGAAATGCAAATCAAAACCACAATGAGGTACCATTACACTCCAGTCAGGATGGCTGCTATCCAAAAGTCTACAAGCAATAAATGCTGGAGAGGGTGTGGAGAAAAGGGAACCCTCTTACACTGTTGGTGGGAATGCAAACTAGTACAGCCGCTATGGAAAACAGTGTGGAGATTTCTTAAAAAGCTGGAAATAGAACTGCCATATGACCCAGCAATCCCACTCCTGGGCATACACACCGAGGAAACCAGATCTGAAAGAGACTCATGCACCCCAATATTCATCACAGCACTGTTTATAATAGCCAGGACATGGAAGCAACCTAGATGCCCATCAGCAGACGAATGGATAAGGAAGCTGTGGTACATATACACCATGGAATATTACTCAGCCATTAAAAAGAATTCATTTGAATCAGTTCTAATGAGATGGATGAAACTGGAGCCCATTATACAGAGCGAAGTAAGCCAGAAAGATAAAGACCATTACAGTATACTAACACATATATATGGAATTTAGAAAGATGGTAACGATAACCCTATATGCAAAACAGAAAAAGAGACACAGATGTATAGAACAGACTTTTGGACTCTGTGGGAGAAGGCGAGGGTGGGAGGTTTCAAGAGAACAGCATCGAAACATGTATATTATCTAGGGTGAAACAGATCACCAGCCCAGGTGGGATGCATGAGACAAGTGCTCGGACCTGGTGCACTGGGAAGACCCAGAGCGATCGGGTGGAGAGGGAGGTGGGAGGGGGGATCGGGATGGGGAATACATGTAACTCCATGGCTGATTCATGTCAATGTATGACAAAAACCATTATAGTATTGTAAAGTAATTAGCCTCCAACTAATAAAAAAAAAAATTGCCTCAAAAAAAAAATAAAATGATGGGGTCTAGTCGCTATCCCTTTAGGTGTCTGTACTTGGTAATGTTTAAGGAAGAGAATATGTAGAAAGTGATGGTGTGTGATACCCAAGATTAGGACCTGTCTTTCTGTTTCCATCTTTTCTCAGCTCACTCATTCTTGGGAAATTCACCTGACATTTCATGAGCGCACACAAGCAGCCCCACATGGAGAAGCCCACCGAGAGGAACTAAGTGAGGCTGCCTCCCAACAGCCATGTGCGTGATCCTGATTGCAACCTCATGAAAAACCGTGAGCTAACTCAAATTCTTGATCCACAGGAACTGTGTGAGAAGAAATTTGTTTTAAGCGGCTATGTTTTGGGGTCTTTGTTATGCAGCAATCTATAACTAATAACCATATGCAACTGAAAAGATTCTTGTTTTGTGATACTCTCCTGAAATGCCTGTGTGAGTGTTAACAATTTTCTTCTTTTTCATAGCCTTTAATATATATCTTGTTTGCAGAATTTATTCCATTGCACTATTTATTTACATATCTGTCTCCTGCATTAGGCTGTGAGATATTTGTATTCTCAGATGCCCAGCACAATTCTTGGCATCTTATATATTGAATAAAGAACTGAAAAATAGCTACAGCCCAAATTTGGGGGAAAAAAAAGAAAAACCACTCAAAGAATAGGAAAAAAGATAAAAGAAGTCATCTTTATGTCTAATACAGAAATCCTCAGTTTTGACCAGAGATGGTAAATAAGCAGAAAAATCCTCAGATGGAGTCAATACTGTATTTTCATAACTTGTGAGCATATACAGCAGTTCTCTGTGCTCTTGTTTAGCGAATGATAGGTGTTCCTGCTCAGCTGGTGTGTCTAGAATCACGGGGTCCGTAAAAAGCCAGGATCAGTGTTTTGACTAGGTTTATAGGTGAATAAGTTAGAAATCTATCACCGTCCAAAACAAGCCTTGAATTTATGGCTTTGACCAAGTGTAACTTGAAGATGTAATTTACCAAACTACAGAGGGTGTTTATTTTCAATAGCTAGAGTTACATAGCCACACTGAAAATGGCGGAGATGGTATCTGGTTAATTCCATGTGGGTATGTCAGACTACACAGGCCCTGCATAGAACAATTAGATATATAAAATTGAAATTTAGTGATGATGATGATTTGTGTTTTTATTTTAGTGATTATCTAAACATTGGTAAAAGAATATTCCGGATCATTGGAGGGCCAGTCTAATAACTTAGGCATGCCATATATTAATAATTTCAGGTCCTGCTTTTATGACTGTGGCTCAAGGGGCTTGTTAGGTGACAGGGTTTAACTGCAAGTGGACTATTTCTCACACTGATGTCTGTGGGCTTACAGTTTCAAGGATCCACAAGTTCTTACATTTTGAAAACAGTGATAGAGACAATAAATGCTTCCTCTGAGGCGAAATTATTGATTTTTCATCTGTGTAGTCAAGGGAAGGTTTTATGAGGCGCTGGCATCTGAGTTGGCCCTCAAGGACAGGCTCCGTATGCTTTCTCTTAACAAATGACATCAAGTATCCATTTAAACTATCTGCTTGAGCAAATACCCTACTTCCAGGGGCCATTCATTACTTCCTGGTTATTCTTTGAGAGCTACTGTGTGTTAGTTATATTTAATTATAGAGTGGTCCAGGGTGAATATGGACTGGAAACACCGTGAAAGAAGACAGAGAGAAAAGGAGAAGGTGGAGCTTGAACAGGGAGCAGAATGGTTCATGTTGACTGAAGTTCAGGGCAAATGTAGGCCACACTCTAGGGTACAGTGCTGGCTGAAGCCTGTTGTAAAGGTCAAGGCTTAAGAGTGTGTACTTTTTCTGTGACTAGGCAAGGAAGGAGGTATTTGTACTTTTTTTTGTAGAGGTTGTTTTTATACATTGATGGGGATGACTCTGATAATATTGCAACTAATATAAATTCATGGTTGTATTGTTCAATAACCATCTCAGCATCCTTTTTAAAATTTATTTTATTATTATATTTTAGAAGCCTTGCTCACTGGTGAAATTTTTGGGCATGTGGAGGATTTTCAATTTATGTGTCATCTCTAATCATTGTAGAAGACACAGAAGACATGTTTTGAGTATGTTGCCCTTACTGAAGGGGTGGGCTTGGTCTGTCATATTTAAATTGCATAACCATGCCTGCTCTTATGCCCACTCTGGCTGGTTAAATCCACCTGGGCACCTGACCGTGGGAGAGCCAATCCATTGTCTGGGCTGAGCTCATCAGGCTCTGTCTTATGTGGATTTGAAATTCAGACATTGGGAAACTGAATTAGTAACATGAGGGTGGTGCCAGACTGAAAGTTTGTGCCAGGTTAAGTGACACTGAAAGCAGAGGAAGCTTGCCGAAAGAGAGATAAAGAATAAAAACATGGTAGAGATGAAATATATGTATAGAGAGTAAACCCGGATTCTGGTTTTCCAATTCCAGTTTTTATTTTACTTGACTTGCAGGTGGTGTGTTTCCTGTTTATGCTGTTAACCCTTTTCAAGATTGTCTGTTGTGTCTTTACAATAAAACCCTTTTCAAGATTATCTGTTGTGTCTTTACAATAAAATCCTCTATGCTTAAGCTAATTGGAGTGGGTTACACTTTCATCCACATAGAACCTTTCTAAAATAATGCTGGATTTTCAAATGAAGTCTTTGGTTTTTAAGAGACCGTGAGGCTGAAGGGAATATTGTCAGCTCACCAGTTTAGGAGCTAAGCCAGCTTCCACCCATGAAGGTGGTGAAAGACATGGATGGCTTCGGTTTATTAGTGAAAATTCTGAGTCTCAAATTGACAAGTGCAACTTGACCACTGCTTGGTGAGATTCCACCTCTTGATGTGGCCAAGGATAGACCAAAGACCTCAAGTAGTCACTATGGCCTACACTGACCAGAGACAACAATATTTTGATAAAAATCTGAGACAAGTTACCACAGTGACATATGTTTATTTTTTTTTACACTTAATTTTCCATTCTTGTGAGTAACAAGATCTCACAGCTAAAGAAGAGTCATTGTCATTCTTTCAAGTGTCTGATGAAATCGAAAGATCTCTTCATACTAACTGCAGGATTTAATCAGGAGTGGGTAATATGATTGCATGTATTGTAATGAATTTCAAATACTGCAACCTGCAGGGGTTGTCAGTAACTGAATTCCTGGGGTATGCAACTTGTAATTGAAAACCTTTATGTTTTAGTTCCACTGTCATTTTTCTAATTCTATTCAAAGAATGTCTATCAAAAGTTATGCTTTAGTAGAAATGTATATTATGGGAAATTACTAATTCCAACATGTAGATAATTTGGAAAGCTTGATATTTTTCAGGGTTGTTGAAACTGTAGGAAGAATTTTTATCCTGATAAGCAAAACATTTAGTAACTATGAGGTTGCAATGAGAAGTATTAACATTATTTTATGCAATTTCCTTTAAGATGCTGAGAATCTTTTTTAGGTACGCATGCAGCCGGAAATATCAGGGACTAAACCAACAGGGGATGGAGACCCTGGGAATCTTCTTTGCACTTTTTCCTGGAAGAACCTTTGCTCTTCTGCTCTTCATCTCTCCATTTGTGAGAATTCTGTTCTTCAAGTACAGAGATTAATGGCAGCATGATGAAGTTTTGCTTATCCTTTCTCATGCTAGATTTGTTTGGTCATGGAAATTTTACAAGAAACAACCAAACTGCACCACAAAATGATATTGATATTATGGGATTGCTTCAATAGCATTGGCTGTTTCATTTCCATTCACTTATCAGCCATATTTACTTCTCAGATATTTCCTTAACCGGAATTGACTGTACTATAATTGCCTATTTCTTTGGTCCATTGGCTGTTAACCTTGAAGTGACTGGGGTAGAGCTGGCGAGGCCTTTCCTGTCAGGCCTGACCTCTCACTGTGCTGGAGAGAGCGCTGCCATGACAACGGCGACAGATGTCAGCTAAGCAATGTGCACCCTAGAAAGACTCCTGTATTGAGAAAATCGATCTTGTAATGGTGCCATGGAGCACATTCGCTGAACTGCCAAGTGTTCTAGGCTTAATCATTTATTTCATCTAGCAGAGAGAAGAAAACATAAAAGAAATGAAATGAATTTGACCTCTGTCTTTTGAGTGACTTTAGTGCTACACTGAATTCTAGCAAGTGCCTCTTATGAATTTTAAAAAATTACATTAGGAATAACATTTTGAAGTGAAATGAGTCTTGTAATGCCAACCCTCCAGAAACATGTTATTTCAAATGTCAGATACATAATAGTCATTTGCTATTTTCTGTGTATGTCCAGGGGTTAGCTCTGTCGTGGCTATGTTTCAGGCAAATTATTATAAGGGAACCAGGAATGAAACAGACCAGAGCATGCTGCTTTGGTTTTCTCCATTTTTCTCAGCATAAAGCAACTTCCTTTGTGCTGATTATCACAGGGTTTAGTGAGTAGATAAACAGTGTCTCATATTGACAGCTTCGAACCCCTCTCAATTTTAGAGTCTTCCAATAGCTTGTTCCTGGTTCTGTCTCCAGAGTGGAGTTTGTCTCCCTGACAGTTAATTCTGGGACAGCCTTCCATTGTCTTGACAGGCTTGTCATTCACGGCTTGACACCTCTCATTCATCTGAGTTTGGCCTACTGGATATGCAAATGATCAGAGGACTGAAAACCATAATCCCTTAGCCACGATAGCCAGTATATCACTGTCACTATTCTTGGAACACCCTTCTGTTAGTAGCCAGGGAGTGGTGCAGAACTAAACCAGGGGAGGTGGAATGCACTCATGACCTTTTTTTGGCCCAAGTCTGAACTAGATTTTTAAAAAAGCAAGCATCCAAACCAAGACAAACTCCCCAAAGCCTAAAGATTGTAGACAAATCTCTCTGATAACCTTGCCCATATAAATAAATATCACTGAAAGTGATTATAGTGAAAAGGATCTCTTAAGATTTTCAATGCGATATGTCTGTCTCTTGTGCTGAGGGATATTTTATTGCATTTTTGCCCTCAAGTGGAGCTGACGGGAGCCAAGCTTGTAATTTAAATCAATAAGAACCCTTTACCATGGCCATAAAATACTTGGCTAAACCTTTGAAGTGGCCACAGTTGAATGCACAGTGAACACAGTATAAATGTTCCTTAAGATGTATTGTATGAGACCACTACTAAAACAGCATTCAAAGGAACCGGCCTTAAGCATCCTCTGTGACTGATGGGAGAGGGTCCTGCCTGCTTTTGATCATTTACATGCACTGTTCTCATTGCCACGCTGAGTCACTCCAAACAAGTCCTCTTAATTGGCACATCACCCCAGCCACAACCTTCTGCTTTCTCTTCAGACCTTTGCACTATCTTGTTGAGGAGGGTGGTTCTGGGATCTGAGTCCCCTTCTAAACCAATAATCCATCTCTGATATGCTGTTGTGCTGATTGCTTCTGTTCCTTTCCACTGAAGGTGGGAAAATAGAACAAAGGCCGGTTGTTCATACCCATCCAAAGGGTGCCGCATGGGTGGTTCAACAAAGCTGCCCGAGCTCTGTGCTTTGTAGAAAACTGAAGGCCCAGGATGCAGCTTGCCTGTTAGTTTCTCTTGGAGTGGATTGATTTTGGAGTAGAGTTCTTCAGGATGGACCTGAAAAGCTGGTATTCACTTCTGTGCTTCCTCTGCCTCACACCTGCTCTCAGCCTGGCCCTTCTACTGGCTCCTTCTTGCTACCTTTGTCTCACCTTTGTGTGAACGGATAGATAGATGAATGAATAGAAG
The DNA here is from genome assembly GCF_023699985.2 of Odocoileus virginianus. Lineage (NCBI taxonomy): Eukaryota > Metazoa > Chordata > Mammalia > Artiodactyla > Cervidae > Odocoileus > Odocoileus virginianus. The sequence continues at coordinate 47,038,839 of NC_069674.1, forward strand.
CTTCCTCACTCTTGTTCTCTCCTGTGTCTCTGTCTGTTTGTCCTCACACTTTGTCTCTCTCTGTCACTCAGATTCTAAAATCCTCTCTGATTCTATAGTAGCAGTAAACATAATTCTAAGTTTGGAACTTGGCCATGAGGCCTTAGAGTCACTCACTGGGTTGGATGGTAGTGATGTGGTTATGCCAAAGGCACAGGCTCAAACCCAGGAGACAGTCATTCACTTCCAGAGCCAGAGATTGAATATCTTTCTGGGTCATTGCCTCATAGAAACCACTTATTCTTGGTGATGAGCCAAAGATAGGATCCAGAGTCAGGGTCCACTTTCCATGTTACCTGATAGAATACAATCTTCTTGACAGTTCCCTGAATCTCAGGACAGGACCATGTGTCCCAGCGGTTAAAGGACAGATACACATTTTGTGTGGTCTTTCTTCTTCCGGTAGGTGCTTTGTGAAGGGCCTGTCTGGGTCTCTAGCTCTGTCTCCCTCCATGGCCATGTGTTGTGGGCATTTGCTGCCAGCAATCTGGCCAGACGTTTTGCTGTATAAGCTCAACAAATACAACATGGTTAGGTGGCTCTTGACATTTCAGCTGATGTTTATAAGATTTCTTTTGCCCTTATGTGACAACAGAGTAGGTAGGGCCTCTAAAATTAAAAGAAAAATTACAAAAGGGAAAGACACATATGGAGTAGAGAAAATCTCACTGGCAAAGGACAATAACCTTCAAGTTGGGTGCTGAGTGGAATGAGGGCTCATTACACTATTCTATTTTCCTTCATGTTTTAAAACATTCCATATTACAGTTAGAAGAAGTTAGCGTGCCACCTCAGGATGGCATGGCCACCATACTTTGCGAAATTTGATCTCAGGTTCTTGACCTAAGTCTGTCAGTCTGTCCTTTAACCCACATGTAAAAATCACCTTTCTATTATGAAGCCATTTGAATCTATATCCATTTACCAGCTTTGTGGCCTCAACTTCAACATTTGATATGGGAATATTTGCCTATCTGTTCTTTCAATTTAGACTGTAAATTCCTTGATATCAGGATTATTTCTTACCTTTCTGTTTTTCCTACCTAGATTCTCACAGTGTGAGGCCCAGAGAAACCTGTTCCACCCTGTGGTAACACATAAACCACAAAATATCAGCGATTGAACACAAGGGTCATCTTTTTGTTCATGTAAAGTCTGTTGCTTGCTGGGCAGCCCTTTTTCATCTTGTAGCTATGCTTTCAGGAGCAGGTGGCCTTCAGGGAGACTCTAGCAGGGGAAGGAGATGGAAGCATCCAACTGGCTCTTGACTGCCTCAGCCTGGAAGTGACCCGCAGAACTTCCCCCACAGCCCATAGGCTGGAACTGGTCACATGGCCTCCTAACAGCAAGGGAGGCTGGGAAATGGAAGAGAGCTCATATATGGGGAGCATGCATTGTCCCTGTCACAGAAACTAAATGTTTGGTGTTTGTTGAACCTGCTTCTTACCCCATAAGCATATTACCTCATGATTGTCAACATGAGAGAATGTCCAGGGAAGACTACTTTAGTTATTTGTAAAGAATTAGAAATGGCAATCAGATTATTTCCTTTCCATTTTTTTTTGCTCTACTACTGAATTAGTTCCTACATGGCTGATCCCTCTCTTCAGTTAATGGCAAGGCTGACCACTCTTCAAGGAGTTTGGCTCCATATCCATGGCAGCTGGAATCCAAGGCACAGGGAATCATCTCTTGTCTGTGTCTGAGGGTATCAGAGCTCTGTCCTGTCAAGGGAACCATTCTGGGTGCTGCAAGCTGAGGGTGCTCACGGAGTAGAGTGGGACCCATGCAGCTGACATAGTAATAACAGAAAGGGTAGCAGTGGTACATCAGGCCATAGCAAGAAAAGAAGGGCACAACTCTACATTATAGTGGGAAGTTTCTGCCTCACACAAGCTTAAAAATGTGTTATCTAAGGAAAGGAAACCATTAACTAAACAGAGAAAATGTAGACTTCAGCCAGGCACAGATTCCTCTGTGTGTGCTATGCTACTGTCTTCACTCAAGTTTAGTGATTGAGAAGGTGCTTATAGACACTTGCGTGTAGGTAAATGTCTGTACCAGTGGGTGTTATAGACCTCCCTACCTGCCCTGTTCTGCCTCCTTCCCACCTGCTTCCTCTCTGACTTTTTGCTCTAGGCTCGCTGTGGGGACCACACTGTGAAAATGCCATTTCTTAGAGTGCAGAATGTGCCAATTAAAACTGATATGAATGAGAAAAACAAGCTCCATGTTCCTCTCTAGCCATTGTTTTTTGGGTGTAAATCTCATTCACTCATTTTTTTCCCCAATAGTTCATGTAAGCCCTGTGTGCAAGTGAGATGGGAAAGAGCAAAAGGGAGTGACCCAATTAAGTAGCTGTCTGCTTTGGTCCTAGGGATGTGAGGAGCGGAGGTCCCTCAGCCTAGTTCAGGCAAGGAGGAATTTTATGGCAGAGATTCACCTAGTGTGACAAAGGAAAAAGGCCTCAGGGCCAACTTGGGCAAGAATGAATCTGGGGCAGGAGCAAGTTGCTGTACCAGGTCAGAGAATCCCCATCTTTCTCTAGAGCCACAGTGTCCTTCTTTCTTTCTTGAAAAATTGTAATTTTTAATGGAAGCATAGTTGATTTACAATGTGTTAGTTTCTGGTGTTCACAGTGTCTTTCATTGCATCTCTGCTTCTCTCTGTGCCTTCCTCCATTTTCTCTGTGTTTACTGATGGGCTTTTCCTGATACCTCTTGGAATTTTTCTCTCATGGTGTCAGATTACATGTGGCTTTGGCTCAACATGGCCCTGGCTGGGCCTCAGTCTCCCTTTTAACTTCTGGCCACTCTCATGGAATGCCTTAATTTAACTCCCAAGAGAGACATTCTGATTGGTCCAGTGCTTTTTCCTCCACTACATCTTAGGTTCTATGCCATGGGTCACTGGGAAGCATTTAGGTTGGCATCTGGTCCAGCCTGCCAAGTGGGTTGAGGGTGAGGGGTGCCTATCTTCCTGTATAAAACATTATCTCCTGGGTTACCAGAGCTGTATTTGGGGAAGGTTCCTTGGAGAAAAGGTTACAGCCTTACTGAAGCTGACATGAAGGAACTTGACTATGCAGCACCACCATAGACATACTGATCTGAGAGTCTCCTAGAAACAACAGACAGCCATTGAAGGGCATTAAATAGAGGGTGATCTGACTCTTTTTGCCTCTTTAACTGGTCACTGTGGCTCTGTTCTGGACAGAGCTGGAGGGGCACATGGAGACAAAAGGGGAAACCAGTTAGGAGGGCTGGTGAGAGAAAGTAGGGTGGCTGCTGAGACAGCAAGAACTGGGTGGGTTACTCTGTTTGGCAGTGAATGGTAGCCGTCTCCTGTCCCTCTCCTCTGGACACCTAGGTCCAGTCACAGTGATCCCTTTTTAGTTTCTCAAACTCACCCGGCTCATTTTCTCCTTACAGCCTGTGCAGCTCTTGTGCCCTTTGCTGTAACATTCTCCCCTCCCTCCTGCTTAGCCTACTTTTTCTTCAGTCTCAATTCCAATGTCACTTCCTTCAAAAGCCTTCTCAGATGTCCCTCCACACACAAAACAGATGAGATCCCTGGTTTGCAATTATAGTCATCCCTCAGTATCCATTGGGGTTGGTTCCAGAACAGCCTTGGGTACCAAAATCTTAGGATGCACCTTATATAAAATGATGAAGTACTTGCATATAACCTATGTACATCCTCCTGTATACTTTATATCATCTCTGGATTACTTATAATACCCAGTACAGTGTAAATGCTGTGTAAATAGTATCTGGCATGTGCTGAATTCCCGTTTTGCTTTTTGAAATGTTCTGGAATTTTTCCAATTTTTTCAAATCCAAGATTGGTTTAATCTGTGAGTGCAGAACCCTCAGATAGAGAGGGCAGACTGTAGTGATTTAATGTCTCTTTCTTCTATTATAATGAAAGGGTCCTGTGTTCAAAGATCATGCTTGTCTTAATCACAATTTTAAAAAGTCTCCTGCACCAATATCCTGCCTGTTACATAGTGGGACCTTTGTAGATATTTTTTGAATGAAGTATGCAGACAGTTTCTCACACCATATTGTTCAATCCTTCCTACAGTTTTGCAACCCCATTTTATAGCTGAGTAAACTGAGTCTCAGAGATCACAAAGCAGGGAAGTGGCAGACCAAGGATTTGAAGTTAAGTCTGTTTTAACACCAAAGCCCTCACTCATCCTATCACAGCAGGAATGAGGTGAGGTTATTTGTTTCAAACAACTTGATTTAGAATAGGCCAGAGTCAGAACACTTGTTTCACTTGTTCCAGCCTACTGAGATCAATTTAATCCACTTAATATTTATGGGATGCCACAAACTCAATTCACTATGTTAAATAGGAGGGCAAGAAGGGACAAACTGGGCTTCAGGGAAATGCCTGTAGCAAGCTGAACATGGCAGGCCTCAGGAGAAGCTGGGTGCCTCCCAGAGGAGCAGCCTGGCCAGAGGCCCAGGTCATTGAGTTATTAGGAGGGGTTTGGGGGTCGCAAGGACCTACTTTCCCTGACGCTTGCTGAGATGGGTAGAACAGTTAGCTGGCTGCTTCATGGAAAGGACTTGGCTTTGGGGTCACCTTCTGCTTCTTTACAACTGAGTAACATTGGGCAACTATTTGCACTCTCCAAAACCCCATGTTTACATCTGTAAAATGAAGATAATGATTGCAGGGCTGTGGTGGAGAATTTATGAGAAAATGCATGGAAAGCACTGAGTTTATTGCCTGGCATATGGTATTCACTAATATTTGTGACCTTCCTTTACCAGTGACCACTGGGCAAGCAGCCTGTCTGCTTCCACCAATAGATCTACCTTGGAAGGGGATCACAGAGAAACATTTCTCTGTGGGGAAGTCAGAAACTTAGTGACCAAGAATATTGGAAACAGTGACGCAAAGAGATTCCCACTTTCAATTTTTTCCTTTTTTTACTGTTAAAGTGAAATTTGTATAGCATACCACTTTAAAGTATAAAATTCAGTGGAATTTAGTACATTCATCATGTGCAACTACCACTTCTATGAAGTTCTGAAGTATTTTCATCACTTCTAAAGGGAACCTGTACCTGGTAAGCCGTTACTTCCCCCTTCCCTCCCTCCTTCAGCCCCAGAAAACCATCAGTTTGTATCCATCTCTGTGAATTAACCTATTTTGGACATTTCACGTAAATATAATCATATGATATGTGACCTTTTGTGTCTGGCTTCTTTCACTCAGCATGTTTTTGGGGTTCATCCATGTTGTAGCATGCATCAAAATTTTATTTTTTTTTATGACTAACCAATGTGTCATTGTATATACAGAATTATCACATTTTTTTCTTTACTCATCCATTGGGTTTCTGCCTTTTGGCTCTTGTGAATAATGCTGCTGTGAATGTTCCTGAATGAGTATTTGTTTGAGTATCTATTTTCAGTTCTTTTTTGGTATCCCACACTTAGGAGTGGGATTGCTGAATCATGTGGTAATTTTATATTTAATTTTTTTGAGAAACCACCAAACTGTTTTCCAAAGCAGTTACAGCATTTTACATTCCTACCAGCAATGCACAAGAGTTTCAATTTCTCCAGAGCCTCTCCAATACTTGTTTTCTGTTTTTTTGGAATATGGATACCCTAGTGGATGTGAAGTGGGGTCTCCCTGTGATTTCCATTGGCATTCCCCCCACACCCCCCACCCCACATCTTTATTTATAAACACAGAGGAGTCATTTGGTCTTCCTGGCTTCTTTGACTCCTCAGATCTTCCCTGATGGCTAAGAAGTTAGAGGCTTCCATTGGGAGAGAGGTCTGCTGGTACACTTCTAGTTGGATTTTAAATCAGTGCAAACTCTGTGGAAGGCCATTTGGCAACGTTTCTCATTGAAATTACAGATGCACACCCCCTGTGACCCAGCAGTTCCAAGGCTAGGAATCTGTCTTATGTGTATACTCCCATGTGAACAAAATGATGTATGTATAGTGTTATTCACTACAACAGAATTTATAATATTTTAATAGCAACAGATGGGAAACAAACTGAATGTCCCCCCACCCCAGGGAACCGGTTAAGCAAATTTTGACACAGCCAGACAATGGGATACTGTACAGCTGTAAAAAAAAGAGGGAGGCCCTTCTTCATGTGCTGATACAGAAGGAATTCCAAGACTTTGTCAAGGTAAAATGAATCAAGATGTAGAACAGTATATGCATAGGCTGTCCATGTAAAAATGAGGAAAAAGAATATGTATGTGTGTATATGTTCGTGTATTTTTTTGAATATTGAAGTAACACTTCAGGGGGAGGAAATTGGTGACAGGACAAAGGTGGGAAGGACCACGTTTGCTGTCTACTTTCTTGCGTCAGACCCTGTAAATGTATTTCCTGTTCAAAAAATTAAGTAATTTAAATCCAAATGAAGACCATTCATAAGTATTTGAAGGTATCATTAATTTGGCCCTGATTTTCTGGTCATGTAGGTAGGATAGGGACTCTAATGTAGATTTTCCATGCAGAGTAATGCCAGGGATGGAGTTGCAGGAGAAATAATTCAAGCTCTCATCCTTGCTTTTCCCAGTGCAGTCCTGGCTGGAGCCTCAGCTTTGCTGACTTGACCACAATTTGAACTTGAGTCAGCCTGCTGGAGGCCAACCCAAGTAACCTCCCACAGTCCCTCCTCCCTCTGGGTTCCAGGAGGCCTGCCCTCAGCGGGGCTCAGACTGAAACTGATGGGACCGAGTGAGCAGAGAAGCAGAGTGGCCCTGGGCTCAGGATGGACACTGGGTTCAAGGTAAATCTCTACACCTAAGCTCAGTGCCACTTCCCTATCGTGCAGCAGACAGACCATCCAGGAACAAGCTCTGCCACTTTCTTGCTAAGTGACTTTGGGCAAATCACCACATGCTTCTGAGCCTCTGTTTTCTCCTCTCTAAGTGGGGCTAATAATTGCAAGGTTGTTGTGTGTAGAAGATGAAAGCTGTCAAAAGGGCTTTCCTAATGCAAGCCTGATACAATGCTGCAAGTACATGCGCGCGCTCATGTGCATGCGCACGTGCATGTGAACGCTCAGTCATGTCCAACTCCTTGCAACCCTGTGGAATATAGCCTACCAGTCCCCTCTGTCCTTGGGATTTTCCAGGCAAAAATACTGGAGTGGGTTTCAATTTCCTATTCCAGGGGATCTTCCCAACTCAGAAATTGAACCTGAGTTGTATCGCCTGCATTGGCATGTGGATTCTTTAGCACTGTGTCACCTGGGAAGCCTAAGAAGCCCAAGAATGTGAAGAGTCATCTTTTTTTAAAGAATAATTTTATGTATTTGTTTACTTATTTCTGTGCTGGGTCTTTGTTGCTGCACAGGCTCTCTCTAGTTGTGGCAAGCAGGGGCTTCTCTCTAGTTGCAGTGTGGCAGGCTTCTCTTTGCGTGGCTCCTCCTGTTGAGAGCGTGGGCTCTAGGGCACGCCAGCTTCAATACTTGCTGCACATGTGCTCAGTAGTCACGGCTCCCGGCTCCAGAGCACAGACTCAGCAGTTGTGGCACATGGGCTGAGAAGAGTCATTTTGAAGGTCACCCTGAAAAGTCCACATCGGCTAAACTTCTCCTCCGTGCCCAGATGCTTGAGAGCTGAAGAGATGACACATGGGAGTGCCACCTTCTCTAGCCTTTAAAGGTGTTCAGGGCTCACGGGGTGGTGAGAGAGCTGGGCATGAAGACAATTTACTACGACAGTGCTGAACGTGTAGACCAGAAGAGGATGTACTGTGTGAGGGGGCAGAGAGGAGGAGGGCATTAACTCTAGCTGGGACCTCAGCAAAGGTTTCAGAGACCAGACTGCAGCAGGGTTGATTCTGGAAAGGAAAGGAGGAGGTTGCTAGGCCCACAGGGAAGATCCCATGTGGAGGAAACCTTCAGTGGAAAGGTGAGAGGGGAGAAAGAATAGAGTGTCTTTGGGCAACTCCAAGCAACTGTCTTCTTCAGACTTAGGCAAAGGGTATGGAAGCTGAAGCTGAAAAGGGATGGGCAGGACACATATTGGAGGCCTTTTTATGGTCACAGCCAGGTAATACAGTAAGAAATAAAAGAGAAACAGAGAAACATGGAGCAGCAGGAGATTGTTTTAAAGGTCGCCTCACCCAGACATAAGACATAGAAAACCCCGAACCTTTTCGCTCCAGGCACCAGATGAATCCAGCTCCCAGTCACAAAGTCCCCCAGTCAGGCTTTGTGTCTTCCTGGTTAAGGTCCAAGACATCATGGAGATCCAGAGACAAGCCATCCTCGCCATGCAGTCCCCTGCCCACAGCATCTGTGAGCAAAGAAGTTGTTACATCCCACTCAGCATTTGGCAATCTCTCTCTCAGAGCTCTTTCCAGACTTTTTGTTTCTGTGCCCATTTCTTAGCAAGTCTGTGGTTCCTTAAGGATGGAGGCCGTGTGTGACTCATCTTTATAGAATGGATCTAGCTGTGTGTCCAGCTCATAGGATGAGCTCAGTCAGTGCTTGTTGATGGATGAATCGAAGCCTGGGAGGCAGGAGTGGGGCATGCTCTCTGTCAAAGATGCGAGAGAAGGTTTTCCGAAAAGACTGATAAGTCAAGAGATGTGAGTGGTACCCTGTGCTTCCTTTCCTCCTGTTTTTAATTCATTTTCTCCCTCTTGCATTGCTCCTGTTAAACTCATTGGTTTTGGTGCATCCTTAGTTTTCTAGAAATACCTACCATGCTGGATTTTGTGCATTTGGGGCATGGCTACCCACATAATACCCCTGTACCAGAACAGTTACTTGGGCTATTGTGGTTGATACTAATAAATCAAAGATCTCTAATGAGGGTTTCTATTTTACATTTCTTCTTTGCATATATTAGGAAATATTATATAATTCAGTGTTTCGACACAAAGTTGTTTTCTATGGTTCACAGACTAATTTTTTTTTTTCTGTTTGGAATTAGAAACTGATGATACTGTCACTTTTTCCCTGAGGAAAATATTTATGGATTTAGCGATCTTACTTTGAGGGTAATTCTCCAGTGGTTCTGCCTAAATGTTTCTCCTTTAAATTCATCCTGAGGCCAAACTTTAATGTTTGAAATGATTAGTTCACACTGCAACTAATTTAGAATTTGAGTAAACAGAGACGGTTTGTGTGTATATCCTCATAAGAAAGATTTGAAATAACCCTTTATCTCCAAAGCTTCAGAATTTTACTTAAAAATGTGCAGAATTTCATCAAAGTTGTCACTATTTTACAAACCAAGGGCTTAAGAAATCAAAGCTTTCTTGAAGCATCAGGGCCTACCAACTATTTTGGGGGTTTCCCTGGTGGCTTAGATAGTAAAGAATCTGCCTGCAGTGCAGGAGACATGGGTTTGATCTTTGGGTCTGGAAGATCCCCTGGAGAAGAGCGTGGCAATCCATTCCAGTGTTCTTGCCTGGAAAATTCCATGGACAGAGGAGCCTGGTGAGCTATAGTCCATCAAGTCACGAAGAGTTGGACATGACTGAACAGCTAATACTTTCACTGTACCAACTATTTTTGAAGATTTGATGCTTATGATGCATGAGTAGGTATTAATAATAATAATATGTTGTTGTTGTGCAATAATAACATGTTGCTAAGTTGTGGTTCGACTCTTCTGCCACCTATGGTCTGTAGCCCACCTGGCTCCTCTGTCCATGGGATTTCCCAGGCAAGAATACTGGAGTGGGTTGCCTTTCCCTCCTCCAGGGGATCTTCCCAACCCAGGAATCAAACCCATGTGTCCTGCATTATCAGTCAGGTTCTTTACCGCTGAGCTGCCAGGAAAGCCCAAATAGGTAATATAGACCCATTAAAATTTCAGTTTTTAGTCCATTGATCTCATTTGCTTGTTAAAATCTGTTTATAGGAGATCCAGTTCAACCAAGTATTTGCATAAGGTAACATGGACAAAGGCTTTGTAAACTGGTGAAAACTACGCCACTTTTAGGTATTATCGTCTGCATATAGTTGTAAATATAAAACTGTATTTTTTAAAGGTGTAGACAATTACCTACCATTTCTGGTATTTGCCTGCTGTTTCTGTTACAAACAAATCTTTATTATTTTCCGTATTAAGATAAACAAAACAAGAGAAGGTATTTTTACTTTTCACACTTTTTTATATCCTCTGGAGAATCTAGTCTTGCTTCCCAGCTGCCTGCATTTTCAAGTCAAGTAACAACCTTGCAATTCAAGTGTGAAGAATCCCCCAACTGAAGATAAGAAGTGACTTAGACATAAAACCCAGCATTTATCCCTGTCTCCCGATAATGTGCTTCCCAGTCATCTGCCTTCCAGCAAAGTTAGTTTGAAAGCTCTGGATTTTTTTAAATAATGAAGTATAGTTGATTTCAATATTATGTTAATTTCAAGTGTACAGCAAAGTGATTTCGACATATATGTGTGTGTATCTATATTTTTTTAAAAAAATTATGTTCCGTTATAGTTTATTACAAGATGTTGAATATAGTTTCCTATGATATACAGTAATCCTTGTTTATTTTATATGTGGTAGCATGCACTGGTTAATCCCATACTCATAATTTATCCCTTCTTTCCTTTCCCTTTTGGTAATGGTAAGCTTGTTTTCTGTGTCTGTTGAGTTTGTTGCTGGTTTGTAAAAAAGTTCATTTATATTGTTTTATTGTTTTTTAGATTCCACATATGAGTGATATCACATGATATTTGTCTTTTTATTTCTGATTTATTTCACTTAATATGATGATCTCCAGCTCCATCCATGTTGTTGCAAACAGCATTATTTCATTGTTTTTTTATGACGGAGTAATATTCCATTGTTTATATATGTCTCATCTTCTTTATCCATTCATCTGTTGCCGGACACTTAGGTTGTTGCCATGTCTTGACTATTGTGAGTCGTGCTGCTGTGAACACTGGGATGCGTGTGTATTTTCTAGCTGAAGGCCCTGGATTTTTGAGCATTATTCAGACTGCTGTTCTGTGTGTGTGGTCTCAGTAGGCCCTCAGAAAATCCAAAGACGCGTCCGCTATCAGGGGATTAATTTCTCATCTTAAAATTACTCTTCAGAGACAAGATTTAAACATTCACCCTAATGACCCTAGAATTCCCTTCCCAGAGTACTTGGTGGTTTACACAGAGGGCTATATTCTCCCTGTGGCAGCCACTAGGGATCTTTAAAAATCTCAGTCATATCCAGTAAGCTGCCTTCTCACTGTACTTCCCCATGAGAACGCCTCAGCATGGCTTCCAGCCCTTCAGACCTGCCCTGGTTCCTTCGAATCCCCAGGCGGTATCTCTCCCTTTTACTCTCTGCTCCAACTCTACTCTCCGGACAGACATCAGGCACACCCAACCCACTGTCCCTCCAGGGACCTTGAGGTTTAGGTTTCTCTGTCTAGTAGACTTCATTCTTGTTCTTATCACATCATCTTCATGCTCTTCGTGAACTTTTATGTTTGGTAATTATTTCTCTTGATTCCCATTTTCATTCCCACCAGCCTATAAGCTCCTTGGCAGCAAGCGTTACAGGTCCTCTCACTGCCATCCATCTGGGCCTGGCAGGATGCTATGCTCAGAGGTTGCCAGTTGTCCACCAAAGTTTGTTCTCCTCCCTGAAGTAATAGGATTTAAGCTGCACCTTGCCAGGCACCAGCTATACTGCATTCCCAGCTTCTTTTGTGACTGGGAGGCCCGATGTCCAAGTTGTCACCTGTGGAGTGAGATAAGAAGTGATGTGTCTAACTTCTGCCTCATTCGTCTGGAAGCCAAGCCCTAGACTGGTGCTCACCTACCTGAGGGCAGGCACATGGCACTGCCATGACCAGTTTGACTGTGTAGACAGGGCAACACTCTGGATGGCGGCAGTGCAGCTGAATGGAAAGACATGGACTTTAAGTCCCTGACCACATATGGCAGACTTTCTCTCAACCTGGACCATCTGCTTTCTAGTGTTACATAAATAACAGAGTAAGCTTGTGCTTCTTTAGGCTTCTATATTTGGTGATCTCTTTGCTATTTGACTTAACTTTCAACCTGACCACAAGGTGTTAAATAAGTAGTTGTTGGATGAGTGAGTGACTCATTTGGAGCTCTCTATTTTATTCTGTTCCACCATCCCAGCAGCAGGAGCACCTGTCAGGTCGTGGAGAAACGCACACAGGAACTATCTCATGCTGATTGGGAATCCCCTTCTTTTCCCATCTCAAAGCTCCCTTGTGGCTTCCTCTTACTACACCGTTGACAGTTTTTGCTGTTCATCCTGAAGAAACCAAACTTGAAAGAATGTCACAAAGCATGGAAGTAATGCTTTTTGTGTGAAGATTCTAGGTCACTTTGTTATAAAAGTTTTTGTGTGGGACAAAAATGTCATCTCACAGCTTATGGGAACCCGTGACCCACATCATAGCAGAGGGTTCTGCCCCTTTGATAGTGTTATACTCATTTCCATGGTTAATGTCTGTGACATTTCCTGCTTGAAATTTTGCTGTTAGACAAGTTTTTGTGAAACTCTTGTTCAGATGACAGTAGGTGGTTTTGTTTGGTTATTGATCTGGGGAGCAATGTTAGTTGGGAGTCATGATTTCCCTGAAGTATTGTCAGGTATGGCTTTAGTTATGGAGAAAAATAGTTTTCCCTTTCTCAATAAACTTCTATACTTAGGTCCAGTGTATTTTTAAGCTCTACTATATTTGAAGAAAGACATTTAATAGTCATGCAGTTAATCTCTTGCCTTTCCCAGAGGTAGCATTGAAGACGGTATCAGGACTTAGGCTGGTTTTAGGGCTGTGCCTGCAGCAAACACACTCTGAGATGGGGATTTATTGGAGAAATTGATTGGAGAATGTTCTGGAAATGATACCTGGGAGGAGGGAGGGAAGAAGAATGGGGCAGAAAGAGGAGTTGAGTTGCCGCAAAGCTGGGATCTAGAGCTTTGGGAGAAGGAAATGGCAGAGTTGTCCCATTCCACCAGTCAAGAGATGCAGCTGGAAGGGAATGTAACTTCCGGTGAGGCAGCTCCAAGGGCATGCCTATGGAAGGTCTTGGATGTGAATTATCAAGAAAGCCCAAACTTCTGGCTGTTAGGGGAATGAGTGTCAGGGTTCTGAGGTGGGGTCTAGGCAGCACTGCCTGGCATCCACTACAGGGCTTCAACATCTAATTAGTACCCAGACAATCTCACGAGGGCACTGCCTTGCCTATCTTGTCCTCTGCTGTGTCTCCTACCCTTAGAACAATGCCTAGTGCCTAGCATATAGCAGCCACTTCATAGATATTTGCTGAATAAATAGATGAAAGAAGTAACAAACAGAATTATGCAAAGGATATACAAATTAGGGTACTTTCAGTAAACTTTGTCAAAATTGAGAAACCTTACTTGGCTTTAAACTTCCTAAGCAGAGACTGAAATCTTTACAGATATATTAAAACTAAATGCACATCATCAGCCCTATCACTTCTTGCATTAGGACAGATTATGGGAAAGTGTTCTGCGCCCACTTGAGTAGTCAGGAAAGTGGCAGATGAGTTTCTTTCTAGGCAAGAATAGGTCAATGTATTCAGGGAAAACTACTCTTAAAATCAGGATATATGATGTGATGAGGTTTGACAATAAGAGAATATTTAAAATTGGGGCCTCCCTGGAGAATCCAGTGGACATCTTTTCCAGACTCACAAGCTGAGGGTTCTGAGTTATTGGTTATGACTAAATCTGTGAGAGTATGAGGGTGAATCATTGAGGCTGGTTCCTGACCAGCCTGGGATCCGTTGCTGTGACAAGGGCCATCACTGTACCATGCTTGGTTATCATCACTAGCAGATGCAGCAGCCTGGCCTCCGTGTGGATAGCTCTTTGTGGTCTACAACACCCTTTTGAATTCACAGTCTCATTTGATTGTCAAGTATAGGAAGGGAGCAAAAATAGTTTTCTTCCAGCATTACATTAATAATGTAGACACACAAGTCATTAACAAAATATTAGCAAATTGAATCCAACAAGAAATGGGATTTATCCTGAGTGCAAGATTCTTTAAATGTTTGAAAATTATCATTGTGCTATAATAAATTACAGAATATGAGAGAAAATCATGAGATGGTCACAATGAATAGAGAAAACACTCTCAGTAAACTAGTACCAGAAGTCAATGAAATCAATGAAAAATCTACAGGTAACCTCATATTTAGTGGCGAAACATTAAACCCTTTTCCCATAAGAATGGGAGTAAGAGAAACAGGTGCTTGAGAGCGAGAAGTACAAACTTCCAGTTACAGAATAAATGAGTCACAGGTACGAAACACAAGGTAAGGATTGATGAATATATTTTTTCATAGTGGCTAGGGTGACTACACCATTTATCATCATAACTGTGACTGTATGAGTGAAAAGAAGTGCTATTAATAATTACCCCGAGTAAAGAGGCATCAACCAGGACTGTCCTGGGCAAATTTGGACATTTGGTCCCTCAACTTGTAGTAGATATGGAAGAAACAGGCATGTGAGGGGAGTGCATGGATAACAGGAGAAGCTCTGTGGGATCTGCTCAAGCCAGGCAACCCAGAGGCAAGTGTTCTAGGATCTCCTATGAGAAAGATCAGGGCTTCTCTGGTGGCTCAGCAGTAAAGAACCCGCCTGCCAATACAGGAGGCATAGGTTCAGTCGCTGGGTTGGGAAGACTCCCTGGAGAAGGAAATGGCATCCCACTCTAGTATTGTTGCCTGCAGTAAAGAACCCACCTGCCAATACAGGAGGCGTAGGTTCAGTCCCTGGGTTGGGAAGACTCCCTGGAGAAGGAAATGACAGCCCACTCTAGTATTGTTGCCTGGGAAATCACATGGACAGAGGAGCCTGGTGGGCTACCGTCCATGGGGTTGCAAGAGTCAGACATGACTTCTCAAGTAAAAACAAAAAACAACAACATTAGGAGGGTCAGCCATTTGTTGACGCTTAGGGTTTTCCCTGCTTTTGCTGCTAATTGTAATAAAGAATAATGCTACTGTGTCATGGACACTTTCAAGAGGCCAGGCACTCAGAAGTGGTTTATGTGACCAACTTCATTCAGCAACTCTAGGAGAAGGGCACTATTGTCACCTATATTCTTTAGAGAGGTTAAGTAACTTTCCCAAAGTCACTCAGCTTGGGTCTGGGATTTGAACCCAGACTCCTAACCGTGATGTTAACCAGTCCTTGTTTTTTCCCTTTTGGGGTGCAGGCCTTTTCAAGGATGCAGGAGTCTGGCACAGGTTGAGGGGACAGTTAGACAAGCACCAGAGTGGAAATGGGGGGGGGGTCTGGCAACATCCTAGCCTCTCAGTTCTGGTCTTATCCTGATTCCACACTGGAGGCACAGAAGCACAGAGTGGGTATGGGCTACTGCCCAGCGCAGGCGTGGTCCAGGCTTTTGACCTGGGCCAGCAGCAGGCTCTTTGTGTTCATGATTGCACAGTGATTCTGTGTGGACTAATGCCTGCGGCAGACGGGAATCTTGCCCCTTCAGATATCTGCATATCATTCCTAGAACCTCCAGGTCATTACTGGGCCACACAGTCCACATTGAATTCTTTTCATCTCTTTCCATCAGTCAATCTGAGGGCCTCCTTAATTATCTTTATTGCTTTTCTCTGAACTCTTCAATTTGCTGGCATATTGCTTTTCGGGTAGAGAGATACCAGAAGTGTTCAGAGAAATTATAATCTCCCATGCATGATGTAATGCTTTGGCCTGGGAAGTTGAAAATCATAGCAGTAGTTTTAAGTGCCATTGGTATCATAACCTGCAATCAATTCGGTCGTCTTCAATTAAGTTGACTTTTTTTTTTTCTTTTAAGGTGAGTGCATTGCTCAAAGTCAGTATAATTTATATCTGGAGTGTTTCAAGCTGTGTGTTTCTGTGTGTGTATGTGTGTGTGTGTGTGTGTGTGTGTGTGTGTGTGTGTGTGTATTAAAAGCAAAAACAATAAAGCCAATTCAGAAAGCAAAAAAAAGGCATTTCTAAGTCTTTTCTCATCTTCTACTATGTCAGTTACTATGTGCCGGACCCCAGGTGCTGTGTTCAGAAGTATTAGATCCTGGAATACTTGGAATATTTAAAATATTTTGTTCATTAAAAATTACTCTTGTTTTCTCTGACACTCTTTTAATGATCACATTTTGACTCATGTTTCTATTTGTAGATTAATAGCTTTTAGTTTCTGGTGACAACGGCCCATTTTTGTTTGTGTTTTGTAACATTTATTTATTTGGCTTCGCCAGGTCTTTGTTGCAGCATGTGGGATCTTTAGCTGAAACATGGGAGTTCTTAGTTGCAGGATGTGGATACAGCTCCCTGATCAGGGATCAAACCTGGGCCCCCACATTGGGAATGTAGAGTCTTAGCATTGGGGAAATTCGACAGTGGCCCATTTATGACTCAGGTTATGTTTAACAATCTTTGGCTTGATTATTTTGAAGTTATTTTGGCATGGGCTTCTGTGGTAGCTCAGATGGTAAAGATTCTGCTTGCAATGTAAGAGATCCAGGTTTGATCCCTGGTTGGGAAGATTCCCTGGGGAAGGGAATGGCAACCCACTCCAGTATTCTTGCCTGGAGAATCCTGTGAACAAAGGAGCCTGGCAGGCTACAGACCATCGATTGCAAAGATTTGGACACAGCTTGGCAACTAACACACACACACACACACACACACACACACACTTTGGCATGAATAACTACAATGACCAGAGTATCAAAATGCTAACCATGTAATACTCTTTTTCTATAAGTAAAAACAGAAGACTCAATTAACTTGAATTAAAAAAAAATAATTTGAATTCAATTTCAGAACTTGATCTCCATCATATTTAAGCTACTTTGATTACTTTTTTCCAAGTCTGTCTTTCCTTAGAGTAGCTTTCATTTTTTTACTTTGTATTATTTGCCCAAAGATGGTTATATGAGTATTACTTCCCAAATGATGAGGTTGTCTCCCAAAAGTAGATTCAGTTTTATTTATTTTTTTAATTAATTTTTTTTTTAGATTCAGTTTTAAATTTCCAATATTTAAAGCTTGTTAGAACATCATAAAAACATGAGAAGCACACAGCTACTCACTGAAGGAAGGTACAGCTTACAGAGTCAAATCACACATGACCTGATCTGACAACCCAGCTCCTCTTGTCCAGGTAATGATTTTGAAACAGCCTCTCAGGAGGTCAGTGCTGATCCTAGCTCTGTCCACAGGCCTGGCAGCTGAAGCCCCATAGTCTCAGGATGGGGTGCAGATCTTTGAACTTTTCAGCCTCCATGGATCCTTCCTTTTGGAATTTAGGGCCACCAATGCCTTCTCAAATAATTTTTGTTCACAGTGTAAGAATCTGTTTTGGTTCAGGAGTCTCTCTACCTGGTGTTAGAGTTGCTCTCATTTCTAGCCTCCCCTATGGGCAGGAGAGAGTTAATACAGAAAATGGAGTTCATTTTGTTTGAAAGTGAATGCAGACCACAACTTTACATGTGTGATTTTGGTTAAAAACAACCACACAACGCCACCACCAACCACTACCCACAAACTTCTCTTCAGAGTCTCAACAATATCCTTTTTTGAACCTCCTCTGACTTTGTGTCTTTCTATAATATACAGTATAATTTATAAAAGTGTGAGCAACTGTGGAATTGTTCTCCTAATAGATTCTGAAGATTCCAATTTCCATTCTGCCACAGAAGACTGAAAATCCACTTGTGCTCACTTATCTGTATCTGTACCTCATCCCCATGCTGCATCAAAAATCAGGTTCAGGTGCAGGTTAAGAGCACACATTTACCTCTGGAATATAGGGCTTATTAAATATCTCTCCACAATTAACATCACCATATCAATAAGAATTATCATTAAGTCCTGTCAATCAGGTGCTGAATTTTGCTTCAGGGAAACAAAACAATTTAAATTATAGCAAGTGCTCCCCTTCTTTTTTTTTTTTAACATGCTTCTCTTCAAATTGGATAATTATGTGGCTTTTCATTAGATTCCTCTAAGCATAATAGATCACGATATTCACCCTTTGACCTTGGTGATGAATGTCTCTGGTGAAAACATGTGACAAGCAGTGTTCTAATGAGAACAAAATACTGAATAACTGGAAATCTTGTATAATAAAAGGAGCAAGCAGGAGGGAAACACAACCACCTTTAAGGTTGCTGCACAAAATGTATTTGTAATGGGGCAATAATATGGGTTGGGAAGAAAAGAGGCTATTTTTGGTTCTAATCATATGGATGGAAATGCTGATTTTTCTTCTTTGATGTGTAAAAAAAAAAAAGAAAAAGAAGAAAGAGACATTTCAGGAAAGCTGCACATCAGAAAATACTGGTCTCGACTGAATTGCCAGCGCAGATGGAGTGAATCCACTGGCCTAAGGGGGATTCAGATGACTTGCTGCATCTTGGAACACCTGGAAGTGGTAGTCTGAGGGTACCTCTCTTTTTATTGCTGTCTTTATGGGTGTTCCAAATGTGAGGACAGCTTAAGAAGGAAGTGATTTGGTCTTGGGGAAGCTATAGTCTCATAGGGGCTGTCAGGGAAAGGCAGAGGGGTCAGGGAAGGGCAGAGGGTGCAGGGAGGCCTCTGATTTCTGGGTCTGCCCAATGCCTGGGCAGCCTGCCCCATTGGAGTGGTCACCCTGCACATCTCTGGAGTCCTCATTCTCTGATGGCTGGAGTGATTTATGATTTAGGGTGTCCTAAAGTTGGCCCATATGATTTAGGGTGTCCCAAAGTTGGCCCTGAGATGGAGCCATAGGTCAAGAACAAGCTGGTTGCCATCGGCCTCTCCTTCTGGCTTCCTTCCCCATGCCCCTGCTCACCCAGGGTCCCTGGAGGACTAGTTTGGGCACTGACCCAACCACAGCTTTTCTTCCAGTGAAAGATTTCACTGGATGGGAGATTTCCCGCCACATGAGCCCATGACACTTTGATGTGCCCTGGGGTCATGAAATGGGCAAAGTTTGCTTCTTTTAGATTTCCTAGATCCTTGTCCGTCCATTTGATCTTGGGATATACGGCACAAGAGCAGCCTATTAGAAAGCTATTCATCAAAGGTATGGATTTGCTGTAACTTCTGAAGCCATGGAGTTTGAAGCAGGAATTACGTGTCAAACACACAAGCTAGGCTGTGCTTGTTTAGGGGATGAGGAGAGGAAGACAGGGACCACCACTTATTAAAATTGGGCTTCCCTGCTGACTCAGCCAGTAAAGCGTCTGCCTGCAATGCGGGAGACCCGGCTTCGTTCCCTGGGTGGGGAAGATCCCCTGGAGAAGGCAGTGGCAACCCACTCCAGTTACTCTTGCCTGGAAAATTCCATGGACTGAGGAGCCTGGTAGGCTCCAATCCCATGGGCTCGCAAAGAGTCGGACATGACTTAGCGACTTCACTTTCACTTCATGGGCCAAGAGCTCTAACAGGCTCTTGATACCGGCTCACCAGTTTAACTCTCATCAAACCTTATTATCCCATTTTATGATTTAGGAATTGGCCCAATCATGTCCCAGAATGACATGATAGAAGGGCTGGGATTTGACCATAGGTTGGTCTGACTCCCAAGTCTGTGTTTTCTGCCTTAAAGGTAGCACATAACGTAATGCTACTATATCTTCCAGAAACTGTGCTTTTATCATAAACTTCTCCCCAACTTACCATTCCAGATTTCACACTTGGAATTGATTTGGGTTATTATGTACTTAATATTCTTGCTATCAGCCTAGCTAGTAGTGCAATTTATTTTGTTTCAGAGAAGACATGCAAGAGAAGAAACATCTGCCTCCATAAATTGATTTCTTCCAGTGAGTTCCAGTTTGGGAAAAGGATTTGCAGTGAGTGATGTGTGTGCTTATAGAAGATTAAGAAACTGACCAGGCTTGAAACCATGGTTGCCTTTGTTTATCTGTAGATCTGGTCTGCTTAAGGTAAAAAACTCACCCGGGACCTCATCCCTGACCTCCACCAGGTGGATTTGGGTGGCCCTCCACCTCAGGGCCGACAGTCCCTTACCTCTTTCCACAAGAGTCTGCCAGGAAGAGAAATATCCAAAGTTCGTTTTGAGCCCTCAGCCTGGGATTTATGTGCGATTTGTCAGGCAATTTTTGGCACACAGACTGGAAAGAGAACAGAGTGAGGGAAGGCTCTGCCTGCCCACCAAGATTGTCCTTTCTGCAATAGTCACTGTTGGAGACATCTCTGGTTTGCACTCCTAGATCAGTTGCACAGAAAAAAGATCTAGTAGCTTCTCCCTAGTCACCCCTATTCTGAGAAAACTGGAAAAAGTGGGTAATAGTTGTAAGTACTCGGGGACTCTAGAGTATAAAGAGGGGCTGTCATTCTCTGAGATTTAACCCTAGAAATCATTGAAAGGAGCTGAAATAGTTCGCAGGACCACACAACTAACATACAACCTGTTTGACATTTTATTTGAAAATTCTAAGGAATGATTTGATGAGAAAAGGGGAGGGTTATTTAGATATAGTTGCTGCTGCTGCTAAGTCACTTCAGTTGTGTCCGACTCTGTGCAGCCCCATAGACGGCAGCCCACCAGGCTCCTCTGTCCCTGGGATTCTCCAGGCAAGAACACTGGAGTGGGTTGCCATTTCCTTCTCCAATGCATGAAAGTGAAAAGTGAAAGTGAAGTTGCTCAGTCATGTCTGCCTCTTCGAGACCCCATAGACTGTAGCCTACTAGGCTCCTCTGTCCATGGGATTTTCCAGGCAAGAATACTGGAGTGGGTTGCCTTTGCCTTCTCCTATTTAGCCATAGGAGCACGATAAATAGAAGGTCTCAGAGGTAAACATTAGCAGGGCCCACCCAGAACTTGTCCAAGGGAGAGGGAGCTGAGATCCATTGACTTAGGTAATTTCTGATGCTCTTGAAGAGGCATCTCTGATGGAAAACATAGACATTACCTGTGGGTCATCGACAGACGCAAGGAGTCAGGTTCCTTTGGCAGGAACGTCCCATCCTATCATAGTGTCACTTAAATATCTGGTTTGTCCTGTCTTGACTCAGCGTTCACCAAACAGCCTTCAGGTTATGTCTCACGATTGCCTTCAGATTCTTTCTTCCTATGAATACTTGCTAACGAAAAGTAGACGGAATGATGATACTGGGTCATCATTAGAATATTCCAGGTAGTAAGTTCTCACTAAAAGTGTGGTTGGTACGTTTTGATCTTATATACACATGTTGTTTGAGTAAACTCCAGGAGTTTGGTGATGGCCAGGGGGCCTGGAGTGCTGCAATCCATGGGGCAGAGTCGGACATGACCGAGTGACTGAACTGAACCGACACATGTTGTGCTCTGGATGTGTGCCCATGAAGAGATGGGTTAGTTCTCTCTGTGCTGACAAAGGTGGGTTCATGAACCTTCAAGCTGAACACCAGACCCTGGACAGTGGGAATACACCAAGCTGATGTGTGCTAAGGAAACTCCTCCAGGAATAACTGCTGGCAGTTCACCTTGACAAAGCTGCATAGCTGAGTTTTTTTTTAATGAAGCTTTTTTGTAAAAAAAGAAATTTTTTAAAGCCATTTTAAGTGTATAGTTCAGTGGCATTAAGAATATTCACATTATTTGAGAAAAGACAGTTTTCAGCAAATGGTGCTGGGAAAACTGGATAGCCACATGTAAATCAACGAAGTTAGAACACTCCATCATACCATACACAGAAGTAAACTCAAAATGCCTGAAAGATTAGACATGACACCATAAAACTCCTGGTAAAGAACATAGGCAAAACATCCTCTGATACAAACCATAACAATGTTTTCTTAGGTCAGTCTGCTGAAGGGATAGCAGTTAAGGCAAAAATAGATGGGGGACTTCCTTGGTGGCTCGATGATAAAGAATCCGTCTGTCAGTGCAGGAGACACCAGTTCAATTCCTGATCCAGGAAGATCTCACATGCGCTAGAGCAGCTAAGCCCACGTGCCACTATTGAGCCTGTGCTCTAGATCTTGGGAGCCGCAACCATTCAGCCCGACGTGCCCTAGAGCCCATGCTCCGCAACAAGAGGAGCCACTGCAGTGAGAAGCCTGCGCACCGCAACTGGACAATAGCCACTGCTCGCTGCAACTAGAGGAAAACCTGTGCGGCAACAGAGACCCAGCATAGCCAAGAGTAAATAGATAAAATTATTAAAAAAAATTAAAAAGTGAACAAATGGAACCTCTTCAAGCTGTTGCACAGCAAAGGAAACCATGAACAAAACGAAAAGACAGCCTACAGACTGGGAGAAAATATTTGCAAATGATGCCTTAGTTTCTAAGATACAGCTAATACAGCTCAATAGCAACAACAACAACAAAAACAAACAACCCAAACAAAAAATGGGCAGAAACAGACTTACAAACAGAAAACAAACTGAAGTTGACCAAAGGGGAAAGGGGGAGGGATAAATTAGGAGCTTGGAATTAACATATGCACAGTACTATATATAAAATATTAACATATAAATATCAGTGGCCTACTATATAGCACAAGGGACCATTTCAATATCTTATAATAACCTATAATAGAAAAGAACCTGAAAAATAATGCATATATTATATATATGTAACCGAATCACTATTGTACACCAGAAGCTAACACAACATTGTAAATCAACTATACTTCAATAAAATTTAAAAAAATTTATATTCACTTAGGGCAGTCACCACATCTGTATTCAAAACTTTTCCATCATCCCAAACTGAAACTCTATACCCATTAGATTATATTCCCCATTCCTCTTCCTCACAGCACCTGGTAACCACTATTCTACTTTCTGTCTCTGTAAATTTGACTATTCTAGTTATTTCATTTAAATGGAATAATACAATATTTGTCTTTCTGTGTCTGATGTATTTCGCTTAGTCTAATGTCTTCCACATTTATCCATGTTGTGGCATGTGGCATGTATCAGAATTTCATTCCTCTTTTAAGGATGACAATATTCCGTCACTTGTGTATATCACATTTCATTTATCCATTCATCTATTGGTGGATATTTGGGTTGTTTTTGCCTTTGGTTCTTGTGAATAATGCTGCTGTGAATATGTATGCCAAAATACCTGTTGGAGTCCCTGCTTTTAATTCTTTAGAGAATGAGAGAAAGCATTTTAAATTTCTGTAGCATAGCAGTCACACCTGATCTTTCCATACTGTAAACTTCAGAGTTTACAGAGCATGTCAGCATGTTTATTTGATCCTATGAGGTTGCTGAGTAAGGAGGTAGATGGGGCTGTCACTTTCACTTGCTAAAGGTAAGGTGAAGCTCAGAGAGGTAGGAGGGGAAGGCTGGACTCAAATGCTTGCCTTCTAACCACAAGCCTGGGGCTCTTTTTACCACAGAGCAATCTCTCTGAGGACAGCACCTTGTCTACCTCATTAAGTATTGCAACCCAGGTCCCAAGGCAGGGCTGGTCATTTCAGCAAATATTTGTTGAATGAATGCTCCTCCCCCTTGCCCCAGCAGTCAACAGCATGAGTGCTGAATGGGTGCTCAAGGGAACACATTTGTTAGTGGTCCTTGGTTGAGGACGTGAAAGGGTCTTGAAGACCACTGTAAAGTCCCTTAGGAAGACTAGTTTTCTGACTGACTGAAGGAGACTCACTTCAGAGGAGGGTGACGACTGCACCTACTCCTTTGATTTCAGCAGGCTCCGTACTCCCTATTTCTGTATCAAGTGCCATATGTGATTACTCCGAGGAGAGCACTGCTCCTTGACCTACTGATTTGCACCAGCAGATAACCTGAACTCACTGAGGAATGAGAGTTTGAACAAGCTTTCTCTTGCCCTGTAGTTCCCCAAAGAGAACTGCAGCTTCATCTTCCTTTGGTCAAATGGCTAGTCATGAATCATAGGAAAAATGCAAGCTCAGGAGTTTAGTTAGTATTGCCTGCATCTGGCTTGGAAGACCATGCAATGAATCTTTGTTATGACAAAGGACAAAGGAAAGGACTGTTGAAAGTGGGAGAGATGCTATGTCTTCAGAAGTATCTGGAGGCTTCTCCCTCATTCCCAGACTCGTTTACCATCAGGATTACATACTCATTCAATTTGATAAGCTTGTTGTTGAAAATGAACAAGGGGAATTCCCTGGTGGTCCAGTGGTTAAGACTCTGTGCTATCACTGCCAAGGGTGCAGGTTCAATCCCTGGTCAGGGAACTAATATCATACCAGCCACACAACGCAGCCAAAAAAGGAAAATAAATGAAACAAAGTGAAAATGAACATCAGAAAAACTATTTCCTCAACGAAAGAAATACTCATCTCTGCCAAATGGTGGACTCATAAACAGTTTGCAAGAGCCTGGGAACACCCACACTCAGATTTTGCGAGAATTTTACCTATCAGCTCTGTTGAGCTTTGAGGGCAGAGCCTGTTATTTCTTGACTCTTGAAGAGGTCCATGACCTATGTCAAAGTGCTGGTTTCAGAGCCGTAATCATAGAACTTTAGTTAAGCTATGTATACAAATAGTGATTTACCCAAAGTAATACACATAGCCAGTTAGGGGTTCTTTAGTTTTTCCTTTCCTTTTTTCTCTTTTTTTCTTTAGAGGCATAAGGAAATGGTGGCAGATTAAAACCAAGAGTCATATGAATACATACGTTTATAAAAATTGGGGTTAGGAGATGTGGATGAATAAGCACTAGGGCAGTGGGAGCTGGACAAGGTCCTCCTGCTGGACACCCCACTTCCCAACCCACTCCCCAAAAGTATCCTGAAAAGTTCACAGGTATGTAGCTGAATTCACATATCCATGTTTCTTGAATTCCAGGAAATACTGGTATAGACAGTTTGTAATTCATTGCATAATTACTGGAATTCATTGGATAATTACCAACAGTCCATGCTGCTCTCCTCAGCTGACACTCGGCCTGAGTATTCTCCAAGTCTGAACTTTTAGAGATGAACCCAAATCAATAAAGAGCTGAGTAATGGAGAGTTACTGTCAGGGAGCATTCCAGTTAAAGGATTAATGCTAACGTCCACATGTATCGATATTGGAGCATCACATGTATATTTAAAGTACTCTACCAGAGTGTAACACGTGCATTCTGCATTCACAATATTTTATGCCTAATATTTAAAGTTATTCCCAAAGTAAGTCATTTGGCTTTCTAACAAGGACATTCTTTTATTTTACAACATGCAATATATTTGTAACGACCTGTCATTTTTCTGAATTCAGTTCACCACCCTTGCAGGACGGAGAAGTACTGCCATAAATGTCAGAGGGGTGCCAAGGGCAGCCTGTCCCTCTGTGGGTGTGTGTGAAGGAGGAGGGGGAGGGGAGTGGGGAATGGCCTAAACAGTTTTAGACAGCCATTGCTGGTCTGCATCAGGCATCTGGAGGGCAATGGTCAAGTGTTGGGTTAGAAATTGCGATCTGGGGGAATTCCATAGTGGTCCAGTGGTTGTTAGGATTCTGTGCTGTCATTGCTGAGGGCCCAGGTTCCATCCCTGGTTGGGGAACAAAGATCCTGCAAGCTGTGCAAAAAAAAAAAAAGAAAAACTGTGGTTTCAGAGTAGTTCTAGGATCACCTTCTGATTATTAGTGAAAGTGAGGTCCAGTTGCTTGCCATTCAAAAGCCAATACTCAACAGGCAAAGTTGGTGGAAAGCAAAATGTGCTTTATTTGAGAGGAGGGAAGATTTATGTCCAAAGGCTGACTCTCTCCTGACAACCAGTGGGCGAGAGCTTTTAAAGAGGAGTTTCAGGGGTGTAGAGGCAGAAGGAGGGGGGCCACGTGCAGAAAAAGCACAGTGAGCTCTGACAGTCATCTTGACTGGTCGTGTGGTGGTCTGATCAGTATCATTTTGACTAAGTACAGTTAATCTTCAGTTCTAGGGGTTTGTTTGTTCCCATTTCTTTGAGGCAGTTCTCAGAATTGTGGCAGTTATGTTAAGGGTACAGTCTGGTCACCATATAGTTCACTTCCTCCACCTGGCAGGGCTTTCAGTATCTACAAGACAGCTCAGAAGATGTGGCTCAGAATATTATCTATAGCCCTTGAGAAGGAGGAACTAAAGGTCTTTGGCTTTGTCTAATGGCTAAACTATTACTATTTGGTCTTGTTTGTCTGTTTTCCTTTGCTTCTGCATTTTCTCACTTCTCTATTCAATTTGTTCTTTGAAGTTTTCCTGCAGACAGAAGGCAGGTGGAGGACAGCGGGGAGAACCATGAAGTTCTGCTTCATTTCATGATGGGGAGAGAAAGACAACCAACATTTAGTGGGCAAGTGCTATGGGCTGAGTATTTTCCATTCTCCATTTCATTCAATCCTACAATAACTCCAGAATTTAGCTTTACTTTTCCCACCCTATTTTTAATAAAACTGAGATCCAGGAGATTAAAAAGCTTGGCCAAAATCACATAGTAAGTAGATGGACATCCCAGCCACTGCTTCCTCAGCTTAATGGAAGGAAACTGTGGGTTATAGTCAGTTACTTTTTTTTGTCAAGCGGCAGCTGGCATCAGAAAACTCATTTCCCAGACAAGGGAACAGAGGATGGATATAAACTCACCTTGGTGATCCTGAAAGGTGTGGGCATGGAGGAAAGGGGATGGCAGCAACACCCTATGTTCAAGGTAGGTGTTGTGACATCCATGGGAGTTATATCAAGCCATGGATGTTGAACCACCAGCAAAGGATAGCTAGAGCAGAGAAAAATTTTTTCCTTGTCCATGGCAAGTGCTCAGAAGAGAGGGTTCAAATGAATATTGTTCACTCACCAAGTGTTTTCTTTTCTTAATTTTTAATTGGAGGATAATTGTTTTACAATGTTGTGTTGTTTTCTGCCATGTGAATGTGTTAATCGCTCTGTCCAGTTCTCTTGCGACCCCATGGAATGTAAACCAGCAGGCTCTACTGTCCATGGGATTCTCCAGGCAAGAATACTGGAGTGGATTGCCATTTCCTTCTCCAGGGGATCTTCCCTAACCAGGGATAGAACCCAGGTCTCCTGAATTGCAGGCAGATGCTTTACTGCCTGAGCTGCCAGGGAAGCCCATACAACAAGGTGCATCAGCTATAAGTATACATATATCCCCTCCCCAATTGAACCTCCTTCCCAGCCCCCTCCCATCCCATCCCTTCACTGAGTATTTCTTGAATTCCTGCTACATATTAGACACTGACATACATCCTGCCCCAAATGAGCTTATATTCTAAGGGAGAGATACTGAATGAGTGGCAAGTAAAATGTGGTTTAACAGCTGGTGATAGGCTGAATGGAGAGAAGTTAAACAGAATGGGCTTATGTGGGTTGGCCAAGGAAGGCTTTACTAATCAAGTGAGACTGAGACGGATCTGGGAGAACTGAAGGAGTAGGCCTTGTGACTGTCTGGGAGAATTCTATTTCAGCCAGAAGGAACTTGCTTTGAGAAACAGCAAGGGGCTGGCATGCTGAGCAGAGCAAGAGAGGGAAGGCAGAGTCAGAGAAGGAACTGGAGTCAGAGAGTGTAAGAATCTTCAGGCCATTGTAAGAATATTGGATTTTATTCTGGGTGATCTGCAAAGTCATTAGAAGACTTTGAGGAGAGAAATGACATGATTTGCATCTATTTGTAAAGCATCACTCTGGCTGATATGTTGAACTGATATGGGAGCAACGGCAGAGGTGGGGAGACCAGCCAACAGGTTGCTGCAGGTGGTGGTTTGGAGCAGGGAGGTCGTAGTGGAGATGGTAAGTGGTCAGAGACTGGATAGAGTGTGAAAGCAGAGTCAACTGGATTTGCTGATGGATTCGAAAGTGGCATCAAGGAGGACCAAGGTTTTGGTCCTGACCAAAGGACATGCATGGAGGAGGATGTGGGAGGAGGAGGTGATGCGTGTGTGTGTCACAGTGGAGTGGGAGGTGGACCAGGAACCAGGAATTTGTTTCTGAAAATACTGAATTTGAGATGCCTGTTAGATATCCAAATAGAGATCTCTCTGGAATCTCGAGTGGGTCCACACTGAAGACATAAATTTGAGGCTTGTTAGCAAATAGATGGTGTTTACAACTATGAGATTGGATGAGACCAAAGTGGTATAATTTAGAGAGAGAACAGGTCCAAAGGCTGGGCACTGGGGCACTATAATTTTTAGAGGTTGAAAAAAATGGGAAGAAACCAGCCAGAGTCTAAGGGGGAGATGTGTTCTGGGAACTAAGTGAAGAAAGCTGCTGAGAGCTCAAATACGATGAGAATGACCCTTGCATTTAACAGCATAGAGGTCAGGGGTGAGGAGAGTGGTACAGTGGCAGGGCGGGGCCAAGCCTGATTGAAACGGGTTCATGAGAGGATGCCCGCTATATGGATATATATATCCATGCAGGGTGCAGATGCAGACAGCTCAGCTCGTTTGAGGAATCATCCTGCAAACGGGAGCAGAGAAATGGGACAGGACCTGAAACATGAGGGCAAGAATCAGTTTTTGTTTGTTTTTTCTTTAAGAAGAGAGAAATTGTTGCAGTGTGTGTGCTGATGGGGGCTGGGGAGAAGAGGAGTGACCTTGAGTAAGGGAGGGGACTGATCTTGCACACAGGTATAGGGAGGCCCTCCATTGGAGCAGGAAGGTCCATTCAAAGAAATGAGAGTGACCAGAGCTTGTGGGGGTGCGGAGTGGGGGAGGTGCGGGGGGCTGGTGGAGCAGGCAGGCTGGTGGGTTAGAGGTAGGAGGAGTAAGAACAGGATGCAGGGTCAGCAGCTGAGAGCAGGATGCTGGCAGAAGCGCTGAATGTTTGAGAAGGGAGAAAAAAGTGCACAGTTGTTACTCAGCACCTAGGGAATACAGGGACCAGGGCATGGAGCTGGATTGTGGGGAAACACCAAGGCCCCTTTGAAGTTGGTGGCTGTGAATATAAAGTGAGTGAAATTCATGAAATTTAAGGTAGATCAAAATTAAGCAACAGAAAGCGAGTTTAACATAGAGTGATTTAAATTCTTTAATCCCATGATTCCTCTTTTCTGAAACCTACAAGGGTTCCCTCTAAGTCCAGCACTGGATCCAGGCTCCACACTTGCTTTTCCCTGTGCGGCGCTCTCTGCCCACCCAAGCCTACGCTCTGCTGGTTCCCAGCTCAGGGCTGGCCTTCTGACTGGTCGGCCTCCGTCCTTCACTCTGAATGCCTTGAGTCTGTTAAGTTTTGTTCATGCAGTTCCCTAAGCTGCACCTGCTCTGGGAGCTCTGACAGCCCTGGCTCTCCTTTCTCTGCATTTTCATTAGGTTCTGGGCTTCAGCATTCACTGATTGCTTTCTGATTATTTTACCCAGGAGAGCTTTGTTTTCTGCATAGATTAAATGTGCTCGAGGTCAAGGGCAACTCTCCTCCTAGCACTGGGCATCTAGAAATGTTTGATAACATGATCAAGGTTGAAGAAAGAAGGCAAGGCTGGTTGCTGAGCCCCAGGCGGGGCCCCTGACTTCCATCAGCGGGACATAGTAACTTTCAGCTCCAGAACCCTATAGTCCACCCTCATAAATGCTAATTGGCAATTGTTTAAAAAGGCACCCATATCACAATGGTGTATCATTCTCTTTGGCTTCCCTCTTTCACAGCTCTTCAGGTGCCTGCCTGTGGATTTAAGTGGAATTAGAGGAGCTGCGGGAAGATCCCCTACAGAAGAGAATGGCAACCCACACCAGTATTCTTGCCTGGAGAATTTCATGGACAGAGGAGCCTGGCGGGCCACAGTCCAGAGGGTCTCAAAGAGTCAGACACCACTGAAGCCACTTAGCATGCATGTAGAGGAGCTACAGGGGAGGCAGGGGGTGTTTGTGTTTCCTCGCTGACAGTCATCAGTGAACCAGAGATTGCAGCTTCTGAAGCTGGCAGAGAGGTGACCTGTATGAAGGCCTCTCCACCTCCTGGGGCAGAGAGCATCCAGTGGAGCACTGTGCAGTTATTAGAGGGATAATGGGATTCATTGCAGCAAGGACTGCTTGGCTGGGGCAGAGCTTATTTTAATTCTCAATGTTAATAAACTTGTGGCTATTGCTTTTTTCACACCAATGTGCCTCACACCTCATTTCGTCTGCCCATTAGGCAATTACCAACAGCGCCCCTGTTCCCAGCATCTCTTAAACACGGAGCAATTATGCTTACTTGGTGAATGATGATGAAACTTGGAGGAGGCAAGTGCACTGGCATAGAACTTTCCTCCCGACTTCATCAGGTGCGCAGCGGACACATGCCTTCAGTGGAAAACGGGGCTGTGGTTACAACCTTCATAATCACAGAGAGGTGGGGACCATCCCCTCCTGGAACCCCAACGCAGCTCCACTAGTGCACCACCTGGGCCAGCCCCTGCTGACCTCTGACCCCCTGCGCTGGGCAGTGAAAACAGCCCATCCGGCTTGGGAAATGAGCATCTAATGCTCTTCATTCATCTTGAAATGGGAAGTTTTTGATAGGTCTTAAGGGTGTATTAATGCATCAAAAGTAATGATCCCTTTATTTACAAAGTTGCTTAATTCCTCCCTTTTGGATCTGAGTGGATTTTCACTTTACCAGGTGACTGTGATTTTCACAGCAGCTTAAACAACCCCTTTTTACCCCCTGCCTGGTCCTTCCTACCTAGATGAAGCCAGCCTGACTTCTGACTCCATTTGTAACATCTTCTTGGGTGTGAAGGGGGTTTTATAAGAGGGGACAGTGACAGCATTTGGACAGGGATGGGGAGACATGACGTAGGTCTGTCTCACCCAGAGAGAAGTGCCCTTGCCCTCGGCCAGCTTCGTGGCATCCCTGCCCCTGCCCCCCCAAATCTTCCTTTGTCTGAACTGGTTATGTCCCAGTGTGGTTCCACTTGCCTCCAATGTCCCCAAGCACCGGCTTCCCACAGGACAAATTTCAGGAATCTTCAATGAAGACAAGGCAGAAGTCCTGTCAGAACAGGACTGTTTGTGGTGGCAGCAGTGACATCACTTTAGTGAGTTGCAACTCATTACCTTTCTAAAGAAATGAAAAAGAATAAAATAGAGCAGAAAATATCAGACTGGTAAGTATTGTTTCACTAAGATTTGGGTTTGCTTTGTTCATTCAAGAAATAGTTATTAAATGACTATTCCTCAGCAGGCAGAGTTGGTGGGCCTGAAGTCTAGGAGCTGGTTTTAGTTCTGTGTTTTTATCTGTGTCTACTTGCAGCTCTCTGTGTGTACTGGATCGCAATATAAAATGTATCTCCTACCATATATCAGTGTAGAAAATCTTGGTGAATCCCTGATGAAGTTCCCAGCATCCATGCATCCCTGAGCTACTTCTGGCTCCAAAGATTCTCCCCTAGCCAACCCAAGCCTTGGATCCAGAATGCAGTGCTCTTAGTTGCCAAGTGCTTGCCTGTCAGGATTCAATGTGTGTTTTTAAATTTTTTTTCTGCCCTACTCCCTGGAAGGGGGAGCTGGCATTTTGAAGTACGTGGCTCAGAGAGAAGGTGTCAATGACTTAGGTGACAGAGACTCAGGCACCACTCAGACAGAGACTTAGGTACCAGCAAACGATGCTGGGCTTGAACGCTTTCAATCAGAAAAGTCTCTGGGTAAAACACTTTCACGGAAGACTCACAAGAGCCCAGAGTCAATGAGGTACCTGTGGGGTAAGCTGGCCAGAATTTCTAAAAGCAACAATTTCTGAAGACTGTTTTCACCCTTGGATAGTTTCAGAGGGTGTGGAATTTGCTACAACCACAGATAGAAAAGCCATTAATTTAAAGAAACTTTTATTTTTCTGATTGCAAAAATTCTGAATCGGTAGTTGATAGTATGTGTGTTGGTGGGGGCTTTGCAAGAGAGCATCTCCATGCTGCTAAGCTGCATTTTCAGCAATGTGTCCCAGATTATCTTAGGAATTTCTGCCATTCCAAGTGGGCTTGTCATCAGGACTGAGTCTGTCATGATAGTTGGAGATTGCATCTGAGATAACACTGGGGCAAGATGGGGTGTGAGGATGGGATGTGAGACCTGGCCTTACATTCAAAGAGGGCGTCAGCCTAGACTTTCGATGAGGCTATGGCTAGAATCACAGATGGTTTTCACAAAACTTTCTTTCCTATTATAGGACAAAGCTACTGATATAGCTTTATAT
Source organism: Odocoileus virginianus (assembly GCF_023699985.2). NCBI lineage: Eukaryota > Metazoa > Chordata > Mammalia > Artiodactyla > Cervidae > Odocoileus > Odocoileus virginianus. Next base: position 47,070,940 of record NC_069674.1, read on the forward strand.
ATTATTATCTGAACACAAATCATGTCAATGTATTATGGACAGCATTGTGACATTACATCGTATTTTTTGATGTTGCCAACTTGAACTCTTTGGATATCTACAGACTTTTTGTGACTTTGGTTTTGTAATAGATTGGAACCTCTGAGGTGTTGGTTTGGTCAGTTTGAGAAGATTGATCGAGGGCATGCCTGAAAGTCGATCCCATGGGGATGCTAAGTGGAGGCTGTTCTGGAAAAGTCATTTCATGCCACCCTCTTCATTAGCTAAGGAGAGGTAAAAGTAAACTCTAAACCTGTTTAAGAGCACTTTGGACACTTCCAGGGCAATGCTGTTATAGATGGTGGGCACTGTGTCCCCAAATGGCATTTCCACATAATATATGACAATGACCCAGGAAGAATGAAGCAGGGAGGGGGGTCTCAGGTCAAATGCCTACCCAGCACTGCAGCTCTGCAAAGTTCAGGAATCCTCTTCCCTTTTAGTTTATTTTTTAAAAAGGGGTCTTCTCTTGCTCTCCCTGCCCCAGCAGCAAAAGTCTTGTATTCAGAAAACTTGGAAGACCAAAAATACAAAGAGCCAAAGGAAAATAATCACTGATAATCCTTCCTGTTTCTCTCAGTCCCACTACCCAGCCAAGCAATGTGGCTGTTACGACAGCGCGGCACATGTCCTTCCAGGTGGTTTTCTTTACCATATAGAGACATGGAGAGTGTAAGGGGACACTTATATTGGGACTTCAATCCCTAAAGAAACATTAGGCAGAGTACTTCCACCTTTCCTTCTGCTGCCTCACTTACTCCCCTATACTCATGGGGAGATGAGTTATTGGGATGGGAAAGTGATTAGGGAAATTATTTAAGCATTCCCCTTCCACTCTGAGATTCAAGGATTTCATGTCAACTTGTCCTCAACACCTCTAATGGCCTTTAGCCGGGCAGCTCCCTTCCCCTTTGTTGGTGAGCACTGAGAAATATGCGGGGAAGGTTCTTTGTTGTCCCACTGTTTGGGGGATAGTATGGTGTCTAAAGGGCAGTGCTCGGATGCTCACCACCTGTGGCCTGGGATCGTGGAGCACTTCCCACGGATAAGCTTACAGGGCTGCCCCTTCCCTTGCAGGCAGGACTTAGTTCTGAGTGAGTCAGGAGAGTTCACAGAGGAAAAGAGTAGAAAGCCCACTTTGCCTTAGCTCTAAGTTACATTTTCCCAGTCGGAACTCTTCGTAACAAAACTGGTATTTTGTTCTTTGTCTGACTCTTCAGTCCATTTCTCAGTTGGATTCTAACTCTGAGAGAAAGTGAGAAGTGTGATTAATTATCAAACTCCAACATAGACTTTTACAAAATATAGCACCATGACACTATACATGTTGTTTTGTTCTTTGCTTTTTCCCCCCATAGAAATAGATTATAAACGTTTTTTCATGACAATAAATATTGTGTCTGCGGCATGATTTTTAATGGCTGTATCACATTCCAACACAGAGATATGCCATACTTTACCTAATCAATTATCTTCTTTTAGACATTTAGGCTGTTTCCATGTATGTATATGAATAATGCTGCAGTGAATGCCTGGAGACTTTATATCTTAGCATACACTTCTGATTCTTTCTGATAAAATCTTAGAATTAAGATATAGACATAACATTTTTTAGATGTTTTGTTTTTAAAAACAGCTTTATTAAAATGTAACTGGCACACAGTAAACTGTATATACTTAAAGCGTTCATTTTGAAAAATTTGACATATATATACACACCCGTGGAACCTTCGTCACAATTCATGGTAGTGACTGTATCCATCACCTCAAAAGTTTTTGTACCCTTTGTAAGCCCTCCCTCATGCCCTCCTCACCCTTTCCCCAGGAAACCACTGATTTGATCTTTATCACTATGGCTTGGATTTTCTAGAGTTTTATTTAAATAGAATTGTACTGTATGCATACTTTGTGTTCAGCAAAACTACTTTGAGATTCATCTATGCCACTGAGTGTATCAACAGTTCATTCCTTCTTATTGCTAAGTAGTATCCCATCCTATGGATAGAGCATGTGTTATTTATCCATTCACCTGTTGTTGGATATTTGTGTTGTTTCCAGTTTGCAGTCACAGGCATACCCTGGAGATACTGCAGTTTGATTCCAGATCACAGCAATAAAGTGAATATCGGGATAAAGCAAGTCATACAAATTTTGTTTCTCAATGCATATAAAAATTATGTTTACACTTTTCCAGAGTCTATTAAATGTACAATAATATTATTGTCTTAAAATATAGCACTTAAAATTCTGTCTTAAGAAAACAATGTGCATATCTTAATTAAAAAATACTTTATCATTGGGTCTTCCTTGGTAGTTTTATGGTTAGTACTGCACTCCCAATGAAGGGGGCATGGTCCCTGGTCAGAGAACTAAGATCCTGCATGATAAAAAAAAAACAACAAAACCCCCAAACTTTATTACTAAAAAATGGTATCATCTGAGACTTCAGCAAATCATGAATCTTTTTGTAATAGTAACATCAGAGATCACTATGCATGCTAAGTTGCTTCAGTTGTGTCTAACTTTTTGTGACTCTATGGACTGTGACCTGCCAAGATCCTCTGTCCATGGGATTCTCCAAGCAAGAATCCTGGAGTGGGTTGCCATGCCCTTTTCCAAGTGATCTTCCCAACCCAGGGACTGAACCCGTTCTTACATATCCTGCCTTGGCAGGTGAGTTCTTTACCACTAGCACCACTTGGAAGTCACAGATCACTATAACAAATATAATAATAAAGAAAAAGTTTGAAATATTGTAAGAATTACCAAAATGTGAGACAGAGACACAGAGTCAGCAAATGCTGCTGGGAAAGTGGCACTGATAGACTTGTTTGATGCAACATTTCCACAAGCCTTCAGTTTGTAAAAGACACAATATCTGCATAGGCAATATAGCAAAACACAATAAAATGGGCTTTGCCTATATTACAAGTTAAAATATGGGGGGCATTTTTGCCCAAGACTATGCAGACCTCAGGTCTCATTTCTCTTAGGTAAATACCTAGAAGTGCATTGGCTGGGTCATACGGTGGGAGTATGTTTAACTTTTTTAAAAGACTGCTAAATTGTTTGATAAAGTAGTAGTTCCCTATTAAGCCTATTTGATATTTAGTTTAAGATAATCCAAATGAATTTTAATTAGTTTTATTTGCTCTGAGAATAGGAACATAAAAAAATGGGACAGTGAAGCTAGAAAGAAATTGGTTTTGTGATTTTTTTTGTTGTTGTTTTTTTTTTCTTTACTGAAGAGGAAACAGTGATCCAGAAAGGGTAAGTAACTTTTCCAAGGTTTTCAGTTCACAGGCTAGTCTCTTCACTCTTTTATAAAACCCTGCCGTTTGGGAGGAATGCTACTAGTCATGGTGCAACTTCTCAGCATGGCCTTGTGTTGTGACCGTCAAGGGCACAGTATTCAAAATAGGCCTCAATGTGCATGTGATATGTAACTTTGGACATGAAACATCTTTTGAAATTGGGGGAATTTTGCAGGAGATGGAGTAAAGAGTATCCAAAGGGAAATAAGAGTGTAATCTACAGGAGGTCATCTCTGACCATGCATAGTATCAACAGCAGTTCAACATCAGGGAAAATAAAAATGTGCACTCATCAGTGATGCATGGAGGAGATCCAACTGGTTTCTAAACTAACTGATGCACCCAAAGATTAAGGCTACAGAGCAGTTCATTAAAAATGAAGAAAGCAGTATGCCAATTACCCAGCCCCTTCAGCTTACCTTTGAAGCACCCACCTCTTATTATCATATTCATAAGCATTGTCCCTCATCAGTCTTCCTGAGTAAAGTTAACAAGTATATGCGTTCTCTCTCTTGAAATTATTTTGCTTAGCCTAAGAAGCTGTCACGGTGTTGAGAAGGCTGCCGCTTTAACCAGATTTCATCTTTTTGTGTCACCGCTCATGTCAGAGTAAAAATGCACTCAGACATAAGAGTTGTCCTGCTTTCATCAAGAGCGCCAGCCTGCCTGAGCCTCGTTCCACTTGGTTAAGCTTGTTATTTAAATTGTTAAAATTGAGACATCGGCAGTAAATTTCAGAGAAGATATAACAATTATTAGATACAAGCTGGGCTCTTGTACTTGAGAACATACCATGCCCTCCATCCACTAGCAGAATTAGCCACAAATAATTTACAATGCTTGCTTTAAGAAGTGCGCCCTATAGTACTTGGATGGCATTAAATCACAGCCCGCCCCCACCTGGATCATATTTCCAACTTTAAGATAGATTTGGCACCAGTCAGCAGAGTGGCGGAGCACTCCCGGGGACCGCCTTTTAATGCCTATAACTCTTGAAGGGCTGAGTGAGGATTCCCGAAGCTGCCTTCTGGCTATGAGTTTTGTGTTTAGGTGACTTTATATACCAGGCAGGGGAGCCACAATCCAGAACAATTGCCCTTTGAGGGTGAGGAGAAGGAAAAGCTGGGCGGCTCTCTGAATGACCTTGTACTATTCAGTCATCCCACTGAAATCCTAGAGGAGCACTTGACCTTCTGGTGACTGTACCCCATGCCACCCTCTGCTTGTACTGAGGCCAAGGCTAAAGGGAAGAGACAGTATGAATGAAGCATGGAATCTTCGAACGGACCATCAGAGTCCCTCTGATCCGTATTAGCCAACCTCTCTTTCAGTAAAGGGAGCCCAATAAGTACTTGCTTATTTAGCAGTGGATTCATTAGACTTTGGGGTCCATACAAATCCTAGGGTTGGCTATTGTTGTTGTCTAATGCAAATGACTTTCAAGCCAAATCTCCCCTAATCCACACTTGTGAAAAAGATCCCTTGGATCCAAATGTTGCACTTGACATTTAGTTACATTGTTTCATAATATTGGTTTTGGTCCTTTATTTCTATTAATGAAATATTTTAAAATTCTGCTTCTGACATTTAATGCATCATATTTGTGTAATTTTTAAATTTGTGTATCTTTCTCCAAATCATAGTGGAAAAGAGAAATTTTAAGAGTTGAAAGAAGGCTTGGACATCATCAATCTAATCTCTCATTTTAAAAGCCAATAAAACAAGAACTGAAGAGGTTAAACAACTGTCTCAAAGTCATACATCTGAGTGGCATTAAACCATGGTACTCTTTGAGTAATCTTCCCAGGTGGCGCAGTTGTAAAGAAGCTGCCTGCCAATGCAGGAGACACAAGAGATGTGGGTTCCATCTTTGGGTCAAGAAGATCCCCTGGAGTAGGAAATAGCAACCCACTCCAGTATTCTTGCCTGGAGAATCCCATGGACAGAGGAGCCTGGCAGGCTATAGTCCACGATGTCGCCAAGAGTCTGATGCGACTGGGTGACTGAGCATACTCTTTGAGACTATGTTTTCTTGTTATTTGAAAATTTACCCTACTGTAAAATGGGTACACATTTTCTCACCTTATCCATAAGACCACTCTAGGAAGGTTTGTAAACATACCTTTTAAGAGTCAGCATCTGGTCTTGATATTTCTACATTATTTCACTATTCTTAGGCATCACCTCACATCCTTTTGCCTGAAATATCTCCCAGCCCTTGGCCACCTGTTTATGCCAGGATGCCACAGTGACTGTCTCTTTTTTTTAAAAAAATAATTTATTTTTTGACTGTGCTGGGTCTTCATTGCTGCCTGGGGGCTTCCTCTAGTGACAGCGAGTGGGGGCTACTCTCTTGTGGAACACAGGCTCTTAGGAGCATGGGCTTCAGTAGTTGAAGTGCACAGGCATATTTGTTCTGCGGTATGTTGGGTCTTCCTGGACCATGGATCCAACCCATGTCTGCTGCATTGCCAGGCAGACTCTCAGCCACTAGACCACCATGCAAGCCCCACAGTGGCCATCTTTTATGGATATAGCCAGCAGTGCCTGCCTCATGCCTGTCCATGAGCTGCCTTGTTGACCCTGATGCATGATACTGTTTGGAATCCCATTCTGCATCTTTGCAGCTTGGTAATACAGAGGTGTTCATCAGGGCATTCAAGAGAAACAACCAAAGGTATATGGGTATGTGTGTGTGATAAACAGATTGGCTCATCTGATAATGGAGGCTGGCGAGTCCAAACTCTCTAGCTTGGGCTGACCCAAGACAGGCTCAAGACCCAGGAGAGCTAACGGTGCTGTTCCAGTCCGAAGGCCAGCAAGCTGTCACTGATTCAGATGTTAGTTGCATCCAAGAACACCCTCCAAGTTGGGAATTCTCTGGAGGTCCAGTGGTTAGGAATCAGTGCTCTCACTGCCAAGGGCCGGGGTTCAATCTCTTGTCAGGCAAGTAAGATCCCACAAACTACAGGCCTGCCCCTCCAAAAGAGAAACAAAAATACCCTCCAAGTTGATACATAAAGTTACTCTTCACAAGGGGTTTCTACTCTGTGAAACAAATCTCTGATGACTGAGGTATGGGAGTCAGTGGATATTCTTCCTGCCCTTCCCTGCCCCAGGATGCAGTCGTGCACATAGCCTCCCTGGAAAGCATCTGCTCCTCTGAGCAGTCGTGCACGTACTTTAGCGTGGAGCCTAGTTTGATGTCTCATCCCCTTCCTCTCACTTTTGCCTTCCCAGGATTGTACCTCCTCCCAAAGTCTCACCGCCTAAGTTTTGCCTCAAGACTTCATTTTTCCAGAAGCCTATATCTACTTATCAGCTAGCAAATCCCTCTCTAAACTGATTACAGCCACACGCCTGTTGTATGAAACATACTCTCTTTATATCTCGTGCAAATTTTAAGAAACTCTTACTTACTGTAAAGCTTCAGTTGATTCTTTTTGACCAGTTAAAGACCTGTTGTAGATTATATACAAGTTTCAATGTTAACAACTATTATTACTTATCATTTATGCGTAGAGTCTGAACTGTAACTTTGTCAGCTTCACTCACACAGCCCAAATCAATTCTCTCTGTCTAAACAAAGCAATTTAGCTTCTTGGTAATTTACCAGTTACAGAGCACTTATTTATAGGAGAATTCATAAGTGAGGGATATGGTGAAGGGTATGAAGAATAAAAGATATGATTTCTGCTCTCAAATTATAGTCTACCAAGCATTTTTGCTTTTTGTTCTCGCCAAACTGATATTATACATACCTGATAGACATGTGAAATATTTTGTAAATGTTTTTTGACCAAGATGTTTCAAAATTCAAATGATTCTGTTGGAGCCATTGAAAATCCTGGTGATGATGAGCCAGAAGGCACAAAACAGGCTCAGATACTAGAGAGAAAAAGATGTAGTAGTTGGTGCCAGTGAAAGCTCACTGGTGGGTTGAAGCACGCTTTTCCTCTCGTTGCTTACTGACATTTTGAGGAGTCTTGAAGGGAGTAGATCCACAGATGATATAAAACCAGCAAGAAGTCCATAAACAATGCTGACTCTGAAATATATAGAATAACTATTTTTTAATAGTAGATTTATAATCCAAATTAAAACTTGTTTAGGCCAATGTTACGATTCAGTTGCATTCTCCAAAGCACAGGTAGGTGAAGGAGAGGGTGGAGCAAATTGAGAGAGTAGCATTGACATATATACACTAGCGTGTGTAAAATAGATAGCTAGCGGGAAGCTACTGTATAGCCACAGGGAGCTCAGCTTGCTGCTCTGTGATGACCTAGATGGCTGGGATTGGGAGTAGGTGGGAGGGATGGGCGAGAGGGATGGGATATATGTATATTTATAGCTGATTCACATCCTTGTACAGCAGAAAGTCACACAACATTGTAAAGCAATTATTTTCCAATTAAAATTTTTTTTTTAATTTTTAAAGAGTGGGGAAAAAGATGGAGGAGAAATCTGATGGTTAAAATTAGACTTTGGAGCTTTCTAATATCTGTTTTCTATCTGGCTACTGGAGAGGATCCCAGGGATGGGGTGGCACAGAGTCGGACACAACTGAAGTGACTTAGCTAAGCACCGGAGAGGAGCAGATACTACAAGTTAATAGCATAATTGGTAGTTGATAAGAAGTGTTTGTCTTATTACCCTACTTCAGTTTTGGATACATAAATTAACCATTTTGTACTTTTTTACCCTATTCCTATGTCTGTCCTAAAAATAATAATTAAAAGATGCAGACAGGCTATCTTGAAATAAAGGACTAGAAAACCTTTATGAACCATGTATTTCCTGTATGATAGAGGTACTACTATGAAAAATTACTATAAGATCTAAAATCTTCAAAAACATCCCCTAGTTCTATTATGCCTTTCTATAATTGGGTCTTGACCTTTATCCAGGCAAAACTCTCACTGATTTTCAGTTGATTGAGCTGATTTGAGTTGAATCAGGTCAGCTACAAATGGCCTCTCTCTACTCTGCATTCTGATCGTGTGACACAGCGTGTCATAATGTGGCAATGATATGTATTGGCAATCTCATACCACTGATTAATTGCTGGGAAAGTAATTTCTTTATAATTGTACTAGAATGCTTTTCATGCCTGACATCATAGGGACTCAGGCATACTGGCTCAGAATGGCCCCAAAAACCTGTCTCAAGACTCCCATCCCACCTGAAAATGACCCCAAGTCTTTAAAGATAACAGTAGCCATTCACATCTCGAGTGCTGACTCGTGCCAGGCACTGCCTCCCCTGCTGTCGTCTTCACCAGAACCCCATGAGGTGGGTGCCCTAAGCAGGTGTTACTGTCCCACGTGAGATGGGGCACCTTGCCCTTTGTTTCCTTGCTCTTCTGCTAGGAGAGCAGCTTTGTCTGAGTTAGTTGTTGCTCTAGCTCTAGCATCCAGGACAATGACCATCACTTCACAGATGCTCAGCCACTATTTGTTGAGTGATCACAGAGCCAGGATAGCTGAGCAAGCCTGCAGATTTGACACCCAGTGTGTATGAAGGCTGGGCAGGTTCTCCCCGCAGAAGGGGACAGAGTGCTTAGGAGGTCGTGCATGGGGCTCACTACAGGATGGAGATGCATGGAGACTGCTTACTTTCTCTGTATCTGTTTCCTGTCTTGCTCTCTTATTTTTCCTCCAGGCTTACTCCCAATTCACCCCACACCCTGGAAGCACTTTCTTGCCTTAGAGCAGAAATATTCTACTTTCCCCTAAGCCATGGGATATGTTGAAACCGAGTTTGGGTATCTCATGACTGATGGGCACCAGTATCGCTTTGCAGAATAATCGTGAACACTGGACAGTCCAGGAAATCCAAGGAGAAAGCTAACCAAAGGGATGTCAGCATCTTGAAGGCTGGATGGAGGCGGGGTGTGCTTGACAGGGAAGTCCACTGACCGCACACCTTGAAAAGGTGACACGGCTCATTACCTGGCAGCTTTTTTGGTGAGAAGTGACTGGACCCTAGTGCTTCAGTGGAATGTGAGCATGCTGCCTTGGGACAATTGGTTGGTCCTAACCAAAAATGAAAGCAGAAGAAGACCAAATGCCTTTCTACCCCAATATGGGGGAGGGAGATTGAAAAGAACACTTGCTGCTCCTTCGGGGTCTGCCTGCTCTGTGCTCCTGCAGGCGCATGGCAGAGCTCCGGCGTCTAAGGAGCACATCACACTCATCCGCCAGGTTCAAAACGCATCCTCACAGCCTTTCAGAGCACTTGACATCCTTTCAAGTTAGCTGATACAAAGGCAAATGCAAACAGAGTGTGTTTCGAGGGCGTTCTGTCAGTCAGGCCTCAATCTGTATGTTCTTCAAGACACTCCTTCTCCTGCCTGATTTATTTCATATTAAAAGGGCTGTCAATCTGTATCACAAGAACAGGTAGAGAAAAAGTGAGTGATGTTTGCGGAGTGGGTTTTCTGTTGTTGTTTGTTATTGTTAAAAAATAATGGTCTCCCTCTCTTCGGCCACACTCCTGACTCACCGACTCACCCTCCACAGCTCCCTCAGTCCTGACTTGATTTTCTCTGCAGGTATCTGCACATCCGAGGTATGAACTGCACGTACGAGATGCATTTACATTAGAAACGTATTTTGTGAGGCTGTGGCAGACCCTTTTTTATTATCCATCAAATATATCTCTTTTTACCATCTGATGGCTTGGCAACAGGCCCATTCTTCTTTCAAAAAAATAAATGTGCCTGCAACGTGGCAGAATAGTCAGCATTGAAGAGGCTTTGACTGGTTAATGCAAGTTGCTTTCTTTGGGCTTCATTAGGACAGGATACTAAGGTTGTAATAGGCAGTTCCGGGTGGGAGTGCTTTATGGGACCAGCTGCATTATTGTTGTATGTTAGGATATCGATTATTGCCTTCTCCTGTCACTTAGGCCAGCATTTCTTACTTTAATCTGCTGTTTCGGTCTATAAATAGAATTGCTCCATCATCCTGTACTATTAATTTCTCACCAATCTTGAAGATGCCTGAACCAATCAAAGCCATCTTCACCAGCCACGTGAAAAACTACTCCCAAATTACAAAGTAACCAGAAGTCATATTATCTCCAGACACAGGGTCTATTTTGAACATGTGTGGGAATGACTGGGGAAACTTGTCAAAAAGCAAACTCCTGGGTCCCAACCTCATAAATGTGGAAATAGGACCCAGGAATCTATATTTTCAATAATCACTCATGTGATGCCTGGGAAAAGCTGGGGGGCAGAGTGTGCTCAGGTGAGGGTGATGCCGGGTTGGCGAGGAGCTGGCAGGAGGCCCTGGACTCTGTCCCAGACATCTGTTTGTGATGCAGCTGACCTTGACTCTTCTCCTTCCCTGCAGCCCTCCCCCAGGCTTTACCCCCCTCTTTGTAGGCTGCCCCTAAGCTCCACCTCCCCCCGAAGGTTTTCTGAGGGCTCCACCTCTTCTGGGTCTACCTTTAGTATTTTGGAGAAGTATTTTAGAGTAGAACATGGAGAAGGAAATGGCAATCTACTCCAGTATTCTTGCCTGGGAAATCCCATGGACCAAGGAGCCTGGTGGGCTATACAGTTCATGGGGTTGCAAGAGTCAGATACAACTGAGCGACTAAACAATAACAAAGAGAAGAACATGACCACTTAGAAGAAAGACCCAAATAAAAAATGATGTTAATGCTGCTCTCTCTTTTCCAAAACAATTAGACACATAATAAAATTTTGAAGTGAAAAGATGAGGAGGAGAGGAAGAAGAAAAACATTCTAGAATAAAATATAGGCCAAACTGTTGCTCAGGAACAAAGCCCTCCAGAGGCCCTAGGAAGATGCTGCCTTCAAGGAAGCAGCAGACCCTCTTCCTTGAGGATGGGGCCCTGGGAGACATCCTGGGGCATCAAGGGAGGGCCAGGTGTGAGCAGATGCTGCCAGGAAAGGGATACAGCATCACAAACCTGCTTTGGCTCTCAGCTCTTGCTTGCTGAAAGGCGGTGCCTGGAGGACGCTGCAGATCTAGGAGGACTCACTAGGACTTGGGAAGAAAACTCATGGAAAACCAATAGTAAAATAAATATATTAAAACCAAAAATAGTAAATACTCAAATTCTTCAACTCCTAATTATTTTAGTATTTTACTATTATCTGGGCTCTTGAGTTTTTTTACATGAGTTGGATCTCTTTGGCAGAAATGCTATACTGTGGTGGGTTAGGCTGTGTCTTATCCCAGTTGTGCATTCAGTGACATCATCTTGGCAGCTTGCAACTGGCCAGGGGAGGTGTATTTACACCATGGGAATCAGCAAATGCTATGAAACAGCACTTGGTTTATTGTTTCATGGACTACCTGAACTTAAGAAAGTGTTGGGGGGAAATGTTAATAATTAAACGTACAAGTGTGTTATGCCTATAGCTGTTATATTATGATAGCACAAAACTTTGAAGAAATATTCTTCTAGTATTTGAAAATCATTATCTGATTCAGCAAAGAAGTCACTCATACCACTGACGAACGAATATAGTTCTGACATATGTCTTCATTTTCCACTTCTGTCCTACTCATTAATGTAAATGAAAATATCCACTTCTATTCATGTCAGAACTACACTTCATTCATCACTCTCAATATAGGATGGTGATGGACACAAGAGTTCATGAAAAATTGGCAAAGCCTCTGAGTATGTGGAATTATAATAGTTTTACTCATTTTATCTTTATTTGTAAATTACTTGCTATGCATCCTTCAAATCAGTAGAATTTCTAATAAATCCATGCACACATATATACAGGCAGCCTCCTCCCACACCCTTTGCCACTATGCTGATGTTAAACAATTACTAGCACTTCACTGTCTTAATCACATTTATAAATATAAACATGGCTTCTTCCTTACGAACCACAAGTAGGGAGCAAACTTATTCAGAGGCAATCTTATCTCATCTACTGGATTACATGTTTCTTGAGTCAAGAGTCCATCTCTAATTCAGTCTTTTATCTGCTGTTTTACTTAATGCAGAACTTATATTCAGCAAGTGTTCTTAAATACCAAATAAATGGTATACAATTTTCCCTTGCTATCCACAGGGGATTGTTTCCAGGAGCCCCCCTGGGGCACTAAAATCTGAAGATGCTCAAGTCTCTTGAAAAAAATGGTATAGAGCAGTGGTATATACCCATATCCGTAGGTAGAGAGGACCACCTGCATCTCAACACAGGCATGCTGGCTAATGATGAGCGGTATCACATGTCCTCGGTAGGAGTAAAACACAGGAAGACCAGAATGGAGCAAAGAAATGTAGACTCTCTGGTTCATGACAATTTGGGACTAGCAATTAAGATCAGCCTGCTCTATAATTTGGGACTAGCAAGTAAGATCAACCTGCTGTTTATTTGCAAGAAGCTCCCTGATAATTTACACTTGAGATGTTGGGATGGTTGCTGGGCTTGACTATCTGTCAACTGTCTTCTCTGCTCCCAGAGCAGTCCTTGAAAATCAGTTTGGTTTTGG